>NC_091991.1:138227489-138537443 GCF_044704955.1 Pristiophorus japonicus | reverse complement strand
TTTCTTCCTTAATGATAGTTTCAAGCATTTTCCCCACTACAGATGTTAAACTAACCGGCCTATAGTTACCTGCCTTTTGTCTGCCCCCTTTCTTAAACAGAGGCGTTACATTAGATGCTTTCCAATCTGCTGGTACCTCCCCAGAGTCCAGAGAATTTTGGTAGATTATAACGAATGCATCTGCTATAACTTCCGCCATCTCTTTTAATACCCTGGGATGCATTTCATCAGGACCAGGGGACTTGTCTACCTTGAGTCCCATTAGCCTGTCCAGCACTACCCCACTAGTGATAGTGATTATCTCAAGGACCTCCCTTCCCACATTCCCGTGACCAGCAATTCTTGCCATGGTTCTTGTGTCTTCCACTGTGAAGACCGAGGCAAAATAATTGTTTAAGGTCTCAGCCATTTCCACATTTCCCATTATTAAATCCCCCTTCTCATCTTCTAAGGGACCAACATTTACTTTAGTCACTCTTTTCCGCTTTATATATCGGTAAAAGCTTTTACTATCTATTTTTATGTTTTGCGCAAGTTTACCTTCGTAATCTATCTTTCCTTTCTTTATTGCTTTCTTAGTCATTCTTTGCTGTCGTTTAAAATTTTCCCAATCTTCTTGTTTCCCACGAACCTTGGCCACCGTATACTCATTGGTTTTTAATTTGATACTCTCCTATATTTCCTTGGTTATCCACGGCTGGTTATCCCTTCTCTTACCGCCCTTCTTTTTCACTGGAATATATTGAGCACTATGAAAGAGCTCCTTAAAAGTCCTCCACTGTTCCTCAATTGTGCCACCGTTTAGTCTGTGTTCCCAGTCGACTTTAGCCAACTCTGCCCTCATCCCACTGTAGTCCCCTTTGTTTAAGCATAGTACGCTCGTTTCTGACACAACTTCCTCATCCTCAATCTGTATTACAAATTCAACCATATTGTGATCACTCATTCTGGAGAGGATCTTTTACGAGGAGATCTTTATTTTTCCTGTCTCGTTACACAGGACCAGATCCAAAATGGCTTGCTCCCTTGTAGGCTCTGTAACATACTGTTCTAAGAAACAATCCCGTATGCATTCTACGAATTCCTTCTCAAGGCTACCCTGTGCGATTTGATTTGACCAATCGATATGTAGGTTAAAATCCCCCATGATTACTGCCGTTCCTTTTTCACATGCCTCCATTATTCCCTTGATTATTGTCCGCCCCACCATGAAGTTATTATTTGGGGGCCTATAAACTATGCCCACCAGTGACTTTTTCCCCTTACTATCTGTAATCTCCACCCACAATGATTCAACATTTTGTTCATTGGAGCCAATATCGTCTCTCACAACTGCACTGATATCATCCTTTATTAACAGAGCTACCCCACCTCCTTTCCCTTCTTGTCTATCTTTCCGAATTGTCAGATACCCCTGTATGTTTAATTCCCAGTCTTGGCCACCCTGCAACCACGTTTATGTAATGGCCACCAAATCATACCCATTTGTAATGATTTGTGCCGTCAACTCATTTACTTTATTTTGAATGCTGCGGGTGTTTAGGTAGAGTGTTTTAATACTAGTTTTTACACCATGATTTTTAGTTTTGACCTCTCCTGTAGCCCCTTTATATTCATACATATTGTCCTTTCCTATCACCTTATGGTTTACACTTACCCCAGTGCTACTCTGTTGCCTCCTGCCTTTTGCATTCTTTCTTGGGATCCTGTTCATCTGAGCTCTCCCCCACTCTAACTCGCTCAGAGCCCTCTCCTGGGTTCCGAATACTCCTCGCGTTGAGGCACCGAGCTTTCAGGCTTGCCTTTTTATTACACTTTGACCCTTTAGAATTTTGCTGCACATTGGCCCTTTTTGTTTTTTGCCTTGGGTTTCTCTGCCCTCCACTTTTACTCATCTCCTTTCTATCTTTTGCTTCTGTCTCCATTTTGTTTCCCTCTGTCTCCCTGCATTGGTTCCCATCCCCCTGCCATATTAGTTTAACTCCTCCCCAACAGCACTAGCAAACACTCCCCCGAGGATATTGGTTCCGGTCCTGCCCAGGTGCAGACTGTCCGGTTTGTAATGGTCCCACCTCCCCCAAAACCGGTTCCAATGCCCCAGGAATTTGAATCCCTCCCTGCTGCACCACTGCTCAAGCCACGTATTCATCTGAGCTATCCTGCGATTCCTACTCTGACTAGCACGTGGCACTGGTAGCAATCCCGAGATTACTACTTTTAAGGGCCTACTTTTTAATTTAGCTCCAAGCTCCTTAAATTCGTCTCATAGGACCTCATCCCTTTTTTTACCTATATCGTTGGTACCAATGTGCACCACAACAACTGGCTGTTCACCCTCCCTGTTCAGAATGTCCTGCACCCGCTGCGAGACATCCTTGACCCTTGCACCAGGGAGGCAACATACCATCCTGGAGTCTCGGTTGCGGCTGCAGAAACGCCTGTCTATTCCCCTTAAAATTGAATCCCCTATCACTATTGCTCTCCCACTCTTTTTCCTGCCCTCCTGTGCAGCAGAGCCAGCCATGGTGCCATGAACTTGGCTGCTGCTGCCCTCCACTGATGAGTCATCCCCCTCAACAATACTCAAAGCGGTGTATCTGTTTTGCAGGGGGATGACCGCAGGGGACCCCTGCACTACCTTCCTTGCACTGCTCTTCCTGCTGGTCTTCCATTCCCTATCTGGCTGTGGACCCTTCACCTGCGGTAAGACCAACCCGCTACACGTGCTACTCACGTCATTCTCAGCATCGTGGATGCTCCAGAGTGAATTCACCCTCAGCGCCAATTCCGCAACGCGGTCCGTCAGGAGTTGGAGGCGGATACACTTCCCGCACACGTAGTCATCAGGGATACCGGAAGTGTATCCGCCTCCCACATGGTACAGAAGGAGCATATCACTTGTCCGATCTCTCCGGCCATGACTTAACCCTTAGATACACTTAATTTGGCGACAACAATGTTAACAGGTTACTTACTGATATAAAAAATATAAAGAAAAGCTACTCGCCAATCACCAGCCAATCACTTACCCCTTTGGCTGTGACATCACCTTTTGATTTCTTTCTACTTCTTTTTTGCTTTTTCTCCCGGCTGGAGCTGCACCGGCATGCCTTTTGTAGCCCTCACCAACGCCACGAACTCCCGCCTCTGACTGCCGCCGCCTCTCGCTGCCGCTGGGCCTTTTGTAGGCCTCACCAACGCCACGAACTCCCGCCTCTGACTGCCGGCGCCTCTCGCTGCCGCTGGACCTTTTGTAGGCCTCACCAACGCCACAAACTCCTGCCTCTGACTGCCGCCGCCTCTCGCTGCCGCTGGACCTTTTGTAGGCCTCACCAACGCCACAAACTCCCGCCTCTGACTGCCGCCGCCTCTCGCTGCCGCTGGACCTTTTGTAGGCCTCACCAATGCCACGAACTCCCGCCTCTGACTGCCGGCGCCTCTCGCTGCCGCTGGGCCTTTTGTAGGCCTCACCAATGCCACGAACTCCCGCCTCTGACTGCCGGCGCCTCTCGCTGCCGCTGGACCTTTTGTAGGCCTCACCAATGCCACGAACTCCCGCCTCTGACTGCCGCCGCCTCTCGCTGCCGCTGGGCCTTTTGCAGGCCCAGCGGCAGCAAGATTTTGTAAACTTGTATTTACTCTGTACAGCCACCAGAAGGCGCATCCCCTGGAGTCCCAAGGGATCCCATAATCCCTTGGGAGCACAGGTATTTAAGGAGGCTTCACAGGTTGGAGAGGCACTCTGGAGATCTGCAATAAAAGACTACGGTCACACTTTACTTTGAGCTCACAGTGTTCAGTCTGACTCTTTCTCCATACATAACAACTGGTGATGAGATACAGATAGCGAACCCAAAGATGCAGAGAACAGTGGGCATCCTGGAGAAATTCTCGGAGGGAGATGATTGGGAAACTTTTGTGGAATGACTCGACCAATACTTCATGGCTAACGAGCTAGATGGGGAAGAGAACGCTGCCAATCAAAGGGCGATCCTCCTCACCATCTGTGGGGCACCAACATATGGCCTCATGAAGAATCTGCTCACTCCAGTGAAACCCACGGAGAAATCGTATGGCGATTTGTGCATACTGGTCCACCGAAGGAAAGCGTTCTGATTGCGAGGTACCGGTTCTACACCTACAAAAGGTCTGAAGGCCAGGAAGTGGCGAGTTATGTCGCCGAGCTAAGACGCCTTGCACGACATTGTGAATTTGAAGGACTTTTGGAGCACATGCTCAGAAACTTTTTCGTACTTGGCATTGGCCACAAAACCATAATTCGCAAACTTTTGACTGTAGAGACCCCAACCTTGAGTAAGGCCATAGCGATAGCCCAAGCGTTCATTGCCACCAGTGACAATACGAAGCAAATCTCTCAGCACACAAATGCTGCTACAAGTACTGTGAACAAAGTGATGTTGTTTTCGAATCGTAACGTACAGGGCAGGTCTCACATACCTGCAGCTGCACGTCCGCAGATGTCTCAGAGTCCACCATCAAGGGTGATGAATGCAAGGCCATTAACACTTTGTTGGTGCTGCGGTGGTGATCATCATTTCCATTCATGCCGATTCAAAGGGTATGTTTGCAAGAGCTGTGGAACAATGGGACACCTCCAACGAGTGTGCAGGTGAGCTGCAAATCCTGTTAAACCTGCAAACTATCATGTTGCAGAGGAGGACAGATCCACGGAGGATCACGACGAACCAGAGCCTCAGACCGAGGTACATGGGGTGCACACATTCACCACGAATTGTCCCCCGATAATGCTGAATGTTGAACTAAATGTACTCCCGGTGTCAATGGAGCTGGACACGGGCGCGAGTCAGTCCATCATGGGCAAAAAGACTTTCGAAAGATTGGTGCAACAAGGCCTCAGGCCAGTCCTAACTCCAGTTGACACGAAACTAAGAACTTACACTAAAGAACTGATTCCTGTAATCGGCAGTGCTACCGTAAAGCTGTACGATGGAGCGGTGCACAAGCTACCGCTCTGGGCAGTAACAGGCACTGGTCCCACGCTGCTCGGCAGGCGCTGGCTGGGAAAGATACGCTGGAACTGGGACGACGTCCGAGCGCTATCACCTGCTGACGACACTTTGTGTGCCCAGGTCTTAAACAAATTTCCTTCACTGTTTGAACCAGGCATCGGGAAATTCCAAGGAGCAAAAGTGCAGATCCACCTAACTCGGGGGGCGCGACCCATCCATCACAAGGCGAGAGCAGTACCGTACATGATGAGAGAAAGGGTAGAGATCGAGCTAGACCGACTCCAAGAGAGGGCATCATTTCACCGATCGAGTTCAACGAGTGGGCCAGTCCTATCGTCCCAGTCCTCAAGGGAGACAGCAACATCAGAATCTGTGGCGATTGCAAAGTAACTATCAAATCGTTTCTCCCTGCAGGACCAATATCCACTACCAAAGGCCGATGACCTCTTTGCAATGCTGGCGGGAGGAAAGACATTGACGAAGCTGGATCTGACTTCAGCCTAAATGACGCAGGAACTGGAGGAATCATCGAAGGCCCTCACCTGCATCAACACGCACAAAGGTCTTTATGTTTATGACAGATGCCTGTTTGGAATCCGATCAGCGGCGGTGATATTCCAGAGAAACATGGAAAGCTTACTGAAGTCGGTCCCTCTCACCGTGGTCTTCCAGGACGACATCTTGGTCACAGGTCGGAACACAGTCGAGCATCTGCAGAACCTGGAGGAGGTTTTTAGTCGACTCAACTGTGTGGGGCTCAGGTTAAAATGTTTGAAGTGCGTATTCCTGGCGCCTGAAGTGGAGTTCTTGGGAAGGAGGATTGCGGCGGACGGCATCAGGCCCACCAATGCAAAGATGGAGGCAATTGAGAATGCACCGAGGCCACAGAACGTGACAGAGCTGCAGTCATTTCTGGGACTCCTGAACTACTTTGGTAACTTCTTACCGGGTCTCAGCATACTGTTAGAACCACTGCATGTCTTACTACGAAAAGGGGACGAATGGGTTTGGGGCAAAAGCCAAGAAAATGCCTTTGTAAAAGCGAGAAAATTGTTATGCTCAAACAAATTGCTTGTGTTGTATGATCCATGTAAGCGTTTGGTACTAGCATGTGATGTGTCATCATATGGCGTCGGGTGTGTATTGCAACAAGCTAATGATTTCGGGAAACTGCAACCGGTTGCTTATGCATCCAAGAGTCTGTCTAAGGCTGAGAGAGCCTACAGCATGATTGAGAAAGAAGCGTTAGCGTGTGTCTATGGGGTAAAGAAAATGCATCAATACCTGTTTGGGCTAAAATTCAAATTGGAAACTGACCATAAGCCACTTATATCCCTGTTTTCCGAGTGTAAAGGAATAAATACCAATGCATCGGCCCGCATCCAGAGATGGGCGCTCACGTTGTCCGCATACAACTACGCCATCCGCCACAGAAAACTGCGCCGATGCTCTCAATAGGGTGCCATTGCCCATCATGGGGATGGAAATGGCGCAGCCCGCAGATCTAGCCCTGGTTATGGAAGCATTTGAGAGTGAACAATCACCCGTCACTGCCCGGCAGATGAAAACCTGGACCCCTTATTATCTCTAGTCAAAAGCTGTGTGCTTCACGGGAGCTGGTCTAGTGTCCCAGTGGAAATGCAAGAAGTGATAAAGCCGTTCCAGCGGCGCAAAGATGAAATGTCTATACAAGCAGACTGCCTTCTGTGGGGTAATCAAGTGGTGGTCCACAAGAAGGGCAGAGACACCTTCATCAATTACCTCTACTGTATATAAGGAGGCCTCACAGGCTGGAGAGGCACTCTGAGATCTGTAATAACGGACTACGGTCACACTTACTTTGAGCTTGCAGTATCTACTCTGACTCTTTATTCAAGACTTAACAACTGGCAAACCCCACCGCAACAATGCAGAGAACTGTGGGCATCAAGGAGAAATTTTCAGAGGGAGATGATTGGGAAACCTTTGTGGAGCGACTTGACCAACACTTCATGGCCAACGAGCTGGAAGGAGAAGTGAACGCTGCCAAACGAAGGGCGATCCTCCTCACTGTTTGCGGGGCATCAACGTATGGCCTCATAAAAAAACCTGCTCGTTCCAGCAAAACCCACAGACAAGTCGTACGATGAGTTGTGTGCATTGGTCCAGGAGCATCTAAACCCGAAGGAAAGCATTCTGATGGCAAGGTATCGGTTCTACACGTACAAGAGGTCTGAAGGCCAGGAAGTGGCGAGCTACGTTGCCGAGCTAATGCGCCTTGCAGGACATTGCGAATTTGAAGGACGCTTGGAGCACATGCTCAGGGACTTCTTTGTACTTGGCATTGGCCATGACGTAATACTTCGCAAACTTTTGACTGCAGAGATCCCAACCTTGAGTAAAGCCATAGCGATAGCCCAGGTGTTTATCTCCACCAGTGACAATGCCAAGCATACTAATGCTGCTGCAAATATTGTGAACAAAGTCACGTTGTTTTTGAATCGAAATGTACATGGTAGGACTTACACGCCTGTAGCTGCACATCTGCAGATGACTCAGAGTCCGCCATCAAGGGTGGTGAATACAAGGCCATTAATACCTTGCTGGCGCTGCCGGGGTGATCATCGTTTCCATTCATGCCGCTTCAAAGGATATGTTTGCAAGGGCTGTGGAACAATGGGACACCTCCAACGCATGTGCAGGCGAGCTGTAAACACTGCTAATCCTGTAAACCACCATGTTGCAGAGGAGGACAGATCCATGGTGGATCATGACAAACCAGAGCCTCAAACCGAGGAGACAGAGGTATATGGGGTGCACACATTTAGCATAAAATGTCCCCCGATAATGTTGAAGGTTGAATATAATGGACTCCCTGTATCCATGGAGCTGGGCACGGGCACGTCAGTCCATAATGAGTAAATACTTTGGATAAGTTGTGGTGCAGCAAGGCTTCAAGGCCAGTCCTGACTCCCATTCGTACCAAACTTAGAACATACACAAAGGAACTGATTCCCGTAATTGGCAGTGCTACCATAAAGGTCTCCTACGATGGAGCGGTGCACGAGCTATCACTCTGGGTGGTACTGGGCGATGACACCACGCTGTTCAGCAGGAGCTGGCTGGGAAAGATAAGCTGGAACTGGGATGACATGTGAGCGCTTTCATCTGTTGACAACACCTCATGTGCCCAGCTCCTAAGCAAGTTCAGAATGGCAGGCAGTGACTAGTGGAGTGCCGCAGGGCTCAGTGCTGGGACCCCAGCTCTTTACAATATACATTAACGATTTAGATGAAGGAATAGAGTGTAATATCTCCAAGTTTGCGGATGATACTAAACTGGGTGGCAGTGTGAGTTGTGAGGAGGACGCTAAGAGGCTGCAGGGTGACTTGGACAGGTTAGATGAGTGGGCAAATGCATGGTAGCTGCAGTATAATGTGGATAAATGTGAGGTTATCCATTTTGGGGGCAAATTCACGAAGACAGATATTATCTGAATGGCGGCAGATTAGGAAAAGGGGAGGTGCAAAGAGACCTGGATGTCATGGTTCATCAGTCACTGAAAGTTGGCCTGCAGGTACAGCAGGCGGTAAAGAAGGCAAATGGTATGTTGGCCTTCATAGCTAGGGGATTTGAATATAGGAGCAGGGAGGTCTTAATGCAGTTGTACAGGACCTTAGTGAGGCTTTACCTGGAATATTGTGTTCAGTTTTGGTCTTCTAGTCTGAGGAAGGACGTTCTTGCTATTGAGGGAGTGCAGCGAAGGTTCACCAGACTGATTCCAGGGATGACTGGGCTATCATATGAGGGGAGACTGGATCAATTGGGCCTTTATTCACTGGAGTTTAGAAGGATGAGAGGGGATCTCATAGAAACGTATAAGATTCTGACGGGACTGGACAGGTTAGATGCAGGACGAATGTTCCCGATGTTGGAGAAGTCCAGAACCAGGGGACACAGTCTTAGGATAAGGGGTAGGCCATTTAGGACTGAGATGAGGAGAAACTTCTTCACTCAGAGTTGTTAACCTGTGGAATTCCTTACCGCAGAGAGTTGTTGAGGCCAGTTCATTGGATATATTCAAGAGGGAGTTAGATATGGCCCTTACGGCTAAAGGGATCCAGGGGTATGGAGAGAAAACAGGAAAGGGATACTGAAGGAATGATCAGCCATGATCTTATTGAATGGCGGTGCAGGCTCGAAGGGCCGAATGGCCTACTCTTGCACCTATTTTCTATGTTTACCCACCGAGACATCGTAATGATGAAAGCGACAGCCAGATCCCATGTATGGTGGCCCGGTATCGATGTGGACTTAGAGTCCTGCGTTCACAGATGTAATACGTGCTCGCAGTTAAGCAATGTACCCAGGGAGGCACCGCTAAGGTTATGGTCTTGGCCCTCCAAACCGTGGACTCGGGTACACATCGACTATGAGGCCTGTTCTTGGGTAAAATGTTCCTTGTGGTTGTAGACGCGTATTCCAAGTGGATTGAATGTGAGATAATGTCGGCTAGCACGTCCACTGCCACTATTGAAAGTCGGCGGGCCATGTTTGCCACTCATAGAAACATAGAAAATAGGTGCAGGAGTAGGCCATTCGGCCCTTCGAGCCTGCACCGCCATTCAATGAGTTCATGGCTGAACATGCAACTTCAGTACCTCATTCCTGCTTTCTCGCCATACCCCTTGATCCCCCTAGTAGTAAGGACTACATCTAACTCCTTTTTGAATATATTTAGTGAATTGGCCTCAACAACTTTCTGTGGTAGAGAATTACACAGGTTGACCACACTCTGGGTGAAGAAGTTTCTCCTCGGTCCTAAATGGCTTACCCCTTATCCTTCGACTGTGACCCCTGGTTCTGGACTTCCCCAACATTGGGAACATTCTTCCTGCATCTAACCTGTCTAAACCCATCAGAATTTTAAACGTTTCTATGAGATCCCCTCTCATTCTTCTGAACTCCAGTGAATATAAACCCAGTTGATCCAGTCTTTCTTGATATGTCAGTCCCGCCATCCCGGGAATCAGTCTGGTGAACCTTCGCTGCACTCCCTCAATAGCAAGAATGTCCTTCCTCAAGTTAGGAGACCAAAACTGCACACAATACTCCAGATGTGGCCTCACCAAGGCCCTGTACAACTGTACCTGCCCCTGTACTCAAATCCCCTCGCTATGACGGCCAACATACCATTTGCTTTCTTAACCGCCTGCTGTACCTACATGCCAACCTTCAATGATTGATGTACCATGACACTCAGGTCTCGTTGCACCTCCCCTTTTCCGAATCTGTCACCATTCAGATAATAGTCTGTCTCTCTGTTTTTACCACCACAGTGGATAACCTCACAATTATCCACATTATACTTCATCTGCCATGCATTTGCCCACTCACCTAACCTATCCAAGTCACTCTGCAGCCTCATAGCATCCTCCTCGCAGCTCACGCTGCCACCCAACTTAGTGTCATCCGCAAATTTGGAGATACTACATTTAATCCCCTCGTCTAAATCATTAATGTACAATGTAAACAGCTGGGGCCCCAGCACAGAACCTTGCGGTACCCCACTAGTCACTGCCTGCCATTCTGAAAAGTACCCATTTACTCCTACTCTTTGCTTCCTGTCTAACAACCAGTTCTCAATCCACGTCAGCACACTACCCCCAATCCCACGTGCTTTAACTTTGCACATTAATCTCTTGTGTGGGACCTTGTCGAAAGCCTTCTGGAAGTCCAAATAGACCACATCAACTGGTTCTCCCTTGTCCACTCTACTGGAAACATCCTCAAAAAATTCCAGAAGATTTGTCAAGCATGATTTCCCTTTCACAAATCCATGCTGACTTGGACCTATCACGTCACCTCTTTCCAAATGCGCTGCTATGACATCCTTAATAATTGATTCCATCATTTTATCCACTACCGATGTCAGGCTGACCGGTCTATAATTCACTGTTTTCTCTCTCCCTCCTTTTTTAAAAAGTGGGGTTACATTGGCTACCCTCCACTCCATAGGAACTGATCCAGAGTCTATGGAATGTTGGAAAATGACTGTCAATGCATCCGCTATTTCGAAGGCCACCTCCTTAAGTACTCTGGGATGCAGACCATCAGGTCCTGGGGATTTATCGGTTTTCAATACCATCAATTTCCCCAACACAATTTCCTGACTAATAAGGATTTCCCTCAGTTCCTCCTTCTAACTAGACCCCCTGACCCCTTTTATATCCAGAAGGTTGTTTGTGTCCTCCTTAGTGAATACCAAACCAAAGTACTTGTTCAATTGGTCTGCCATTTCTTTGTTCCCCTTATGACTTCCCCTGATTCTGACTGCAGGGGACCTACATTTGTCTTTACTAACCTTTTTCTCTTTACATATCTATAGAAGCTTTTGCAGTCCGTCTTAATGTTCCCTGCAAGCTTCCTCTCGTATTCTATTTTCCCTGCCCTAATCAAACCCTTTGTCCTCCTCTGCTGAGTTCTAAATTTCTCCCAGTCCCCGGGTTCGTTGCTATTTCTGGCCAATTTGTATGCCACTTCCTTGGCTTTGTAGCCAAAACAGTACTGCTTTGAGTACTGTTGAGGGGGATGACTCATCAGGGGAGGGCAGCAGCAGCCAAGTTCATAGCACCGTGGCTGGCTCTGTTGCACAGGAGGGTAAAAAAAAGAGTGGGAGAGCGATAGTGATGGGGGATTCAATTGTAAGGGGAATAGATAGGCGTTTCTGCGGCCGCAACCGAGACTCCAGGATGGTAGGTTGCCTCCCTGGTGCAAGGGTCAAGGATGTCTTGGAGCGGGTGCAGGACATTCTAAAAAGGGAGGGTGAACAGCCAGTTGTCGTGGTGCACATTGGTACCAACGACATAGGTAAAAAAAAAAGGGATGAGGTCCTACAAGATGAATTTAAGGAGCTAGGAGCTAAATTAAAAAGTAGGACCTCAAAAGTAGTAATCTCGGGATTGCTACCAGTGCCACGTGCTAGTCAGAGTAGGAATCGCAGGATAGCGCAGATGAATACGTGGCGTGAGCAGTGGTGCAGCAGGGAGGGATTCAAATTCCTGGGGCATTGGAACCGGTTCTGGGGGAGGTGGGACCAGTACAAACCGGATGGTCTGCACCTGGGCAGGACCGGAACCAATGTCCTCGGGGGAGTGTTTGCTAGTGCTGTTGGGGAGGAGTTAAACTAATATGGCAGGGGGATGGGAACTAATGCAGGGAGACAGAGGGAAACAAAAAGGAGACAAAAGCAAAATATAGAAAGGAGATGAGTAAAAGTGGAGGGCAGAGAAACCCAAGGCAAAAATAAAAAGTGCCACTGAATATAAAGGGGCTGCAGGAGGGGTCAAAACTAAAAATCATGTTTTAAAAACTAGGATTAAAACACTCTACCTAAACGCACGCAGCATTCGAAATAAAGTAAATGAGTTGACGGCACAAATCATTACAAATGGGTATGATTTGGTGGCCATTACAGAAACATGGTTGCAGGGTGGCCAAGACTGGGAATTAAACATACAGGGGTATCTGACAATTCGGAAAGATAGACAAGAAGGGAAAGGAGGTGGGGGGTAGCTCTGTTAATAAAGGATGATATCAGGGCAGTTGTGAGAGACGATATTGGCTCTAATGAACAAAATGTTGAATCATGGTGGTGGAGATTAGAGATAGTAAGGGGAAAAAGTCACTGGTGGGCGTAGTTTATAGGCCCCCAAATAATAACTTCACGGTGGGGCGGACAATAATCAAGGGAATAATGGAGGCATGTGAAAAAGGAACGGCAGTAGTCATGGGGGATTTTAACCTACATATCGATTGGTCAACTCAAATCGCACGGGGTAGCCTGGAGGAGGAATTCATAGAATACATACGGGATTGTTTCTTAGAACAGTATGTAACAGAACCTACAAGGGAGCAAGCTATCTTAGATCTGGTCCTGTGTAATGAGACAGGAAAAATAAACGATCTCCTAGTAAAAGATCCTCTCGGAATGAGTGATCACAGTATGGTTGAATTTGTAATACAGATTGAGGGTGAGGAATTTGTGTCAGAAATGAGCGTACTATGCTTAAACAAAGGGGACTACAGTGGGATGAGGGCAGAGTTGGCTAAAGTAGACTAGGTACACAGACTAAACGGTGGCACAATTGAGAAACAGTGGAGGACTTAAGGAGCTCTTTCATGGTGCGCAACAAAAATATATTCCAGTGAAAAAGAAGGGTGGTAAGAGAAGGGATAACCAGCCGTGGATAACCAAGGAAAGAAAAGAGAGTATCAAATTAAAAAAACAATGCGAATAAGGTGGCCAAGGTTAGTGGGAAACTAGAAGATTGGGAAAATTTTAAACATCAGCAAAGAATGACTAAAAAAGCAATAAAGAAAGGAAAGATAGATTACGAAGGTAAACTTGCGCAAAACATAAAAACAGATAGTAAAAGCTTTTACAAATATATAAAACGGAAAAGAGTGACTAAAGTAAATGTTGGTCCCTTAGAAGGTGAGAAGGGGGATTTAATAATGGGAAATGTGGAAATGGCTGAGACCTTAAACAATTATTTTGCTTCGCTCTTCGCAGTGGAAGACACAAAAACCATGCCAAAAATTGCTGGTCACAGGAATGTGGAAAGGGAGGACCTTGAGACAATCACTATCACTAGTGGGGTACTGCTGGACAGGCTAATGGGACTCAAGGTAGACAAGTCCCCTGGTCCTGATGAAATGCATCCCAGGGTATTAAAAGAGATGGCGGAAGTTATAGCAGATGCATTCGTTATAATCTACCAAAATTCTCTGGACTCTGGGGAGGTACCAGCGGATTGGAAAGCATCTAATGTAATGCCTCTGTTTAAGAAAGGGGGCAGACAAAAGGCAGGTAACTATAGGCCGGTTAGTTTAACATCTGTAGTGGGGAAAATGCTTGAAACTATCATTAAGGAAGAAATAGCGGGACATCTGGATAGGAATAGTGCAATCAAGCAGACGCAGCATGGATTCATGAAGAGGAAATCATGTTTAACTAATTTACTGGAATTCTTTGAGGGTATAACGAGCATGGTGGATAGAGGTGTACCGATGGATGTGGTGTATTTAGATTTCCAAAAGGCATTCGATAAGGTGCCACACAAAAGGTTACTGCAGAAGATAGAGGTACGCGGAGTCAGAGGAAATGTATTAGCATGGATAGAGAATTGGCTGGCGAACAGAAAGCAGAGAGTCGGGATAAATGGGTCCTTTTCGGGTTGGAAATCGGTGGTTAGTGGTTTGGCACAGGGATCGGTGCTGGGGCCACAACTGTTTACAATATACATTGATGACTTGGAAGAGGGGACAGAGTGTAGTGTAACAAAATTTGCAGATGACACAAAGATTAGTGGGAAATCGGGTTATGTAGAGGACACAGAGAGGCTGTAAAGAAATTTGGATAGGTTAAGCGAATGGGCTAAGGTTTGGCAGATGGAATACAATGTCGGAAAGTGTGAGGTCATCCACCTTGGGAAAAAAAACAGTAAAAGGGAATATTATTTGAATGGGGAGAAATTACAACATGCTGCGGTGCAGAGGGACCTGGGGGCCCTTGTGCATGAATCCCAAAAAGTTAGTTTGCAGGTGCAGCAGGTAATCAGGAAGGCGACTGGAATGTTGGCCTTCATTGCAAGAGGATTGGAGTACAAAAGCAGGGAGGTCCTGCTGCAACTGTATAGGGTATTGGTAAGGCCGCACCTGGAGTACTGCGTGCCGTTTTGGTCACCTTACTTAAGGAAGGATATACTGGCTTTGGAGGGGGTACAGAGACGATTCACTAGGCTGATTCCGGAGATGAGGGAGTTACCTTATGATGATAGATTGAGGAGTAGACTGGGTCTTTACTCGTTGGAGTTCAGAAGGATGAGGGGTGATCTTATAGAAACATTTAAAATAATGAAAGGGATAGACAAGATAGAGGCAGAGAGGTTGTTTCCACTGGTAGGGGAGACTAGAACTAGGGGGCACAGCCTCAAAATACGGGGGAGCCAATTTAAAACCGAATTGAGAAGGAATTTCTTCTCCCAGAGGGTTGTGAATCTGTGGAATTATCTGCCCAAGGAAGCAGTTGAGGCTAGCTCATTGAATGTATTCAAGTCACAGATAGATAGATTTTTAACCAATAAGGGAATTAAGGGTTACGGGGAGCGCGCGGGTAAGTGGAGCTGAGTCCACAGCCAGATCAGCCATGATCTTATTGAATGGCGGAGCAGGCTCGAGGGGCTAGATGTCCTACTCCTGTTCCTAATTCTTATGTTCTTACGTTCTTAATACTATCCTGATTTCCCTTGATAGCCAAGGTTGAGCCACCTTCCCTTTTTTATTTTTATGCTAGACAGGGATGTGCAATTGTAGTAGTTCATCTATGCGGTCTCTAAATGTCTGCCATTGCCCATCCACTGTCAATCCCTTAAGTATCATTCAATCTATCCTAGCCAATTCACGCCTCATACCTTCAAAGTTACCCTTCTTTAAGTTCTGGACCATGGTCTCTGAATTAACTCTTTCATTCTCCATCCTAATGTAGAATTCCACCATAGGGGCCTCGCACAACGAGATTGCTAATTAATCCTCTCTCAACACCCAGTCTAAGATGCCTAGTTGGTTCCTCGACATATTGGTCTAGAAAACCATCCCTTATGCACTCCAGGAAATCCTCCTCCACCGTATTGCTTCCAGTTTGGTTAGCCCAATCTATATGCATATTAAAGTCACCCATGATAACTGCTGCACCTTTATTGCATGCACCCCTAATTTCCTATTTGATACCCTCCCCAACATCACTGCTACTGTTTGGAGGTCTGTACAAAACTCCCACTAACGTTTTTTGCCCTTTGGTGTTCTGCAGCTCTACCCATAGAGATTCTACATCATCCTTCCTCACCATTGCATTAATCTCCTCTTTAACCAGCAATGCTACCCCACCTCCTTTTCCTTTTATTCTATCCTTCCTGAACGTTGAATACCCTTGGATGTTGAGTTCCCAGCCCTGATCATCCTGGAGCCACGTCTCTGTAATCCCAATCACATTATATCTGTTAACATCTATTTGCACAGTTAATTCATCCACCTTATTACTGATACTCCTTGCATTAAGACACAAAGCCTTCAGGCTTGTTTTTTTTAACACCCTTTGTCCTTTTAGAATTATGATGCAGTGTGGCCCTTTTTGTTTCTTGCCTTTGTTTACTCGGCCTTCCACTATTGCTTTTTACCTTTCTACCATCTGTTTCTGACTCCATATTACTTCGCCCTGTCTCGCTGCATAGGTTCCCATCCTCCTGCCATATTAGTTTAAACACTCCCGAACTGCATTAGCAAATGTTATCCCCAGGACATCAGTTCCAGTCCTGCCCAAGTGCAGACCGTCCCTTTTGTACAGGTCCCACTTCCCCCAGAACTGGTTCCAATGTCCCAGGAATTTGAATCCCTCCCTCTTGCACCACTGCTCAAGCCACATATTTATTCTAACTATCCTGCTCCCGCTCCTCTGATTAGCACGTGGCACTGGTAGCAATCCAGAGGTTACTACCTTTTGCGGTCCTACTTTTTAATTTAACTCCTAGCTCCCTAAATTCAGCTTGTAGAACCTCTTCCTGCTTCTTACCTATATTGTTGGTACCTACATGTACCACGACAACTGGCTGTTCACCCTCCCTCTCCAGAATGCTCTGCAGCCACTCTGAGACATCCTTGCACCAGGGGGGCAACATACCATCCTGGAGTCTCGGTTGTGGCTGCCGAAACTCCTATCTATTCCCCTTACAATAGAATCCCCTATCACTATAGCTCTCCCACTCTTTTTCCCGCCCTTCTGTGCAGCAGCTTACCCGATGTCCTGGTGAGTGTCAACGGGCCATGTTTTACCAGTGCTGAATTCAAAGAATTCATGACCCCTAACGGGATCAAACATGTCACATCTGCCCTGTTTAAACCAGCGTCCAATGGTCAGGCAGAGAGAGCGGTGCAAACCATCAAGCAAGGCTCGAAGAGGGTAACCTGCTGAACTGCTCATGAAAAGAGCACTTAAGAGAAGGCTCTCGTTAGTTCACCCTGATCTACATGAACAGGTAGAGAGCAGGCAGCTTCAACAAAGCGCATACCATGATAGCGCAAATGTGTCACGCGAGATTGAAATCAATGATCCTGTATTTGTATTGAATTATGGACAAGGTCCCAGGTGGCTTCCCAGCATTGTCGTGGCCAAAAGGGGAGCAGGGTATTTCGGGTCAAACTTTCAATTGGACTCATTCACCGGAAACATTTGGACCAAATCAAACTCAGATTCACGGACTATCCTGAACAACCCACCTTGGACCCTACCTTTTTTGATCCCCCAACATACACACCAGTGGCAACCGGCACCACAGTTGACCACGAAGCAGAACCCATCATCCACAGCAGCCCAGCAGGGCCCAACACACCAGGCAGCCCACCAAGGCCAGCTGCACAGCAGCCCAGCGAGGGCCCAACAAATGATTCAACAACACCAGCTTTCACACCAAGACAATCAACCAGGGCAAGAATGGCCCCAGATCGACTCACATTGTAAATAGTTACACTATTGACTTTGTGGGGTGGGGGGGGCGGGGGAGGGGGGAGAGTGTTGTTATATATGTAAACTTGTATTTACTCTGTACAGCCATAATCCACAGGTATTTAAGGAGGCCTCACAGGTTGGAGAGGCACTCTGGAGACCTGCAATAAAAGATGAAGGTCACACTTTACTTTGAGCTCACAGTGTTCAGTCTGACTCTTTCTCCATACATAACAGTAACATCAGTCGTTTGTGGATGGGCATAGTAGGCTGGAGCAGGTTACCTTAAACTTGAAAAAATGGAGTGACAGAGCAGAGTTATGGATGCCGAAGCATACAATATACAGGAAATCAAACGTGAGCAGAGTCTCAACTACTGAAAAGACCACTGATTAAAAATACAGAATAAAACAGGTTTGGGAGATGGTACAATTTTATTTGAACCAAATGAGGTGGCACTGGTGATGACCTAGCACTACAAATGCCCCCTTCAAAGGGGGAGCACCACCAATAAAACACTAATAGTTAAATTAAACTGATACATGCAACAACAAAAAATCCCTAAATTCCAATTCTATTTTCAATGTATTATACAATTAATGAGCGGTGGTGCCCACCGGTCATGAAAGGAACAATAGGCATTGTGCTCTGTAGCAGGTAGCTTTAACTTATAGATCCTAAAGTCCCCCTATTTCAGTATCCAATTGGTTCTTAAATGATTCCAGGGATTCTGCCTCCACCGCTCATATGTTGAACATAAGAGCACAATAAATAGGAGCAGGAGTAGGCTATTTGGCCCCTCAAGCCTGCTCCACCATTCAATAAGGCCATGGCTGATCTTCTACCTCAGCTCCACTTGCCTGCACTATCCCCATATCCCTTGATTCCCTTAATATCCAAAAATCTGTCTAGAATATACTCAACGACTGAGCTTCCACAGTTCCATGGGGTAGAGAATTCCAAAGATTCACAACCATCTGAGTGAAGAAATATCTTCTCATCTCAGTCCTAAATGGCCGACCCCTTATTCTGAGACTGTGAATCCTGGTTCTAGATTCCCCAGCTAGGGGAAACATCCTCCCTGCATCTACCCTGTCAAGCCCTGTAATAATTGTGTATGTTTCAATTAGATCACTTCTTATTCTTCTAAATTTTACAGAATATTGGCCTTGACTCGTCAATCTCTCCTCATAGGACAATTCCCCCATCCCACAAATCAGCCTGGTGAACCTTTGTTGCACTCCCTCTATGGAAAGTATATCCTTCCTTAGGTAAGGAGAATAAAACTGTGCACATAACTCCAGGTGTGGTCTCACCAGGGTCCTATATAATTGTAGTAAGATGCCTTTACTCTTATACTCAAATCGTCCTGTAATATAGATCAACATACCATTTACTTTCTTAATTGCTTGCTGTACCTGCATGTTAACTTGCAGTGATTCATGTACAAGGACACCCAGATCCCTCTGAACACCAACATTTCCCAATTTCTCATTTAAAAAATGCTCTGCTGTTCTATTTTTCTACCAAAGTGTCTAACTTCACATTTCTCCATATTATATTCCATTTGCAATGTTCTTGCCCACTCACTTAGCCTGTCTATATCACCTTGAAGCCTCTTTGCATCCTCCTCACAGCATATATTCCCAGCTAGCTTTGTATCATCAGCAAACTTGGATATATTACATTTGGTCCCATCATCCAAATCATTGATACAGATTGTAAATAGCTGAGGCCCAAGCACTGATCCTTGCAGTACCCCACTAATTACAGGCTGCCAACCCGAAAATTACCCATTTATTCCTACTCTCTGTTTTCTGTCCATTAACCAATTCTCAATCGTTGCTTGTATATCACTCCCAATCCCATGAACACTAATTTTGTTTAATAACCTCTTGTGTGGCACCTTATCGAATGCCTTCTTCCTCCTTATCTATTCTGCTAGTTACCTCAAAAAACTAACAGATTTGTCAAAACGCGATTTCACTTTCATAAATCCGTGTTGACTCTGCCCAATCCTATTATTATTTTCTAAGTGCCCTGTTACCACATCCTTAATAATAGATTCTAGCATTTTCCCCTCTACTGATGTCAAGCTAACTGCTCTGTAGTTGCCCATTTTTTCTCTCCCTCCTTTCTTAAATAGTGGGTTTACATTTGCTACCATCCAATCCACGGGAACCGTTCTAGAATCTATGGAACTTTGGAAGATGACAACCAAGGCATCCACTATCTTTATAGCCACCTTTTTCAAACCCCTAAGATGCAGGCCATCAGGTCCAGGGGATTTTTTGGCTTTCAGTCCCATTAATTTCTCCAGTACTATTTTTTTACTAATACTAATTTCTGCCAGTTCCTCATTCTCGCGAGACCGTTGGTTCTCTAGTATTTCCGGCAAGTTTTTTGCGTCTTCTTCCGTGAAGACAGACACAAAGTATTTGTTTAATTTCTCTGCCATTTCCTTATTCCCCATTATAATTTCTCCTGTCTCAGCCTGTAAGGGACCCGCATTTACTTTTGCTAATCTTTTCCTTTTTACATACCTATAGAAGCTTTTACAGTCTTTTTATGTCTCTCGCTAATTTACATCCATATTCAATTTTCCCTCTCTATCAATTTCCCTCTCCGTTATGGCCATCTGACCACAACATTGCACAGTTTGGTCACAACCTCCTCTGACATGTATTCTAGTGTTTTGGCTTTGTAGTTCAACATTCTATTGACATTGCTGCTTTGCCTTGGATGGACAATCTGAACATCAAGTCTATGTAGATGCTATGTTTCTCTTAGCTTTGTCCTTAGCTATTGCAACACCATTCATAGAGCACATATATCACTTATCTTTTCTTCCTATTTACAATACCTTATACTTGTCTGCATTAAGTATCAGCACTGTTCTTGCCGCTTACATATTTATTACATAACTCATTCTGTAAATTCTGAAGTGTCTGCTCCAGTTCCACTGACCTTGCTCATTTGGTGGGATTTGCAAATTTGACCAATTCTATTGAGTTTATGCATCCAAATCATTTGTGTAAATTAGAAACGAGATTGTTCCCAACACCAAGCCCTGGGGCACCCATTACTAACCCCTCCTCAACTCTGATTATAAGTCTTCTCACAAGTATTTATTGGTTCTGGCCCATCATCTAATATCTTACCCATTATCAAGGTTTACCCTGGATCCCTACTTTTGAGTTTAACCAATAGCCCTTCATGTGGAATTTTGTCAAATACTTTTTCAAAGTCCAGGTGTATCATCTCCTCTGGCTTTATGCAGCCCACTTGGGATGGCGTTTCCTCAAAGAAGTTGAGGAGATTGATCAGGTAGGATCTTCTCCTTTTGAATCCGTACTGACTGTTGCCTGGTAGTTTCTGGCATTTCCCTAGTATGAGCTTTGACTTTCGCAAATTTGAGATGTCTAATCAGAGGAAATGTTAAACTTAATTCCATGCTCTGGATTTTGCCTGATTTCTGTATTCCCATTCCATCATTGTTCCCTACAGCCAGAACAGCTTTCAGTTCTGGCATTTCTATTCTAATGCTTCTAACAGTCATCTATATACATTTTTGTTTGCATTTACCTCCTTTCATGTCCCCCAGTGTATGTTTATTTGTGATCTCCAGTCAAGGGTATCATCATTGACCACTATCCATCCTGTGATTTATCTCATCTGGGATTTGGCTTGCTCCCTGCCCTTCTCTCTCCCTAATGTAACATAAATGTTTTTTTGCAAATGTCCTTATTTTTACTTGGTTAGGCAAAGCCCGTCATTCCCATACCAGGGCTTTTTATTTGGAAATTATTCCTATTTATTTATGAAGGTAGCATTGTATTTCTCCCCACACCATAATGGCAGCCACTAATTTATATCCTTGAACTTTCCCCCTTTCCCAAACACTGGGTTCAAGCACTCCAGAATATGATTATGTAATCTAATATTCAATGAAGTAGTGAGTGATTGCTGTCATAGCCTAACATCTATGGTTGGGAAAATGTTGGAGTCCATTATTAAAGAAGCAGTCGCAGGACATTTGGAAAAGCAAAATTCGGTCAGGCAGAGTCAGCATGGATTTACGAAGGGGAAGTCATGTTTGACAAATTTGCTGGAGTTCTTTGAGGATGGAACAAACAGGATGGATAAAGGGGAACCAGTGGGTGTGTATTTGGACTTCCAGAAGGTGCCACATAAAAGGTTACTGCACAAGATAAAAGTTCACGGGGTTGGGGATAATATATTAGCATGGATAGAGGATTGGCTAACTAACAGAGAACAGAGAGTTGGGAAAATGGTTCATTCTCTGTTTGGCAACCAGTAACTAGTGGGGTGCCGCAGGGATCAGTGCTGGGACCCCAACTATTTACAATCTATATTAACGACTTGGAAGAAGGGACTGAATGTAACGTAGCCAAGTTTGCTGATGATACAAAGATGGAAGAAAAAGCAAATGTGTGAGGAAGACACAAAAAATCTTCAAAAGGACATCAACAGGCAAAGTGAGTGGGCAAAAATTTGACAGATGGAGTATAATGTTGGAAAGTGTGAGGTCATGCACTTTGGCAGAAAAAAAAAATCAAAGAGCAAGTTATTATTTAAATAGAGAAAGATTGCAAAGTGCCGCAATATAGCAGGACCTGGGGGTGCTTTTGCATGAAACACGAAAAGATAGTATGCAGGTACAGCAAGTGATCAGGAAGGCCAATGCTATCTTGGCCTTTATAGCAAAGGGGGTGGAGTATTAAAGGAGGGAAGTCTTACTACAGCTATATAATGTATTGGTGAGGCCACACCTGGAATACTGTGTGCAGTTTTGTTTTCCATATTTACGAAAGGATATACTTGCTTTGGAGGCAGTTCAGTGAAGGTTCACTAGGTTGATTCCGGGGATGAGGGGGTTGACTTATGAGGGAAGGTTGAGTAGGTTGGGTCTCTACTCATTGGAATTTGGAAGAGAGGTGATTTTAGCAAAACGTATAAAATTATGAGAGGGCTTGACAAGGTGGATGCAGACAGGATGTTTCCACTGATGGGGGAGAATAGAACTAGAGGGCACGATCTTAGAATAAGGGGCCACCCATTTAAAACAGAGATGAGGAGAAATTTCTTTGAGGGTTGTAAATCTGTGGAACTTGCTGCCTCAGAGAGCTGTGGAAGCTGGGACATTGAATAAATTTAAGACAAAAATAGACAGTTTCTTAAACGATAAGGAGTTATAGGGAGCTGGCAGGGATGTGGAGCTGAGTCCATGATCAGATCAGCCACGATCTTATTGAATGGTGGAGCGGGCTCGAGGGGCCGTATGGCCTACTCCTGTTCAGATTTCTCATGTTAAGTCAAAGCAGGGTGCCTGTTCCATTAGTTTAGGTTGATGTTAAGGATCCCTTGGCACTATTTGAACAGCATGGGTTTCAACTGGTCACCATTCCTTCAATCTGCTGCCACCACCACCAAGATTGCTGGTTATTTTATCATACGGTACATAAAATGGCAATTGTGTTTGCCTATGCCATGCATTCAAAATAATTTATTGTATTTAAAGTGTTTAGCCTTTTATGTTTGTTGACTAAAGCAAGCTAATCAGGAACCATGGTAAGCATGATTAATTGTGCTCCATCATATAGTTGGTGACACCCATGATCTCCCATCACTAAGTTACTGAACTCAATGATGGCTCTGCGAGTGTGTTAAATAAGTGGAGTCCTGTGATCCCTAAGGAGGAAACAAAAGTTAGAGTCTCCCTCCCTACTCCCCATCCCATTGTTACCACAGACCTGGTGATGTTTTAGAAGAGTACTGGTGGATGTTGATAACTCATTCGCCTCTCCACCCTCTTGGCTGGGGACGGTGTGAGAAAACAGCTACTTACATTTATATCGTGCCTTTAATGTTGAAAGTGTCCCAACGTGCTTCAGCTGGGGGTGGGGTGGAGTAAACATAAATAGAAAAATGAACTGAATGAGCCTGGGAGGAAGACATTTGAAGGGGTGACCTGAAGCTTGGTAGAATAAGTGGGGTTTTAAGGTTTTTAAAAAGGTAGAGATGTTGAGTAGTTTAAAAAGAGTGAGGTGCACAGAGTAGGGCTGAGACACTGAAAGCTCTGCTGCCAAAGGTGAAGCAAAAGGTAGGGGTGCACAAAAGGCCAGTTAGAGGACCAATGTAAAGTCAGAGGAGGTTGCAGAGTTTGGGTGGTGTGAGGCTGTGGAAGTATCTGAAGACAAGAATATAAATGTAATGCTTTGGGGGGGTAGGAGGACAGTGTATGTGAGTGAGGACAGGCTGATGGATGACTGAGACTTAGTGCAGGATAGGGTACAGGTGGAAGAGTTTTGGATAAGTTGGATGCCAGCAAGGAGAGCATTGGAGAAATCAAATCTGGAGATGACAAAAGTATGGACAAAGGATTTGGTGGCGGTTAACGTTGTGCAGGTGGAAATAAGTAGTCTTGGTGATAAGATATTATCGGTTTTCTGCATCAAACAAGGTACCCAAGCTTTCACGTGGTCTGGTTTAAGCCTCAGTGACTGAGGTTATGAAGACAGTCAATGATAAGGGAGCGAAGTTTATGTTAGGGGTTAAAACCAATTGCTTCAGTCTTCTCAGTTACTAGTGAGGAGCGAGGAGGGGGAAAAAACACCAGTTTCACAAAATTAAAGATAATTAAGAACAAAGATTTAGATAATCTTTGCCTAATTGACTAATTACTCAGAAGTCACATTCAGTTTTAGAACAGTAAAGATTTCGGCATTGTTAGCATATACTACTCGCCTCACAAATGTGAAAAGACCAAGTCATTATTTAGAATGAAGGTCAATGGCTGATCAAATTGTCCATAAGGATAAAATTTAAGTATCGAAACGATGTTAAAACACTAGAATCAACAGAATGTTCTCCATGTAACTAAACCAAAGTCAACAGAAGAATAAAAATGAAACAAGTAAATGTCTCAGAAGTGAGAAATCACTTTTCATGACTCACGGAGACATATTGCATAGAATTAGCACAGAAACAGGCAATTCGACTCAACTGGTCTAAGTTGCCGTTTATGTTTTATATGAGCCTCCTCCTATCCCCCTTTATTTAACCTTTTCAGCATATCCTATTCCTTGCATATGCTTATCTAGCTTCTTAAATGCATGTTATTTGCCTCAACTACTTCTGGTGGTAGCGAGTTCCACATTCTTACCACATTTTGGGTAAAGAAGTATCTCCCGAATTCCCTATTGGATTTATTGGCAATTATCTTGCATTTATAATAGGAACCATTTTTTTTTGTGAAAAAATGCATCTTCGTGATTCCTTAATATTGCTTTGATGCTTACGGTCTATTATATTTTTGTGCCTTTATCTACCTTCTTGCTGTTTGGCTTCTACATTTTGGGTCACTCAAAAGGCAAGTCCCAACCTCCTATAATAGCCAAGTGTCCGCATTAACCTTGTTATTAAGTAGACTTACAGTATTGTGCCCAGGATGAACGAACAAAAACACATTGCAATTAAATATTTCCACCTAACTCAGACAAAAAGATTCACAGCTCTAAATGCAATCTGCTCCTGAGAATTGCCATTTTTGTGCTAAAAAATTAAATTGTCCAATAACTTTATCTAACTAATGTAAAACAGTGGGATTTGGTGCTTAAAAATGGAATTCAAATAATCTGAATTAAAAGTGCAGTTGAACTGCTTTCTCAGTTTAAAGTTGTATCTGAAAAACACCTGACAATGCAGCAATCCTTTGGTACAGCACTGTAATGTCAATCTAGATTATATGAAGTCCCAGAGCCATTAGTTGGGGGGGGGGGGGGGGGGGGCGGAGGAATGGGGTTGAAGGAGAGAAGAGTTTCCAAGACTCCTGCTGGAAAGTGGACGTGAATGGATGTCAATTAAGGACAGGATTGGGCTTAGCTTTGCTATGATGCCTGGTAGGCTTGAATCACCTATTGGCATTCACTGTCTAGGCTCACATAAATAAAGCCAGAAAATGCTAGAAATCTCAGCAGGTCAGGCAGCATCTGTGGAGAGAGAAACAGAGTTAACGTTTCAGGTCGATGACCCTTCGTCCGACCTGAAACGTTAATGGTTGCTCTCTCCAGATGTTGCCTGACCTGCTGAGATTTCCAGCATTTTGTGTTTCTACTTCAGATTCCAGCATCTGCAGTATTTTGCTTTTGTATAAATAAAGCCACTTGGTTGAGGTACCTGTGGAACTGCACACTATCTAGGAACCAATACCTGTGGCAGGAGAAAGGGGTGAGAAGGGAGTTCTGCAGGAAATAAATATACACACACAGCAACAGCTCTTGCAAGACTGAAGATTTATTTAGAACAGTTTTGTTTCTGCACACATTTTCCAATTGTCAGCCAGCAATTATTTTACAGAACGAATGTAACAATAATAGAATCTATTTCTTCATTTACATTTATATATAACTGAACCAAAAGGTCCCTAGAGTATCATAGTCCTGGCCAATGACATCTTCAATCAGTAGATCTCACCACCAGTAACTCAACAAAAATCAGTGTCTCAAAAGAATTAACAAATGCTGGGGTAATACTTTCAATGTAAAGTAATCCTCCAATTTAGTCAATATACAGTTTCTCAAGTTTCCACCTTGGAGGAGTCATTTGATTAATGACTGTGAATAGTGTACATCTAGTTCCAGCATTAACAACTCTTAAGTCAGGTATATCAGTTCAATACAAAGCAAAGCTCCCTCTTAACAATATGCCTCAGCCTCTACCCAAGAGTACAGTAGTGTCAATTTTTCATTCCCACACCAGCCATCTTGTCCTGAGTCAATATATTGAAGCAGTGTCAATTTAGGTACTGTGGGCCTATGCTCCCTGGAACTGGATTGAGACCAAAGTAATTTCATATAGGATTCAAACCCAAGCGCCGTACATGAAAGAAAGGTCGTGTTGAACCTACACTACCATAAAGTTCCCCTGCAACTTAAAATCTTTAGCCGAGGAACTTCCTGGTTACTTTAAATGGAGCCTAAAATAACACTTCACCCGTAAAAAGGTAACTTAAAATAAATCCTCCTCATAAACTAGACAGGGGAAAGGACATTATATTGAAAGCAGACACAAACCTATATCCTTCAACTTGTATTATTGAAAAATAAATTGCTTTGTGGAACACTTTATTTACATAGTGAATTGGAACATAACTAGAGTCAGCAGACAGCATTTCAAGTCAGCCAGGATAATAGGATGAAGGTCTCTCTTTGCTGAGCTTAAGGATCCTAGTGAAGTGCACTTGGGTAATCTCAATCCAGTTGCTTGGTGTTGTATGGCAATAATTGCTTATCTTATTCAGAGGGGCCATAGGAATGGCTGGTACGAAAATGGAAATGTCACATGGGTAAGTGGAGGGTACTTTTGAGTTGAAGCTAGGGTAAATTTTTGGGGGAGCAGAGGGTTCTTTACTCCACAGCTCAATGTATTGTATCTGACCTGGGGGAGTTGTTGATCTGGACAGTGGGTGCCTGCAAGGGAAAATGCTTTATCAGCAAGACCAAAAAAAAACTTAACAAAATATATTAAAACTAAATTGCAAACACATTGCATCAACAGGAGAACAGGATATAAAGACTTACTGAGCATGACAAGCAATAGAGCGGAATATCAGTAGCTATCCACTCATTGCATAAACGTAAAACAAGATTGTCATTTCAATTCTGTATTTTAAACCAGCTCCATCACATGGATATGTTGGTTCTTTCAATAAGGTCAACATTCACCAATAAAACTTTCAAAATAATCAAATTCTTAATTCTCTGAAGCTGATTTTCTGGATGATAACTTGAACAATTTTAGCAAAATGAGTAAAATACAGAACAAAATCAAGATTATATCCATCTTATACAATGTTTCCTTTGTACAAGCATGCAAAATATGAAAACTGATGGCACAGTGAAAATGTAACCACAAATTCTGTGAAATATTTTGACTATGTTAGTATTTTGAAACTTGAGTTTTGCTAGTTTGATGTTCAATCTTTTGAAAACAAGCTCTCCAAACCAGAGATTGTATAATGCAGGCTGGAGCATCAATAGATGTCCTTTTAATGAAGTCTTGGTGGCCAAGTAGTATTACAGCCAATGCAGGTTGTTTTCCTGAAGTTGTAAATAATTTCAAAACATTCAGTTAAAGACTATTGGCCAGCTGGGAATGATTTAAAGAATAATTAATACCTGAAAATTAGAAGGGCTAATCTCGCAGAAACTACAGCCATTTATAAAGTCACCTGAACCCTTGAACATTAAAATCACTCTAGCATATTTCAAGCCCCACAACTCTTTTATCCTCTCTCCTTAAGAAGGCATTAATGTTGGGTACAGTTCCACCTCACCCATAGGGCCACTTTTCATGTGTGAACCTGGACAACAAATGGCAGCTGGCAATTTGACAGTGGGGGGAATCATAACAGGATCAGACTCCGCTCTCATCTAACACCCACATAGGCAGATTTTCTAGCAGCAGTCATGAGACAGTAATTAGTAACTAACTCTGGCTGATTTGTTCTCCATAATCCTGAGATATTGAGACAAATTGTAGTCTCCTAATTGTGCCCAGGCAGAGATCAACTTACTGAGCATAAAATAGGAATGAAACCCAATATGTTCCTGGTTTGTGTGGCGGAGTAGTATACTGTACAGTGAATATTTTTAGCAGAAAGTTTATCATACACTAAACCATAACTATGAACAGATCAGACTTCTTCTTTTTAATGTTTGAGGGGAGTAACAATCTGAACATAGCAAAAATCAGATCATTGCCAGACTTGTCCAGGTGTGTATTAAAGGTTACTTCAGAGCAGCAATGCACAGCCTGCAGCCCTTGGCTATTTGTTCCTCCCAGCCAACGCAAGTTAGTCCCATTCACACTTACATTTATTGATTTGTCCGGTTTGGATTTTGTGGATCTGGCGATTTGGAAAGCAGTGTTTATAACACTGGTGAATAAATTCTGAATCAGAACATGAAAATCTGTATCAGTAATTTGAGATATATGAAAATTAATGAAACAGGGACTTGTGGCCAAGAGCCTGTGGTACATATCTACACAGTCCATCAAGACAAAAGCTTGAGCACCCCTGCTTCAGAGGATGTTATCACTTCCTTAGAGCAAGAATTTGCATTTATACGTCTTTCTCGACCTCCGAGCATCTCAAAGTACTTCACAGCCAATTGAGTACTTTTGAAGTGTAGTCAGTTTTAATGTCGGAAACCTGGCAGCCAATTTGTGCACAAGATCCCATGTACAGCAATGAAATTAATGACCAGATCATCTGTTTTAGATGTTGATTGAGGGATGAATGTTTGAATGTTGCCGTGGGATCTTTTACAGCCACTTGAGGGAGCAGACAGGACCTCAGTTTAACATCTCATCCAAAAGAAAGCACCTCCAACAGTGCAGCATTCCCTCAGCACTGCACTGAAGCGCAGCATTCCCTCAGCACTGCACTGAAGGGCAGCATTCCCTCAGCACTGCACTGAAGGGCAGCATTCCCTCAGCACTGCACTGAAGGGCAGCATTCCCTCAGCACTGCACTGAAGCGCAGCATTCCCTCAGCACTGCACTGAAGGGCAGCATTCCCTCAGCACTGCACTGAAGGGCAGCATTCCCTCAGCACTGCACTGAAGGGCAGCATTCCCTCAGCACTGCACTGAAGGGCAGCATTCCCTCAGCACTGCACTGAAGCGCAGCATTCCCTCAGCACTGCACTGAAGCGCAGCATTCCCTCAGCACTGCACTGAAGGGCAGCATTCCCTCAGCACTGCACTGAAGCGCAGCATTCCCTCAGCACTGCACTGAAGCGCAGCATTCCCTCAGCACTGCACTGAAGCGCAGCATTCCCTCAGCACTGCACTGAAGGGCAGCATTCCCTCAGCACTGCACTGAAGCGCAGCATTCCCTCAGCACTGCACTGAAGGGCAGCATAGATTATGTGCTCAAATCGAGTCAGAAGGTTCTGGATTCAAGTCCCAAACCAGAGGAGTGTGTGCTGCCACTGAGCCAGGACTGACTACCTTCTGTATCCTACAGCCCTAGCTTCAAAAACAGATACATAATCCAAGATGTTTTCTCTTGTGAAATACACCTGTATAGCCATTGTCACAACACTTCATGCAAAGGGATGCAAAAAAAGATCACAAGAGTATTCATGGCAGAAACCATTGATTGGGGACCAACAATGGCTTCCAAACCCATATTTCGGTCAGGGGAAAACTTGAGTTTATGCTGAAATCATTGTCTTCTGCCTGACACACTAATTCCCTTTAAGAGCTATGTAGATGCCCTTGGGGGGGGGGGGGGGGGGGGAATATATAAATCTTTTTCAAAACATTGTATGTGGGACACAAGGGCCGGTGATGCTTTGCAGCGACAGTTATTTCTCGTTTCTTCCCCACCCCATGCAGCAAGTCTCTCAATGTTTACCTACCTAGAATTGAGAGGATTACAGCTTTTTGTTCATTATCGACAGCCATGTTAAGTGATGAAGTGCTCCTGCCATGCGTGCAGAGGGGCCCAATGCTGCAGATGGAAAGCTCAGCGGTACGTGAAATTTACTCTGCCCAGATGCTGCAGCAGATAGCACAGGCAAGATCAGTGCAGACTCCTTGTGGACATTGCTGAATAAAGACATTGTAGTAGCCGGAATGGATTCCTTTTGCAGAGTTTCACAAATGTAGCTGGAAACTATATAAAAAAAAAAGTATTTCATTAATTAATACCTGGTATTATCCAGCAACCAGCATGGAGAAGTATGCTGGGACCTTCTCCATTCTGTGCTGGGTACATTCTTGTTCAGACTTAATTGGGATGTGCTCAGTTAAACAGCGGGTTGATTGGCATAGTTTGTCCAAACTTTGACTTCTATCATAACAGGGTGATTCAATTGCCTTGGCTTTCCAGTTTTGATATTTTAATTTCCAGATTATTTGTTGCTGTGTCTGCATGTTCTTCTAAACTGTTTATACTGATATCATTTTAATTTTCTTGCTATTTGCAACTTCTTCTTTCTCCACTTTTAGCCACTTCCTCCTGGCCCCCATATCTTGTGCTATTTCCCTTGGCCAGGAAGGACAGTTCAACACACAACCATCTCTGGGGGTGGAGAAAATAACACTCTTTGTTCAAGAGATAGGAGGTATATTTTGATTGGTGCAAGGAGGGACCATCCCTGGGCATTGTCCCCTTCTCCAAAAAAAAATTAAGTCTGGCAAACTTACCATTAAGGGAAAGCAAAAGTCAAGATGTCTGCTGAGATTAAAATGTAAACTTATACCTATGTTTGATCAATGAGGTTTTTTCACTGTTACATCACATTTATTATAAGCACGGATTTCAATTTGTAATCACTTAGTTACCCAAGAAAAAATTGCCAATGACTGGAGCACAGTCGCTGGACTATAGACTGGAAAGCCAGCCTCTCTTCTCCTAAAAAGGCATGTTCATTGTGGGTCACAAACAGATTCAATTATTTTTCAGGGCGAGTTGCTGTAGGGAATTTAGATACGTTCTCCTCTTCCTATGCCTCCACATACCTGAATCATTTATAGCCAAGATGGCAGATATATAATCAGTCCTTTGCCAATTTCATTCTGAAACCTGATAAGTACATAAAAGTAGTGCTGTAATCCTTTCAGACCTTTTCCTCTCTGTACAGCAGCACTTAACCTGTGCAACTCAACAGAGGAAGTCTTTCACTTTCCATGAAAATATCAGCATGACCGACATATTTGCAATGTGTGGATCAGCTACTGCTTTCTCTACTGAGGTTATACTTATTTCATGGAGAGCGAGAGAGAGAAAAATAAAGAGAAAGCAGAGAGAGAGAAAGCGAAACCAGAGAGCGAGAGAGAGAGAAAGCAGAGAGAGACTTGCATTTATACAGCGCCTTTTACGACCACCGGACACCCCAAAGCGCTTTATAGTCAACAAAGTACTTTCTGAAGTGTAGTCACTGTTGTAATATAGGAAACACAGCAGCCAATTTGCACACAGTAAGCTCCCACAAACAACAATGTGATAATGACCAGATAACTGCTTTTGTTTTGTTGATTGAGGAATAAATATTGGCCAGGACACCAGTGATAATTCCCTTGCTCTTCTTCAAAATAGTGCCATAGGGTCTTTTTCCACCCAAGAGACCAGGGGCCTCGGTTTAATGTTTCATCTGAATGATGATAAGCAAACATATAAATCAGGGTAATCACAAAGATAATTACGGATGAGAAGGCCATTTGGCTCATTTTAATAATTCATCCAGAATGATGTTTCCTCAATGCAGCATCTAATTGGTTCTTAAATGATTCCAGGGTTTTTCACCTCCACCACTTAACCAAGAATCCATTGCAAGTGTTGATCACCGTGAAAAAAAATCTCCCAATATCAATACTCCATTTGCCTTTCACTAGTTTGAATCTGTGACTTTTTGTCCGACTTTCCCAATGTAATTTGAAATAATTTTCCAAATTTACCGTTTCTGTTTTTTTTTTTTTATTAAATTCATGTCCAATCGTTTTCCAATCGTTACAATTCTTTGTCAAACGCCAGAGGTCACCCTGCACCAGTCAAGGATCACTCTGCGCCAATGCTCTTAGCCAAAAGGCCTAGAGCCACTGCACCGTTCCTGGAAGTACTGCAATACCAGGTTCGTGCCATGGAGGTGGATGGGTCAGGTCCCCCACACACCTCCGTGGAGGTGGATTACAACCTCTACAAGATCACCTGTTAGCTTCCTCCTTTTCCAGTCTTTCCTCATAACTTGATCACTAAGGTTGGAGATTAGCACTGCCAACACCCAAATGTCTCACTTGTCTCAGGTGACTATAATTGGATTTAGTATTCAAAGTATGGTCTTACCAAAGCTCCATACAGTTTTATCATGACTTTAAAGCTACTGTTTTAGCTATGTAGTTCAACATTCTATTAGCTTTGTTGATTTCTGCTTTGCTTTGGCTGGCCATGCTGAACATCAAGTCTCAAGACTCCTAGGTCTTTTTCAACTTCATACTTAGCTACTTTAACAACATTCATGGAATATGTGTTTTTGTTTTTTTTATATAAGGCTGCATTTATTGCCCATATTCAGTTGCCGTGAGGTGGTGTTCGCTGGTTACTCTTTCAACCATTGCAATCTTTTTGGTGTTGCCCATTTTTGCTTCCTATGCACATACTTTACAGCTTTTTGTATTAAATTTCACCCGTCATTGTTTTCCCCACTTATATTTGTTCACTTTAGAGCACCGTGCTAAAAGTTACATGGCCTTCCCTTCGTAAGACCAGCCCTTAAGTTGTTTGGCCCAATCAGGCAACATCTTATCAAATGGTTCAGAGAAGAGCCCATTTATATGAATCCAAGTTTGCTCTTTATTTATTTATTTTTTTTTGGAAATTCGTAGCCAATCGTTCCAATTCTTTGTCAAATCACAAACGCCAGAGGTCACCTTGCACACGCCAAGGATCACTCTGCGCCAATGCTCTTAGCCAAAAGGCCTAGAGCCACTGCACCGTTCCTGGAAGTACTGCAATACCAGGTTCGTGCCATGGAGGTGGATGGGTCAGGTCCCCCACACACCTCCGTGGAGGTGGATGGGTCAAGCCACCCCACCCACCTCCCGTTTCCAAAAAAGCAAGCATATACCTTCCTGATCCAGGGAGAACCACCCGGAGGTCATGGTGGCTACTCCCCTGTCAGGTCAGTTACACATGATCTTAGCCAAAAGGCCGAGTTTGCTCTTTATTATTTTCCCTCAAGTTCCCAGTCCCAGCCTCATCAGGGGAGATAACTCAACAAAGAACAGCAAGTCTTCCACACCACTCTCTTGCACTGTCAAGTGGCTCATTCAAGAGCATGACTGTATGGAATGGAAAGCATTCTCAGCAGAAGAGTGGTGTACCAAGAATACCAAAGGAGCAATAGATTGAATCATTTAATCCAAAGTGAAAGTGCAGTTAAACAGACAAATGTGTCCAACATTTCTAATACTTACCTTTTTTGCTATCTGTTTTTACAGAGGGCTGAACCTTCTCTGACTTGAAAATTTCAGCTGAAATATCTGTATTCCACAACAAATTTATATTAGCGAAGACCATTAAAATATAACAAAATGATTATTGACAAATGTACTGCAAATTTTTAAAATTCTAATTTGCATACAAAAGCTATCCACATGACTAATCGCCAATACTTCCTTCCAAGGGCTATTATCCCCTTTTGTTTGGACAAAAAGACCAACTATTGTTGACACAGTACTGTTTGTCCACCAGTAGATGGGGTGTTCAAACTGGACTGAAATCTCAATTATCAACCAAAATGGAAATGAACTCCAGTAGATAACAGCAATTAGTGGCTAATGGAGTGTCTCAACTTCAATGTAGAATGTTGATTGTTCTGCCTCAGTTCTCTCTCTCAGGACTCACCAACATTACTCCTGCTGACATGTTTGGCTGACACTAATAGTTGATCACATCATCTCATCTGGTGACACTGCAGCACTTGTAAGCAGCAGCCTCTGCATTTGATTTTAAAGTTATGTTGCGCTGACAAGAGTGCAGTAAATTCCACTGATGGGAACGATGGAGGCAAGCAAGCGCATTCACCTCTGTAGCTCGCAGTATAGTGGTTGCCTTTGATTCAGTAGCTGCAGTTACAGGTGTGGTGGTGGTGGTTGGGCCGGGGGGAGGGAGAAGAGAAAGAAAGCGCTGTAAGCCAGTTCAATTAATTAGCTGTTACAGCACCAACTGATTTTGCCAGTATGGGGACCGAGCACAAACAGATTTTAAAAAGCCTCAACTCCCACTGGTCAACCAAAAGTTTTTCCAAATAAATCAGAGATGTGGGATTAAGGAGGCATCTGCTGTATGAGCCATTTGTGTAGTTGTTTGCACAGTACGCCAGTACCACGACTGTCTCCTCAACAATCCCCACCCCCTCACCGACATACACTGGCTCCCAGTTAAGCAACGCCTCAATTTTAAAATTCTCATTCTTGTTTTTAAATCCCTCCGTGGCCTTCCCTATCTCTAATCAGCTCCAGCCCCACAACCCGAGAAATATCTGCGCTCCTCTAATTCTGCCCTCTTGAGCATTCCTGATTTTAATTGCTGAAATATTGATGCGGTGTCATCAGCTGCCTAGGCCTCAGGCACTGGAATTCCCTCCCGAAACCTCTCTGCCTCTCTTTCCCTCTTTAAGACGCTCCTTAAAACCTACCTCTTTAACCAAGGTCATCTGCCCTAACTTCTTCTTATGTGGCTCGGTGTCAATTTTTTATGTCTTATAACACACTCATGAAACAGCTTGGGATGTTTTACTACATTAAAGGCGCTATTTAAATACAAGTTGTTGGTGTTCTCTCTTCTGTCTGTCCTAAAATCACGGCTTCATACTGGAATATTGTTCAAGTCGCTGGGTATGCTACACTACTCAACCCAAGTGGCCATTCTTCACGTGCAAATCTCATCCATGAGTGTTTGCAGAGTATGCACCTATGTATGTGGTCATCATGGCCAAGCCTGATTGTATCCAACAACTACATGCACTTTCCAATGAGTCACTGCAATCAGAAATAGGATCCAGGGCTGATTTTTCCCTTCTGTAGTTCACTGGTATGACTCGAGCTCTAGCACTATTGCTATTCCAGCAAAGATCAGCAGATGAGAAATTCTGGTCTTAATGGTTCAGTTCCATACTTACCAGCTTATTTACCAACTAAGCCATCACTGGAGCTTCTTTTACAAAGAATTAGTAATTTTGACATTATCTATTTCAGTTTTAATTATTTTTAAAATTTAAATCTTGCAAAAATTGATTTTGGTGTGGCGGGGGGAGGAATTTAACTTGGGAGAATTACAAAGCCTGTTAAGGAGCTGAAAGTACATTACAAACAAATGATATGATTGCAGAACATCCTAGAGTAATGATTTCATCTTGATGTTAATTCAGTTCTCTCTCTCTCTCTCACTGATGGGCTCAGTTTGCATTCTAATCTGCTCCTTCAAATCATACATTCGTGTATACTACACCCTCAAATAAAAGTTCCTGCACAGTTAAGAAAATGTTAGCTTTTCCATCCTCCAATTTCAACACTACACTGCTGTACTCACCAGGCTGGCCACACACACTTGGAATCTTTGCACTGTATGGCACTGCAGAATGCTTAGAATCAATTAGTGAGATATAGAACTCATCTTGTGACTTTAACTCTTCTTCTGAACTTTGGAGATAATCCACAGTGTTCAATGATCCACAGCACAGGTCCTGCTATAATTATATACACAGTAAATAGGAGGAACACACAAAAGTAACTTTGATGAAAAAGTGATTAGAAGTTAAAGTACACTAATTTAATCAGTGGTTCTAGAAATGTTTGGTATTACACAGAAATGCATTACCCCACTTTAAATTGAAGAATGATTTCTGCACAAAGTATCTGGCATAAAAAATACAAAGGGTCACCTGAACTTTGAGAATTTATAACTCAAAACCAGACGACTTTCCCTTCCTCCCCCCCACCAAAATCAATTCATACCCAAGTCTGCCCAATCTTAACATCTTCGGTTCATCCAACCAACTAGAAGCATCTCAGCAAAAGACTTGTGACTGAATGCTACCCATTTCTCTTATAATATATGGGAAGTGCAATGCCAAAGCAAATCTCTATTTAAATCTTAAAATTAGTAAAACACGATAAGTCTACTTAATACTGAATGTTTCAGGTGTATAAAGTACACCTTTTGATTGTTTACTAGTGTAATAAATTGCTCTTTGTTCAGCATCCCTTAACAGATGGAACATTAGAAATTGATGGATATTAAGTTGCTCTTCAATTTGGAGCGGCAATTCATTAAAAAGGATAAAAAAATTGTGTTAGGGTTGTTTTAAACACAGATTTGGTGATTGGGGAATCAGGGATAGGGTGGATGCAAGGCTCAGCATTTCCTGCAGAGCCAGAAGCAGCAATATGGTCAGTGGGCCCGGCGCAGACAGAGGAGCAGCCAGTAAAGGAGCAGGTGAAACCTGGGGACTTTACTCTGAGTAAAGAGTGAAAGATTGTTTCCACTGACACAAACCTTCTTTCACAATTTAACAGACTGTCTCAACTCTACAAAGCTATATCCATCACTTGCAAAAAATCTTCACAGCTGTGGAATCTGGACTTTTATTTCTGAGGGCATATAAAGTCCCTTGTGGCAAACAAGACAAGCATCGCCAAGAGCATGCAGAAATCAAGCGCAGGCAGCGGAAAGAGGTGCGGCAAGCCAGTCCCACCCACCCTTTCCCTCAATGACTATCTGTCCCACCTGTGACAGGGACTGTGGTTCTCATATTAGACTGTTCAGTCACCTAAGGACTCATTCTAAGAGTGGAAACAAGTCTTGCTCGATTTCTGAGGGGCTGCCTATGATGACAGCCAAAACAGACAGTACTGATGCCAGTTATTCTGATAATAGTGCAGATAGAGCTGGTACCAGTTACTCCTACTGGTGCACAAATCAGAGCGGTAATTAGCTATTTTTGTAATAGTGCACAAAGGTTGGTTACTACTGATCAACTCGGATTGCTGAAAGCACATACTTGCTTTTCCTCCTCCATTTCAAGTGCTGGGAGCTTGTTATATTCAGTTTCTTCAGTGACTCCCAGTACAGACATCTTCAAAGATTTAGGATTATCGTCCACTGAAGTAACAGAGCAAAATGGATATGGTTCCAGATACGGCAAATCAAATGTTAGTGATTCAAAATCCTGTAAAAGAATCGGTAGATCAACTTTTTTCTCTCAACAGGTTGCTCGTGATCGAATAGAATTCTACATTGAACGGCCATCTATCGCAATCAATGTATACTAATTAGTATTGGGTGAATGACCAGCTTCATAGAATTGGAGGGGAAGGAAGGATAGATTATCCATCTCCATATGTACAACATTTAGGTTGGAGGCTGATGAATTAGCTGCATAGTGATTAAGAAGGATCATCTGTGGTTACTAATACTTCCCATTGCTAACCTATAATCCTTCAGTGGACATCATTTATTATTCTAGCTACATACCTTCATGTCAGTGGTTAGACAAATAAATTTTGTACACCAGTTGCTCCCTCCTTATTGGGATATTATGGGTCAGGAATGGGAAGCATGATCCTAAAGCAGAAAACAGTATCCAAGTGGTTACATTCTTCTGTCATAGTATACAAATTACCTATTAGACTTGCCTCCCAATGAATCCTTCCAGTTCTGTCTCCAAGGCACGTTGGGGTGTTCACAGCACTATGCGTCTCAAGCTTACCAATGGTAGACCTGTTGCTCAATGGTTCTCCCCACCTTCCAAACCTTTGAAGTGGCCTTTCTCTTTTGATTGTTGCTTTTTCCCACTGCAAAAGGGTATTGGTGAGGCTACACCTAGAGTACTGTGTACAGTATTTAAGGAGGTATATACTTGCATTGGAGGCAGCTCAGGGAAGGTTCACTAGATTGATTCCTGAGATGAAGGGGTTGACTTATGAAGAAAGGCTGAGCAGGTTGGGCCTATACTCATTGGACTAGAAGAATGAGAGGTGATCTTATTGAAATGTATAAGATTCTGAGGGGGGCTCGACACGGTAGATGTAGAGAGGATGTTTCCACTCGTGGGGAATCTAGAACTAGGGGCATAGTTTCAGAATAAGTGGTCGCCCATTTAAAACCGAGATGAGGAGGAGTTTCTTCTCCGAGTCATAAATCTGAAATTCTCTGCCCTAGCGAGCTATGGAGGCTGGGTCATTGAATATAGTCAAGGTGGAGATAGACAGATTTTTGAATGATAAGGAGTGAAGGGTTATGGGAAGCGGGCAGGGAAGTGGAGCTGAGCCCAAGATCAGATCAGCTATGATCTTATCAAATGGTCTACTCCTGCTCCTATTTCTTATGTTCTTGTGTGTTCCAAGCAGTGAGCAGGAATTGTTTTATGTTGCCATGGACCTTTTGCAATTTTATTATAGTATACTGTATAAAACTGTTTGAGCTTTAAACACGAGAGGCTACCCAGCAAAATTGTGGGAGGCCTTTTACTTGCTTAAACTGTTTGGGGGTGGTAAGAAAGGAAACTGCAAGCTTACAACTTTCATTCTGCTTCACCCACAGGATAGTAAAAGCACAAGGAGTGTTAAGAACATATAGGGGCAGAATGTGGTCGGTCTCGGAGCACGCCATCATACCACCTTTGAAATTGACTGCAATTTCTGGATTTCCGCATGCGCTAAATTTCCAATTTGACAGATCATCCATTGTAACTGTCAAATCCTCATTGCTGGCTCAGAGTTGGGCTAATTGCCCATCAACTGCACAGCAATTACGCAGGAAAATTTTATGGCTGGTGCAAACCGGCCTGTTTGAACGATAAGGGAGTGAAGGGTTATGGGGAGCGGGCAGGGAAGTGGAGCATCAAAACAGCAGCTTGAGATATGGTTTTGCGTGTGCAATGAATGGGTTTAAAACTTACCCAAAAATTTTAAAACAGTAAAAATAAATAAAGATTAAATATAAATAACTGTCTTTCCAGGAACAGCAATTGCATGGTTTCAAGACAGGTTTTCATAAATCTTTAGGTTAATGAACTTGGTGTATTTGGGATGTTTGAGAGATTTAAGGCACTTTCATTTTTTGTGCATTAACAATTATGTAATATTGCTTAAACAGAATGACAGGTTCCAAAGCTCTAAGTGCATGTCGCCATTTAGAGATTAATTTTTTTCCTTGCATGGAAAATTATTGGAAGTCGACCGACACTTCCACATGAAATTCTGCACTGTCTGCCTAAAATGCCTGGGTGCACCAAAACAGGAGGACGGCAGAAAGTTCTTCTCCAATCCATGCCCGATAAATGAAATGAATGGGCATCGGTGATTTGTTTCCTGAGTGCCTGAGATCGGTGGGCCACTATGCTGGGCACAACTCTACTGTGAAACAGCGCAAGTTTTCGAAGGGGGCCTCGCACTAGGTAAATGCAGACTTAGTTTGGAGGTCGCAGCGTACTCCTTAGCTACACCGCTGACCACAATTTCAGGGCCATGCAGCTATACCACTTTTCCAAGTGGTCCCTCAATATTCCCTCCCACCAGGATCCATCTCTTAGAAGTCCCACAACCCTTCTCCAATGCTCCCACAATCTGCCATCATCATGCCAGTATTCCAAAGCACACCCTACCACCACTTCCACATTCCCAACACACCACTCTCAGACACCAAGATCACCTGGTCTCCAGTGGAAGTTACCAAAATAGATACAACAGATGCAAGCATATGACACAGCCCAAAAGTTCTTGCAGGACGTGCTAGATTCCTGGGCGCAACTTCACTCAAACTCAAAACCCCATTTTAAGCTGTAATAGTCAAAGAAAAATCCTATTTTTGTGCAAATATTTGTTGTTTCTTCTCCTGCCCACAATGGAATGCCTTAGATGGCAGGTTGGTCAACTTTAAGTGTGTGAAAAGGAGAAGAATTATTCAGGAGTACCTATCCTACTATTAGAACATAAGAAATAAGGAGCAGCAGTAGGCCATTTGGCCCCTCAAGCCTGCTCCGCCATTCAATAAGATCATGGACTCGGTTCCACTTCCCTGCCCGCTCCCCATAAACCTTTACTCCCTTATCGCTCAAAAATCTGTCTATCTCCACCTTAAATATTTTCAATGACCCAGCCTGCACAGCTCTCTGGGGCAGAGAATTCCATAGATTTACAACCCTCAGAGAAGAAATTCCTCCTCATCTCAGTTTTAAATGGGCGGCTCCTTATTCTGAGACTATGTCCCCTAGTTTTAGTTTCCCCTATGAGTGGAAATATCCTCTCGACATCCACCTTATAGAGCCCACTCATTATCTTATATGTTTTGATAAGATCACCTCTCATTCTTCTGAACTCCAATGTGTATAGGCCCAACCTATTTTCATAATGTTTGGATTCATAGTGTCAGTCACGTTTCTTTCATGCTTTTTCCAGATATTGTAGACATCATGGAGGTAGAAAGCCCAAGAAATGGGTAACAGTGAATGTGATAATCTATTATATATTAGAAACAGTGTGTGGTCTCAGGAATCCAAAAGACTCTGAACCCCTGCTCATAGGTAGCACTGTAAACACAATGTTGTGATCAATTGATACCAAAGGGCAGTAGCAAATGTTAAGCGACAGCCTCGAACAGCATCCTCAATAATGTTCAGGTATGCATTTCAACCCAAAATTGCCATTCATAGAGGAAATGGCCAAGCAAACACATCCCAAGACATATAATTCTGAATGATCATAAATTGTGATAATTGAAATGGCAGCATTTATTCAGCTGCTGAAAGCATGATTAGATTTGTAGAAGTCAGTTGGCAAAAGAACCAATAATGGCTGGGAACCTCTGCATTTACTGAGTTGGTAAAAGCACTAAAAATAATCTTAGTACACAGTAATATTGTATCTGAAGTGCAAAAACAATAAATCTCTTGCGACAAAACTCCACAAGTCAACCAGACCACCTCCCCCCGCCACCCCCCAACCATGGATTAAATATGGGCCTGGACAACCTCTCCAAATCCCAGTCATTGGAACACAAGACAACCCTCCTCCCTCATGCAGAAATCGGTTCCTTGATCACTGAGCATTGTTCTGGACACCCCCTCGCCCCACTAAGTATGTCCACCCCCCCCTTTTCTCAGTAAGCAACTTTTGGGAGAACTACCCAACTCTCCAATAACTCGAAAATGGAGCCCCGCATTTCCTCCCCTCCCCTACATACAAATTTCCACTCCCCCTACCTCGAGCAAAATCATCGTATCTCCATCTATCCCTTGACTCCCTCCCATCCTCTTTCCCCCTACCTAGGTCCAATTAACCTGCTTGACTTGACTCATGGTGTTTATCACAGGAAATTGATAGTTATTTAAAAACTCAAACAAAACTAAACATTGCCATAATGTCACATTCCACAGCTATACAATGAAAATTAATTCACCTGTTCACTGTTCCCTCCATGTGCTGGGATGTCTGATTTTTTGTAGTCCTTTTCAGCTGTAGAGAGTTTAGGTTTCCTGTCAAGTGGGGTTGTTGTAGACTCCTTAATTTTTGATGGCACCTCTTTTACAGAAATTGGTTTTGGTTTCAAATACAGGGCAGCTGGGTTAAACAGCCCAAATCCCTACAGCCAAAACCAGAAAGGAATTATAACCAAAGTTCAAAGAACTATTTTGTGGGTTACTGGAGCTGGACCAACATATACCGAAACCCAGTAACAAGGACTCTCTTGCTCCTTACCAGTTTGTGAGCTAATTTATCGTTCTTTTTTATTCGTTTTAAAATCAGCACAAAAGTCTCTCACTTGGTGGTTCAATGCACTCGCTCCTTAAATCAAAGTAGCAAGTTGGATTGTGCTCCCCAGCCATCTAATTTTCCAATGTCAGCCATGCTGAGGCAAAGATACCATGCCAGAATGCTGTCTAACATCCTGTACTATTTTGCGAAATCTCCCAGCCTCAGGCTGAAGAGCAGCATTTGGACAAAGATTCAACAGGTACTCCGCTCACCAGTTTGGATAAGGAATGGCATGTGGGTCAGTGTAATTAAGAGGGCCATTTAGAACACATGGACTAATTTAAGAAAAAGGATCAACGGCACTGACTATACCTTAGTGGCATTGTCTGTAAGACAGGGCACAGCATGACCTGCATTCTTAAGAACATCATTAATATAAATATCTTCATCTGTAGAGGTATCACAAAGGAACAAGTGCAGCACATCCTCAATGTATCCACAAATCAGGGCCACCAGTGGTTGTTTTCCACAGAATCTCAGGAACTGATTTTTAGCAGCTGTGCTCCAATCATCCTGCCAAAGGAAAATTAAATCTCTATAATTAAGTGTTGCATCTGGAGAGGTATCACACCTCACAGCATCATGTCTGTAGGACAAAAATGGTTGGAATGAGGACTTTTGTTCATTTAACAAATACTAAACATCAATCAAAACCAGTTTGATTCAGCCATTAACTAACAATGAGTAAGCAGCAGAAAACCAAGAAATCCAATTGCTATTTTTGAATACAAATCATTAATGTATGTAGGAAGAATTTTAATTTATATAACACCATACAAGTTCCAAGTGATTCACATACAATTACTTTGAAGTGCAGTTACTGTGTTGATATTTGATGTCTCCAAGATACGAGACGACTAATTGATGTCCTGTTTCTGACTGCTCCGTTTTTGATCGGAGCGGAGGAGCAGTGAGCGTCGACTTCAGGGCCCAGGAGGTGCGAGGGCCCAGGGGCAGCCCACACTGAAATCTATGGAGAGTAGGAGCATATGTGCACTAGGTCCGTGCAGCAGAGCTTGGTCTCCAGACGCCTTGGTTAACCCTTGTCACTAAATCAAGACCTAGCTCTGTCAAGCCCGTGAAGTGGCTGGTGTGCAACGGCCACCCCACGTTAAAAAAAAAATCCATGCACAGGCATCTTCCACCCTTCAGTCTGCAGTTCGGGACCTAGAATGTCAGGTCCCTCGTTGAAACACCTGTAAACTCATCCCTTTTTGGTGTGGAAGCAGGTCATCCTCAATACGAGGGACTGCCCAATACGATTATTACGGTGAAAAGCTAACCATTTTTCCCTACAGCATGAATTGAATAAACTACCTTTTTGGTGATGCTGTTGAAGGAGTATTTCGAGCTTAAATTATTGGATTGGGCTTTGTGTCCATTTTTCCTGCAAATGTTTTGGTTCCTCGAGGGAATTTTGCTATGTTAAAGATGCTATATAAATTCAAGTTGTTGTTAATTGGCTTCTCTCCAAATACAGCAAGTCTTGCATCCATCATCACCTCTGCTAAAGTACCAACACCTGACCTTGTCCCCTTGATCTATTCAGCAGACCAGCCAGGCCAGCACAAAGTTCTTCAGCATGCAGTCAATCACAGCATTGTCAGTACCACTGTATAGTTGTCAACAGATATGTTGAACAAATGTACAGCTTAGGATAAAACCAGTGTGGGGGTCAGGTTGCTAAGGTGTCCACCCACCCATCCCAAGTGCTTCTCATCCAGCATGTCTGCCCCGGGGGGGGGGGGGGTATCATTTACTGTTCATCTATCTACTAGTGCTTTCCAGCCCTTCCATCGGCTCACCTGCGTGCCCAGTGTGCTTTTCACGTTGCCCACCCTCCTTCCTGCCCTACGTGTTATCCTGCCCACCTGCGCAGCAAGAGTGTTCACAGTCGGCAGCTTGCCCAGAGTGCTTCTTAGCTTGTTGAGACATGAACAAAAACATTGAGAGTTGCAGTAGGAGATTGAAAGGGAGCAGGAGATAAAGGAGAACAAAAACAGTTAAAAAAAAATTAGAGAAAGCAAGAATGGAAGCAGGAGATGCAAAAGTAGCAAACGACAGATAAAAGTAGAAAGGGGTATGAGAGGGAGAGAGTAGTGAATACAACCAGAAGTGGAAGCGAGGGAGGAGGAAGAGACAGAAGTGCAAGAGAAGTGGGAGATAGAGCAAACAGCGCAGAAAGAAAGTATAGAGACTGAGGAGGAAGAGAGCAAGTACATGGAGGAAATGAGGGGCGGATGAAAAGAACACAAGAAAAATCATTTTGTTTATTGTTTTAAACAGACTTACTCTTAACAGAAGGGTTTGAGAATTGTAGAATTATATAGTTTTTAGTAATATTTAGTGAAGGATGGATATGTTGCTTAAGCAAGCGATAAGCAGAAACAACCAGGAAATATTTCGCTCCAGAGCTTTAGAATCTTTCTCCAACAAAATTACATGTGCCCACCCTGGCCCCTCCCAAGAGATGCAGTGCCCATCATCACCACCAATTCTGCCTCATTCCAGCACAACACCTCTACTTTTTCAACCTGATTCTGGCATTCCTCCTAATAGAACATCACTGCCAGCAACAAAGTGACATACAAAGATAGAAAGATCGAGGAGGAGACTTACAAAAGGATTTGGACATAAAGAATGAAAAAAATACAGCTAGTGTGTGTGTGTGTGTGTGTGTGTGTGTGTGTGTGTGTGTGTGTGTATATATACGCGTGCGTGCCTGATAAAGAAAATGAATTAGAATGGGAAAGAACAGTTGCAGGGGAGTTTCTTTTGTGTGAACAATACCACAGCAGTCGACAATTATAAAACAGTGTGTATTAGCTTAACACATCTGTCATTAAAAAAAGAGCATCTGTTAACTCTTCTTGAGCACCTGATGAGATCAGAGAGTTTTAAATTGGATTTCTCCATAAAACCACAACATATGCTTAATGCTCGACATAAAATATTTCTTATGAATAAACTGCTGAAATATATTAAAAATATTGGGCTAGAAATTCAGTTTTGGGTCATAGCATTTTTTTGTGGCGGAAAAAACTGCTATGACTGTGAGGCCAAACATTCGGGAAAATAAATGGGAAAAATGAGCCCGGCAGGAAAAATCACCGTTGTATGAAGATTCGCGGTGCAAACTGCGAATTTTCTGCAACTTTTCTCCGAGGCCGATACCGCTGCGAGTTGGGCCTAGGGAGGTGAGAGGGAAGGGGGGGGGGGAGGAAGACACACAATTCCACACCACCCCCCCCCAAAAAAAAAATCATAAAACATTCACAAGACCCTTTTCTAGCGAACTGCTGCAAAATAATTTAAAAATAAAAAGTTTAACTTACCTTTTTTGCAAGGTTTCATAACTACTACCATTCCTAGACCTGCACCAAGGTTTTTCCTCAGCGGAATTTTTGGTCCCATCTACAGGTCACCGCTGAGCCAAATATCAGGCGAAAGCGCTTTTTCCAGTCTTGCACGCTGGCGGTCCGCTCCCTAGCGGTATTTCAAAAACCACCAACACAAGACTTCGGAATTTCCCGCACAAAATGGCGAAATGCGCCAAAAACCCGACGGAAAGTTGCGGAATTTCCAGCCCAATGTTTGTACACACTTCCATTATCAATTCCTACATCCACATTTATAATCGAAACTATCTATGTAAAACTCATCATACTGCAATTGCACCCTAAGTTTTGGATCTGTACTTTCCAAATTGCTGCAAGTTTTGCTATTTAACTATAAATAACAGAAAATCAAAGTATGATGTAAAATAAAGACCCAATGAATGACTTTAGAATAGGGACTGAATTACATTGGTGTGCCCTGGTAGAATTATATCTTGCCCTCCAACCATGCGTGACCTGAACAGTACATTCATTTCCTATGTGGAATACTATGGAAGGTCAACTAGTAATTTTTAAACTGGGAAACTTTCCTTTAAACTTTCACTTGGTACAGGGTACAGGGCACAATTTTGAAATTTGGAGATGATGTAAAAAGTGAGGAAGGTAGTAATAGATTTCAAGATAGACAGGCAGGCTGGTGGAATGGGTGGGCACATGGCAGATGAAATTCAGAGTGAGGGAATACATTTTGGTCGGAAGAATGAGGAGAGACCATGCACTTTGGCAGATAAAATCAAAGAGCAAGTTATTATTTAAATGGAGAAAGATTGCAAAGTGCCGCAGTACAGCGGGACCTGGGGGTACTTGTGCATGAAACACAAATGGATAGTATGCAGGTTCGGCAAGTGATCAGGAAGGCCGATGGTATCTTGGCCTTTACTGCAAAGGGGATGGAGTATAAAAGCAGGGAAGTTTTGCTACAGCTATACAAGATATTGGTGAGGCCACACCTGGAATACTGCATGCAGTTTTGGTTTCCATATTTACGAAAGGATATACTGGTTTTGGAGGCAGTTCAGAGAAGGTTCACTCGGTTGATTCTGGGGATGAGGGGGTTGACTTATGAGGAAAGGTTGAGTAGGTTGGGCCTCTACTCGTTGGAATTCAGAAGAATGAGAGGTGATCTTATCGAAACGTGTAAGATTATGAGGGGGTTTGACAAGGTGGATGCAGAGAGAGTGTCTCCACTGATGAGGGAGACTAGAACTAGAGGGCATGATCTTAGAATAAGGGGACGCCCATTTAAAAGAGAGATGAGGAGAAATTTCTTCTCTGATGGTTGCAAATCTGTGGAATTCGCTGCCTCAGAACTGTGGAAGCTGGGACTTTGAATAAATTTAAGACAGAAATAAACAGTTTCTTAAACAATAAAGGGAATAAAAGGTTATGGGGAGCGGGCAGAGAAGTGGAGCCGAGTCCATGATCAGATCAGCCATGATCTTATTGAATGGCGGAGCAGGCTCGAGGGGCCCTATGGCCTACTCCTGTTCCTATTTCTTATGTTCTTATACTAAATGGTTCAATTTTAAAGGGGGTGCTTGTGCACAAATCTTTGAAGGTGCTAGGACAGGTTAACAAAGCAGTTAATAAAGCATACACGATCCTGGGCTTTATAAATAGAGGCAGAGAGTACAAACAGCAGGAAGTTATGCTAAACGTTTAGAAAACAATAGTTCGGCACACCTGGTGTCTTGCGTCCAATTCTAGGAAGGGTGCAAAGGCTTTTGAGAGGCTACAGAAGAGATTAACTAGAATGGTTCCAGGGATGAGGGATTAGGCGATGTTACGTGGATGGATTAGAGAAGCTAGGGTTGTTCACCTTGGAGCAGAGAAGGCCAAGAGGAGATTTGATAGAAGTGTTTAAAATCATGAAGGATTTAGATCAAGTAAATAAAGAGAAACTGTTTCCAATGGCTGAAGGGTCAATAGAGAGGGCACAGATTTAAGGTGATTGGCAAAAGATCTAGAGTGGTTGTTAAGAAAAACTTTTTTTATGCAACAAGTGGTTAGGACTTGAAACGCACTGCCGGATAAGATGGTCGATACAAATTCAAGAGTAGCCTTCAAAACAGAATTGGATAAGAAGGAGAAAAAAATTGCAAGGATATGAGGAAAGAGCGGGGGAGTGGGACTAACTGATTGCTCTTTGAAAGAGTTGGCGCAAACGGAATGGCCTCCTTCTGTACTCTACTGTTTTATGATTCTATGCCGAGGCCCACCATAATTGGACCAAAAGCAACTGCAGTGGGATTCACTTTTAAAACATCTGCAAAGTTGATTCAAGCCACATTTGGCTTCTGCCCTACCTCAGTTGGTTGTAGCCACATAAGCGTTGATGGAACTCCTTGGGCGGGAAGCTTTGAATGACAACATCTAAAGAAGATATAAAGCAATTTTAGGATTGGAGATAGCAAGGATCATTTAATCTTTATAGGTATTTAGCTGGCAAGATCTAGTTTCTACAAATATTTCATATCATGTTTGTGTCTACTCTATAACGTTGATTACAATTGAGACAGGTACATTTTATCTAATTTATAATAAATGAATTGATAAAAGGTTATTTCAGTCCATTGTACCTACAGGATACCACAGTGGCCTGAAGTTGAATCAAAACTGGACCTACTTGAAGCACAATGACATTCATCTTTAAAGACTTAAAACTTCCTTCTCACGGGGATTTAGATTTTGGAATAGAATTTTTCTCATCGATATTGTTTCTTACGACCCACTATTCCTCCAACCCATGGTGTACATCCTATTATGTAGGTTGATGGGACAATGGCTTCTTTCAGGATGTTCAACATCTAACTCATTCCTTGGCCAATAGCAAAAAATGATGCTGTGGAGTGAGATGACCCATTTTAAATTGCATATGCAATGGTCTTCCTAATGAAAACAAGAATTCTCATTACCCTGATGAATGTATCCTCAAACAACTGGAGATAAGCAGACCCAAAACAGACGTAGGATAGAGGCAACCCATGTAAAATAAGTTGCTCTTACTTGAGGAATCTTAGTCTGGATCTTTCCACAGAAGAAATATCCCCAAAGTCAACATAGTACACTTCCACTTGTTTTTCATCTAACACCCTATGGATGATGACACGGTACCACCACACATCATCAGGGTTCCGCACACAACACACTTGTCCTGGTTGGACAAATGAATCTGGCATCACATAGCGTTCAGAGACCTCTTCATAGGAGTAGCAACGTCTGAAAAGTAAAACATAATTAACACTTAGCACAATGATGCCTGTTCAGAATGCATGACCATTTCTGAAACTGCCTGCCAGTAATGCTAAGCTTTGTTTGTAAAGAAAGAAAGACTTGCATTTATATAGCGCTTTTTACAACCACCGGATGTCTTAAAGCACTTTACAGGCAATGAAGTACTTTTGGAGTGTAGTTACTGTTATAATGTGGGAAACGTGGCAGCCAACTTGCGCACAACACACTCCCACAAACAGCAATGTGATCATGACCAGATAATCTGTTGCAGATCTACAAATTTATTAAACTCTACTTACCAAAGGGCATTTTAAAAATAATCAGCTGGAATCTATTCTGATGTGGGTAGAGTACTGATGAGCTCTTCTTCCATGTTCCCTGTAGGTAACAATGGAAGGAAGGAAGTGCTTGGAAAACTACTGTATGAAATGCAAAGGAGTGTTCCATTAGGATCACCCACCATTTGGCCCTCTACCACAATGGAGTGGCTGTCCTGTCTTAGCACATGTATTTGCAGGAATGGCACACTTTGCTTTGATAAAACATCCAGGGGCACCAACTCAGTTGTACTGTACCATTGAACTATAATCATCTCAGTCCATCACCATTCACGCTACAATTAACTTTCTTCAACAGGAGAAATCGTGGTCTTGGGTTGGATCCAGTGTTCCTTAGACTAGATCATCCAACAGAAACAAACACCATATAGGTCACACAGGAGCTATCAGAAGGCAGCTACTTAATATAGTACATCACTGCAGCAGCTTTGATGTCAAAAAAATATTACATTGGGAACTCCTTTTATAAGTGTTCAACGACAATCTTTGTAACACACCCAGGAATAAGATCAAAAATTATCTACTCCAACATCATACTGTCTGCGTTGATTTACATTTTAATTGTGGTTCAGACATGGTGTTAAAAATTCAATGGCAAATCTTTTCATCAAAATGGGAGTATACTGCATACTTTAGTTTCTATTTAAAATTAAAATCTTAAGAGCAGGTATTACAATGAATTTTTTTTTTTACTTGTTAGGGGTAAGAGACAAAGAAAAACAAACAAATATGACAATAATGAGTCACTGGTAAAATCCTGTACCTCATCTCAATCATTAGATCCTCGAGCATCACAGAGGTCCAATCCCCATAGAAACGGACATAAAACTGACTGGGCGAACTCACACTTTCTACAAACACACAGACAAAGGAGTCTTCCTCCAGCTCTGGTAGCTTGTAGAGATTTCCATCCTGTATAGCATCTGGTGGAATCTCAAATTCTGGTGAACACTGGGTCTTCTTGACCTGTATAAATGACAACAAACTGTAAAGTAAGGCCTACTATCTTTCTCTGCAGGTAACTTATGTTTGTACATTGTCCCCTCCCCTCCCTCCCCGTCCCTATATTCTTCCTCTATTGGGAGAGTTGAACTTTATGAATCTCCACAAATGTCATTAATTTAATTACTTGGTTTGACCAGAAGATACCTTGGTTTCCTTGGATGATGCAAGAAGAAAAGCAGTCAGAGTTTTCCTTTCCCTTTTCAGACAATCAAGATTGGTAAACACTTTGAATGGCCTTTTAGGCAAGCACTCCAAGAATCTACCTTTCAGTTACTAGGCTCTCAGATTCCGAGTTCAACACTTTACCCGAGTTACTTGAAGCTACTGGCTGTATGTCGAGCCCAGTACCTCTATAACCATTGAGATCTTGAGTAAAACAATACATCTCTAGAATTATTGGAATCTGAATCAAATGCTATAACCACTGGAATTACCAAGGCCCTCAAATCAAATTTGTTTGGATTACTGAAAACAGATCCAATAATTTCACAATCAATCATATATTACAAAATAAACTTTGGAACCACAGCCTAGAAAATGGAGTGAATAATATAGTAGAATTACAGATTATTAAGGTTTAGGTCCCTAGACTGTTGGTCAGAAACTTAACATTCTGATTTTGTTTTGAAGCTGGGAGATCTCACTATAACTAAGCAGCTTGCACTGAGCGAGGTAAAATTTACACAAGCTTTAAAAGTGGCCTCCGTCAGCTGCATACAACACTGCCACCTGAAAACACTAAGTTCACAGTTCAGCTGCTGGCCCTTACAGCTGGAAATGATTGTGGGCCTGGAATTTCCTGCATATTTGCACAAGCAGTCGTGCGTAATTATAATATGCTCAAATTGCGATCGTCGAGCAATCCCTCCACCTGAAATGCATCCCCGCTCTCAAGGGCCCTGCCCCTAATTTACAAAACCTGCGTGCTAGTTTCCTGCAATTGTGCTTGCTCAGAGCTCACTTCAACTTACGAGAAACATTTAGGCACCCAGAATCACCTGAAGCAGGCCCAAATCAGCTACTCCAGAAAGCATTGAAGCCATTCTCATCCCAATAACAGAGAGCCATTTTCCAGTCCTTTTGAGAAATAAAAATGACTCTTTAGCGCACTCTAACCCTGCCTGCTATTATGAGCTATGAGGATTAGGAGGCCCGGAGAGTGAAGCACCCCACACACAAGTATCGGGAATGTATAGGCTTTGATTGATATTCCTGATGTCCACATCCCATGAGGGAGATTCTGAGCTGCCTCTTGCAGCCTGTCGTGTACAGGTGGTACTATGCCTGCTGTTGGAAGGCCTGAGCCACAGAGCTGGAAGCTGCAGCAGCCAGTTGGACCACACCTTCCACTTCATCCTCTGCCCCAGTCATGAGCCTCAAGGTTGGCAGTCATCAGACTGGCATGGCCTACATAAAAGAGACTGGAAGCCATGATTCATCACGTCCTCCAGTCGGTCACCAAAAGCCTCAAGAGCAAGAGGTCAAAGCTTTAGTCAAGCTATACCCTGCTGAGGAAGCTGATGGGTGTCCCAATGCACAGGCTACCTGTGCATAGTTGGTGCTGAGCATTATAGCAGACTCAGAGACTATACCCGCAAGAAGCTCCATGTTACTGCTGATGGATGCCAGAGCCCTTGTGCTCCTCTGATGCTCCACCAGCAGGCACCTCTTCAGGCCTGCAGCCAGAAAGTCAGGCTCCACTGACTCAATAATCTGTGGCCACCTTCACACGCCTCAGCATCTCCCGCTCCCTCTTCCTGTATTTCAGACATCGGTGAGAAAAAAAAAGATTTGAGACAATGGAGACTCCCTACAGAATGATTTAAATGAGGTAATAAAATAGCTTTATGACAGGGAGTTGTGCGCTATTAACCTTGCACACCGCAGCCTCTCTAACGAAATTTCCAACCTTTCCCTAGCCCCCCACTTTTATAGTCTCCCACCCTTGAGGTCACATGGGGTATGTTCCAATTACGTCCAAAACACGCTATTTACGCCATTGTACATATGCTAATGAGATTGCCAAGATATTTGAGCACAACTTGGCATTGCCAGAATGGGCGCAGAAATGGGTGTAATTTCGGGTACAACTTCCGGGTTGCACGCCCGCAGGAAATTCCAGGCATTGGATTGGTAGCACATGAGGGATTGAGGAATAATAATAATTGTTGAGAAAAAATTTTAATTGGAAAAGATTTTAATCTTTACCATTGTAATATTAAGGGTCTTTTCAGGCTGCTTTCTGTCTGCAGTAATTGCATTATTCCAGTCTGCAGATGGGAATGCGTTGATTTTGTTCAGTTGCGATTCCTCTTGCTCTAGAAGGAGAAGACATTAAATCATTGATTTCATGGTATTAATGTATTTGTATTGGAGAAAATTAAAAAGATTTACCAATACTAATCTACTATGGTAAATCATTTATTTTGCAAAATAAAATAATCCAGCCCCACCTGGAGGACTGTGTGCAATTCTGGTCACCATACTGAAGTGGGTACATCCTGGCATTAAATGGCACCGAACAGGGAAGTTACATTAATACCTTGGATTAGGTACCTGAGATTGCGAGGTTCCAGAAACTAGGACTGTTTACACTGGAGAAAATGTAGCTCAGGAGCGATTGACATATTCAAGCTTCTAAGGGGTATAGATAAATTGAGCCCTAATAATATGTTTGACGATCACATTCTGCAAGGAGCACTAATGCATGCTCAAAAGAGGGAAGGTGAACAGACAGTTTAAATTTAACTACACAGAAAGCTATGGCTGTATGACACAGACTGCCTGGGAAGGCAATGGCAGTGGATAGTGTTCGTAAATTCGGGAGAAAATAGGATAGATATCTGGCAGAGAAAGGACTTAAGGGGAATGAGAGCTAGGACACAGTAATTTTAGAACTGCGTGATCAGCCTGATGGTCTGCAATGGTTTATTTTGTTTTATACATTACCTCCAAGCATTCTCAATAGTATGTTTCAACCCCAATTTAAGATTAGTACCCAATATTTTATCTGGGTGAATTTTTCCTTTCCTACACATTTGGGGCTTTGGAGCGAGATTCCTAATTTGGTGTTATGTGCCACAGGTGCAGACCCACTAGGAACTTGATCGAGATTGCCCAGGCTCATTTTATTTTGGAGCCATACAGCTGGTAAGAGTGACACTAATCCCTTTATCGACACTGCCACTGCAGGAAGACACTGAACGAAACATCAGGCATTTTCCACGGGTATGAGGGGGAGAGAGGAAAGAAAATCGTATGGCCATTCACATTGTAATGTTTTAACAAGTCTATAATAATACCCACCTACACAGTATACCATCTCTCAAGGTTATCTTCTAAAGGTATGCATTAAGGGAGATTTAAAGAAGAATGGAGAAAAGCAAGTTTATTTAACTTTTAAGAAATACAAAAAGATTCTAAGAACCCAAAACATAATTGCCCAGAATTTGCGGTCAGCGGCGATGCAAATGCGTTCGCCACTGGCCCCGAAATAAGCTTCGCACAAAGATCTGTGTGTTGAAAGGGGGGGGGGGGGGAAGGGAGGGAGGCACAGCAGTCTGTGGAGGAGCAATGAATAACAGACCGCAACTTCAGGATTTCCGGGTCAGGCTGCGCATGTGCTAAATCCTGACGTTGCGGTCAGTTTCAAGGGCGAAATTAGGACAAACGCTACCCGCTCACGGTCATCAGGACCGCAAATTCCGGGCTGATGATTGGGACCTCAGGAATCCAAAGGGAATCTGTGGAATTTAGTCGTCTAAAGATGAACATCTTACAACTAAACAGAAAATAAACTGTGCTTGATTAGGCTTTTACTTTGAAGCGACTTGCAGTGTCTCATGTCAAAGACTAGCCAATCCTGATTTAGGGAGTCACGTTCCACATAGAAGATATCACTTAAGGCACCAACAAGTTCAGTCACACTATAGAAGCCCAGCTCCTTTAAGGGAAGTTCCACTCCAAAAATATTCTGAAAGTCAAGAAAGCACATTTTTTTAGATTAAGACATTTGTCTACTGTTATTTGTAAGCAGTTTGCTCACTAGATGACCAACAGGATACTGAAACTACATTGAGGATCTCCAAGAAATATTAGATTTGCTACATTAGGGCTTTCTTCCCCCCCCCCGGCCAGGATGTATATAAATTTATTTAGCATAATTTCAGTATCAGGTTTGGTGATCTGCATCATAAACAGTTGGTTATCAGTTAGGACAATCATCATCATCATAGGCAGTTCCTCAAAATCGAGGAAAACTTGCTTCCACTCCAAAAATGAGTTCTTAGGTGACTGAACAGTCCAATACAGGAATTACAGTCTCTGTCACAGGTGGGACAGACAGTGGTTGAAGGAAAGGGTGGTTGGGACTGGTTTGCCGCACGCTCCTTCCGCTGCCTGTGCTTGGCTTCTGCATGCTCTCGGCGAGGAGACTCGAGGTGCTCAGCGCCCTCCCGGATGCACTTCCTCCAACTAGAGCAGTCTTTGGCCAGGGACTCCCAGGTGTCAGTGGGGATGTTGCACTTTATCAAGAAGGCTTTGAGGGTGTCCTTGAAATGTTTCCTCTGCCCACCTTGGGCCCGCCTGCCGTGTAGGAGTTCCAAGTAGAGCGCTTGCTTTGGGAGTCTTGTGTCAGGCATGCAAACAATGTGGCCCACCCAGCGGAGCTGGTCGAGTGTGGTCAGGACAATAGGAGAAAAGTGAAAAGTAGCTGACAGTGATTTGTGTAATTTCATCCAACACAAGAGACCTTTCTATGCATACATTTTTCAACACTGGTATATTCCCATTAAAGTAACTCAGCTGGTTCACACCAGCAGATGTGGTGCATAGACAAGTTTCAGATTGGAGGTTGACTAACAAGAATTTCTTTCGTGCTCCAAAACTGCTAAGATAAGCAAAGCAATTATATTCCACAGAAGGGAATAAAGATAACATTCTGTAAAATGCTGTTAAGTCCTCTGGATACCATTTAAAAGAAAAGAACATATACTTTAAAAAATAAAATTCAGTATTCCGTATTACTTAACAATGTTGGAATCCATTGCAAAAATGACAAGGATGGAAAGTTTCTATGAAAACAAATCTATTTGGCTAAAAGAGCACATTCCAGAAATTATTAAAAACAGCAGTTCTGATTTGTTAGGAATGTTGACACAATTTAACAAGTATACGTCAGTAAAGTGTAGAGAATGTTGGTCATGAACACAGCCTTTTCAACCAATTATTTAAAACATTCTGTAATATGCTTCATTGAAATAGGCTAAGTTGTATAAATAGTTTTCTCAAATAAAAACAGAAAATGCTGGAACTACTCAGCAGGTCAGGCAGCACCTGATGAGAGAGATTCAGAGTTAACATTTCAGGTCAATGACCTTTCATCAGAATTGAAAAACATTATAGAGATGTATCAGATTCTTTGCAAGTGCAGGGGCAGGGAAAGTGGGGAGGGGAGGAAAGAACAAAAGAGAAGGTTTGTGATAGGGAGGAGAGATTAAATGTCACAAGTAACAAGATTAAAAGACAAAAGGGATGATGGTACAACATGAAAGGAGATGGTAATGGGACGAGTAAAGAAGCAAAAGATGGGTCCCAGAGGAGGTAAATAGCATAGTCGACAACTGCTTTCCAAAAAAACGGGGGCGGAGGTTATGATTTGAAATTGTTGAACTCGATGTCGAGTCCAGAAGGCTGAAAAGTGCCCAATCGATAGATGAGATGCTGTTCCACGAACTCCATTAGCACAGTGTAGGAGGCCGAGGACAGAGGTCAGAGTGGGAGTAGGGCGGGGAATTAAAGGGACAGGCGACTGGAAACTCCCTTGCGGGGGTCGCCCTTGCGGACTGAACGGAGGTGTCCTGCAAAGTGATCACCCAATCTGCATTTGGTCCCCCCAATGTAGAGGAAACCGCATTGCGAGCAGCAAATACAGTACACCAAGTTGAAAGTACAATTAAATAGCTGTTTCGCTGGGAAGGAACGTTTGGGGCACTGGATGGTGGGGAAGGGGAGGTGGTAAAGAAGGTATGTTGCATCGCCTGCGCTTGGACAGGAGCGGGTGTTGAGGGTGATTGAAGAGTGGACCAGGTGTCGCAGAGGGAACGGTCCCTTAGGAATGCTGGGAGGGGAGGGGATGGGAAGATGTGTTTTGTCGTGGGGTCACGCTGGAGTTGGTGGAAAATGATCCGTTGAATGTGGCGGCTGGTGGGGTGGAAGAGGTGATGACAAGGGGAACCCTATCGTGGTCTGGGAGGGAGGGGAAGGGGTGAGAGCAGAAGTGTGGGAAATGGAACCGACACGGTCAGGGAACGGAGGGGGGATTCTCGGTTGAGGGAAAAGGAGGACATATCAGAAGCATTGGTATGGAAGGAGACATTGTTTTCTCATTCTTGTACACGTGTGCACGGATATGCGTTTTGTTCACATTTATGACTCCTGAAGTTACCTTGAATTCCATGGGGATATTGGTTGCCAGTAACCCATCAGGTCTTTGTGCTACTGTCTAAATTAAGACAGAATAGATCCATCAGAAACCACATGCAGGACTGAACTATGAACAACAATTTTTTTTAAGCTTTTTATTTCCGAGTTCATGGCTAAACTAATAAAATAAAACTAATCTGTGGTCAGTTAAGCTTGTAGCTAAAGGTCTCCATTTAATAAGAATGACATAGAATTTAAAACTTCACATTAATTACAAATCAATTATAAAGAAAAATCTGCTAAGGGAAGACAGGGGTTTTAAAGCCAATCGGTGGCATAGAGCAGAAGCGACCAGAAATCTTTTCAGCGGTATCAGAAACTATTGCAAATCTTTCGCTAGAATACATTTTCTAACCCCAAAATGGGTGCTTCATGTTATATTTCAGATCCAATTTTTATTGAATTACTTGAAGTGCAACATTTATGAATTAAACTGCAACAAGCAATGGCAAAAATAGTGGAAATATAAAATAACTTTTTTTTTAAAAAGTAACACTAAAATTCGTAGCCATCAGATTTGAAGATTATGCACGTTGGCACTAAGTCATGCTCATTATACATGTAGGAACTATCATTTTGCCCCAGGTTAAATGATTTTCACTTCATCCATCCAGAATTTCCTGAAGCTATTCACAATCATCTGTGGAGCCTGTACACACATCTACTGCATGGTATCTTCCAGCAGTGAAGGGGAGTGAGACAGTCATCCAATTATTCCACTTTAATTGCAGAGTATCTTCCACGGGTTTGCTCACCACTACATTCAGCAGCCCCAACACATGAGTCATTCCTGGGAGTACTTTGTTTGTAGCTATTTCTTGCTAGAAGTTATTCAGCAGCACATAAATGAATCCAGGACAAATCATAAAGAACATGGAGGACAAAAAAATACCTTTTCAATCCAGCTGGTCAGAGTTCAAAATTAGAATACACAGTCCACTATCTATATTCTTGCATTGATTTGCTTACCAAATGACTGCCCAATTTTCTCTTAAAATGATTAAAGTTTGCAACCTCAGTAACTTCTCTGTGCAGTTCAGTCCAAGCATTCATCACCCTCCGTGAAATAGCTTTCTGATCTGTCTGTCCTCCTTTTCTCTCTCTCTCTCTCTCGTTGAGCTTCATCTTGTGCCTCCTTGCTGCAAATCTCAGTACCATGGAAAACAGTTTTTCAGGGTTCAACTAGTTATTTCCCTTAAAGATCTTGAATACCTCAGTCATTCCTTCTCTGGGACAAATAAACACTGCTTCTGTAGTCATTCTCTGTAGCTCAGGTGCCTGTTGCAGGCATCAGCTATTTAGTCCTTTGCTGCAGCTCTTCCAGTACTATAACATCCTTCCTGTAATATGGCAATCAGAAATGCAGACCGTATTCCAGGTGGTACGGTACCAAGACCCATTATAGGCCCAGTATCATATCCTGTGATGTGTTCTATTCCAACGCAATACAACCCAAAATTCATTAAGTGGAAATGATATGTCCTTGGGGCATGCTGAGAGTGTACTCTGATCAGATTTTCCAATACAGGACATTTTGAAAGTGTAATTTTTGCAATGCTGAACTATAAATATTTGAATAAATCATTGAAACTGGGTTTGCTTCCTTTCTAAGTCAATGGGAAGTTTCTATCCAGTGCTTGTGTGTGTCAGCCACTAGGCTCTCAAAAGCATGAATGCTTTGAACAAGATGTCCTTCCATTTATGCAGTGATATCGCTTTAATTCAGAGTTTGATCATGGTAACCCCAACTTCATCCTGCCGTTTCTCACTGACTCGTATCAGCAAGCTTCCCTTCAAATCTCGAAAAGCTGCTCAATCATGCTTTTCCCCCACAGAATGCACTGGGGGACTTTTAATGTCCATCTTGCTGAAGAAACTAACGGTGGCATCTTGAAAAATGGAAGAGGAAAATGAGCCAAAAACTTCTTTGGTGAAAACGAAATAATATTCCCAGGAATCAGGATGTCATTAACAGCAAGTGGATCAAGGGGGACAGAAACCAGATGGTACGGGGGCAAACCAAACAATACCCATTGCCCACCCGAATTAAAGTTTTATTTGTGCAAGAGTTGCTCTAGCAAATGTCTAACCACGCTTTCCCCACCTCTCAATACGAGCAGGAAATGACAACCAGCCTGTCACATCTGCTCCACGGGCAGTCACTGAAACCATGTTAGAGCTGCAAACTTAGTTTATTTTGTTACATAGGATTTTATATTTGACTGCATGTTTACTATGCTGTTTTATAATGCAAGAGTAACTGTGAATGAGTCCCGACTTAAAAAACCTACGAGACAAAACACAATTGCAGTGTTTTCATGCCTTTTACTTCGGACTGTACAAATGGAAAACACCAAGGAAGATATTGCTCTGTAGCTTTAAACTTTAAGGTCAAGTGTCCCCACCCATGACGATTTACAAAATATCTACGATTCAAACTGACCACCACATGGTTTAACACAAATACATATACCTCTCCTTGCTCCCAATCACCTCCCCAAAAAAAGTGAAACAATGTTCAATTTCTACTTACAAACCGAATTTTCTCCTTCACTTTTGAATCAATGGTCCCTCCGACCCCTTTATCTACAAGTACTGTCCTCAGGTCTTCTACAAGCTGGAACACAAAAAGGTACAGGTTGACAACTTGTCATTTCAAACCACCAATTAAAGAACAGAGGTGAAGCCAGTGAATGAAACTGCAGTTACACCAAGACACCAATCAGCACATTGATGACAGGCAGCCTATTACCTTCCCAATTGTCACTTACAGTTGGCTACCGGTCAGCCTATTTTCAGCAGAAGCAATTAAGCCATTCACTGGCCTCTACCCATTTAGTTAAGATTACATAGCCATAGTAAATTCCTTCAATGTAGTTTATTCTCCATATCTCAAGGAACTGGCATTATCAATGGGGCAGGGGAAAATCAGAGACATGGCCATCAGCATTTCTTTAACATGCTCAATAAAAGCACATTTTTTCACTGTAGCGATTTTTCAAGAGTTTCATCCGAAGGTCTGAAAGGATAGCAGAAATCCAGAATTATGCCGAGCAAGATTTCTGTTCAGTAGTCTATGCTCTCATATCAACAGCAGACTGAAGTATTTTTGAAAATTATTCATGCCGCTATCTTCAGCTGAATAATGTAGGTAAATACTTACAGGCAAGTTATTCTACCACATCTCCCTTGATACAAAAGCAGTTTTGGGAGATCAATATATCTATTATCCATTAAAAATGCGGAGAGAATCGCAGCATTCCATCCCAAATTACATTGAAAACTCCTAAGTCAGGCTTTATCAATGTGAAAAGCAATTTTAAGTATTAAACGGTCGGGTAACATTAGCCGAAAGAAATGTTCCTACTGTGTAGTCTTGGTGTGTTAGCATCAAGTCTCCCACCATCCCCACCAAGTGTTCTTCTGGGAATGTGTTTTCCTCAAGCCATAATGAGACTGGATTGAAAACAGGTTTTAATTTGCAAGAGAATAGATCCAAAATAAGTGGCACAAGAAGAGAAAGATTAAGTAGCCAGTTAAGCTATTCCCTACACTTGAACTATATGCCCACTGCAGTTGATCTGAGTAACACACCTAAATCCCCACTACTGCTCTTGCAGACATGTGGCCCCAGGTCTATTAACTCTGGCAGTGTGCATGAAAGATTATTATCACACAGCTACTAGTGCTGCATCCGAAACCTGAAGTGTGTGGCTATGCAGACAACAGATGAACTCTGTTAATCATTATATAATTCCACCCGCTTGTAGATCTTCCTATCTAGGTCCTTGGAATTGGCTGATTTTACTCTCACCTCTCTCTTTCCTCCCTCCTCCTCTCCTCTCCTCTCCCCACCCCCATCTCATGTTTTATGGCTTATGAACGACCCAACACAGAGAAGGCATCTGTGGGTTTCCGTCCCACAAGTGGTCAAAGGAGGCTTAAGGTGGAGTGATACAAGAGTCCATAGTGGGTGCAAGAGAATTTCCACGGCCCAGTTGGGAGAATTTGCTGGTCTTGGCACTGGCTCCTCCTCCCTCCAAGTAAGTTTCGTAGCTCCCTCCCAGATTGTTTTGTCCCCCACATCGTTTGCCTGTTGCCTTCCATTTCACTTCCCCATTTGCCCCTTTCCTCCAACCTCCTCCTGTTCACATCTTTTCCTAACACTCGTTCAGTTTGCATTACAAGGCAATCTTCCTGGCAATCCCCACTCACCCTCTGCTGAAATAAAGAGCACTGGCCATGCTCCTTCCCAGTTAAGAAATTGTGACGGACCACTAGATCCATACCTCTCTGAACAAGTTAGCCTCCTCCCTGCTGGATGTCTCTCTCAAATCCCTTCTGATCTCTCATTCTGCCCTTACTTCATCTATTTTCCTGCTGCCGATCCCAGTCACAATCTAGCTACACTGAGAATGAGAGGTGCACAAGAGAAAAGACAGAAAGAATCAGCAAAACAGAGACAGGCAAGAACAGCAATGGAAATCAACCAGTACTAAATTTAAATCCTTGAATTGGTCATGCAGTCACATGCCCGATATACTTAAATCAATGAGTAATGCTGGAACAGTAATGTCTGTTCTGTTTACTTGCTCCAGAGGTGGGCTGTAGCCTCTCAATTTGGTGCAACAAATGCAACTAAAAAGACAAAAAATATTGGAAATACAGACCAGGTCAGTCAGCATCTGTAAAGGGAAAATCCAGGATATGATGCTTAAGGTGTGTATCTTTCATCAGAAAGGTTGTGATGGAAGGGCGCACACCCAAAAATGGAACAACAAATACTGACTGAAATCTGTGCACTTCTAGCATTTTCTTCTTTGTAACATTTAGATTTGCAGCATCCCATTTTCAGTTTAATTTTTCAGTTTACAGACATGCCATTTACTCAGACTGTGAGGTTAACTGTGCAAGTTTTCCAGTTGTCACACTTATTTACTTCCTATCCCAATGTTAAATCATAGGAGTAAGCCATTCAGCCCTTCGAGCCTGTTGCACCATCCAATTAGATCGTGGCTGATCAGTACCTCCATTTACCTGCCTCTGCTCCATGGGGAACATGGAGATGGCAGAAATTCTGAACAAATATTTTGTATCCGTCTTTACAGTAGAGGACACTAACAATATCCCAACAGTGGATAGTCAAGGGGCTATAGGGGGTTGGGGGAGGAATTTAACACTATCACAATCACTAAGGAGGTGGTACTCAGTAAGATAATGGGATTAAAGGCAGATAAATCCCCTGGACCTGATGGTTTGCATCTTAGCGTCTTAAGAGAAGTAGCGGCAGGATTGTGGATGCATTGATTGTAATTTACCAAAATTCCCTGGATTCTGGGGAGGTCCCAGCAGATTGGAAAATTGCAAATGTAACGCCCCTATTTAAAAAAGGAGGCAGACAAAATGCAGGAAACTATAGACCAGTTAGCCTAACATCTGTGGTTGGGAAAATGTTGGGAGTCCATTATTAAAAGAAGCAGTAGCAGGACATTTGGAAAAGCAAACTTCGGTCAGGCAGAGTCAGCATGGATTTATGAAGGGGAAGTCATGTTTGACAAATTTGCTGGAGTTCTTTGAGGATGTAACGAACAGGGTGGGTAAAGGGGAACCAGTGGATGTGGTGTATTTGGACTTCCAGAAGGCATTTGACAAGGTGCCACATAAAAGGTTACTGCAGAAGATAAAAGTTTACAGGGTTGGGGGTAATATATTAGCATGGATAGAGGATTGGCTAACTAACAGAGTCGGGATAAATGGTTCATTCTCTGGTTGGCAACCAGTAACTAGTGGGGTGCCACAGGATCAGTGCTGGGACACCAACTATTTACAATCTATATTAACGACTTGGAAGAAGGGACTGAGTGTAACGTAGCCAAGTTTGCTGACGATACAAAGATGGGAGGAAAAGCAATGTGTGAGGAGGACACAAAAAATCTGCAAAAGGACTTGAGTGGGCAAAAATTTGGCAGATGGAGTATAATGTTGGAAAAGGCAGAAAAATCAAAGAGCAAGTTAATATTTAAATGGAGCAAGATTGCCAAGTGCTGAAGTACAGCGGGGCCTGAGGGTACTTGTGCATGAAACACAAAAGGATAGTATGTGGGTACAGCAAGTGATCAGGAAGACCAATGGAATCTTGGCCTTTATTGCAAAGGGGATGGAGTATAAAAGCAGGGAAGTCTTGCTACAGCTATACAGGGTATGGTGAGGGCACACCTGGAATACTGCGTGCAGTTTGGGTTTCCATATTTACGAAAGGATATACTTGCTTTGGAGGCAGTTCAGAGAAGGTTCACTAGGTTAATTCCGGAGATGAGGGCGTTGACTTATGAAGAAAGGTTGTGTAGGTTAGGCCTCTACTCATTGGAATTCAGAAGAATGAGAGATGATGTTATCGAAACATATAAGATTATGAGGAGGCTTGACAAGGTGGATGAAGAGAGGATGTTTCCACTGATGGGGGAGACTAGAACTAGAGGGCATGATCTTAGAATAAGGGGCCGCCCATTTAAAACCGAGATGAGAAGAAATTTCTTTTCTCAGAGGGTTGTAAATCTGTGGAATTCACTGCCTCAGGGAGCTGTGGAAGCTGGGACACTGAATAAATTTAAGACAGAAAGAGACAGTTTCTTAAACGATAAGGGGATAAGAGGTTATGGGGAGCGGGCAGGGAAGTGGAGCTGAGTCCATGATCAGATCAGCCATGATCTTATTGAATGGCAGAGCAGACTCGAGGGGCTGTATGGCCTATTCCTGTTCCGATTGTGTTGAGGGATAAGAACATAAAATGAATTACCAACTGAAATTTGATTAGTCATGCTTCCTTAGCATCGCCAGTAACTAGAATATACTAATCGACAGGGTACAGACAAAATGTAATCAATGGGACAGAATATACTAATCAGCAGGGTACAGACAAAATGTAATCAAGGAAATAGGACAGATTGTAACTAGAATAACCCAATCACCAGGGCACAGACAAACGTGTAGTCAAAGGAGATGGGACAGATTATAGAATTACTAAAACCAGGAGGAGAAACCCTATCTAGGCAGAGAGAACCCAGGAACAACACTCGACAGAAGCAAGGACCAGGAAACGACTCTTGAAGAAACAGTGTCAGGACCGGATTGATCACCGTATGTTGAGTATGTTGAGTTGAACAAAGTTAGTATTTTGAGCGGAAAGGAACACCTTTTCTGCAGAATTAAACAGAGTTAAGCAGAGTTAAATAGAGTATACGTAGTGAGTCTTGTACTACTTCTGTATTGGGGAATTATAGAGTATAAATAGTGAGTCTTGTACTTTTCCTGTATTAAACGAACATTAACGATACTATCATTTGTCTAGTTTGTAATTTGATATTTAACTCCGGAACCGTTGCAGGCAACTACTAGTCACACGACTAGCGAAATTGCCGCTTGCGCAACACTGATCCACTATCCAGACTTTTGTGGTGTGTGTGTGTGTGTGTGGGGGGGGGGGGGGGGGGGGGACTGAGAGTTTCACAATTCCACTCCTGGGTGTGAAAAAGTACTTCCGAATTTCACTCCTAAATAGTTTAGCTCTAACTTTATTATGTCACTCAAGTTTGCCAATTTTAGTTATTATCCAAATCTTCTAATCTTTTTAATTCTCTATATTTATTTTCATAAATAACATATATAACAGTGACTACACTTCAAAAGTAATTTTGGGATATCCTGAAGTCTTGAAAGCCACTATATATTATTAATACAAATTCTTTACATCTTTAAGTCTCTTACTGATGTCTCATCCCCTGCTCTGCACCACACCCATCCAGCACCCGACTGGTCTCTGCCACCTCTATTGATCTTCTCACTATTCCTACGCTACTCTACTGCCTGTTGTGCCATACATGCTACCTTTCCTTTCTGCCCAGCTCTATTACTCCACTTTCTCAGTCACCCTGCCGTCATTGCTCCTGCTCTGCTCTCTTGCTTCTGCATTCACTACTGGAATTCACCTAATGCAGTTGCTGCTTGCTCTCCTGCCCCACTAGCTCCATGCCCTCTGCCTTCTTCTGGGACCCCTCCTCCTCCGCTGGTCTCTATTTTCACCAGACTCCTGCTCTTCCATCCCACACTCTTCTGATTCTCTGCCACTCATGGTGCTTCATCCCAGCCTTTGCTTCTGTCTGCCTCCTCATCCTCTCGGTTTGTCTTTCTGCCATTTCAGGTGCTGCCTCTCTCCTCCAGTGCCCTTAACCCTTTCTCACTACTGATCTCAACCACATCTTATTCTCAAATCTTCTCCATCTGCCCCTCTGCCTTTCCCCTGGCCCTGCATGGGCCATATAGGTTACATGCTCTGTCCTTCAGCCTACCTCCTGCTGGTATCCTAGGCATTTCATTACTTTATACACTTTCTGATCTGTCCATTCCAAGGCAATAGAGATCCAACAATGGGAGAAGAGATTGGTGAGGGGGAGACGGTGCAGAGAAAAATCAGTGATTGACTGGGACACATGGTTTCAAAGACAGACAAGTGAGAAATCAGAGACACAGGGAACAGATAGATAAACCTTATAAATCAAAGGAGGCAACAAATAAAAACATAAAAACATCAGAAATTGAGAGAGAAAATACTGCAAAGATCAAATCCAAGAAAACCAAACATTACAAAGAAAGCTAGATCACAGATAAGCAACAGAGAGGGGCAATGATCGATAACAAGACAGACAAATGGTCAGAAAAAAATGACAGTGAGAGACAAGACACCTAGATCATAACCACAAAACCCAAGATCATGGATGCAAATACAAACCAATTATCATGGAGGGAAAGACATTGTGCAAACACTTCATGGAACAGAAAGGAACATCAGGGGAGGAAGCAAGAAAGAGAGACATCAACAACAACTTGCATTTATATAGTGCCATTAATATAGTAAAACATCCCAAGGTACATCAGGGTGAGAGTGATACATACTCATTATGATCTTTAAAACACAACTATTAAATTGTATTACACAACTCATTTATTTTAGTCTATTTCTAAGATAAAAGGGATAATTAAGCATTCTACTGGCAATGCTAGTATGAAGCTCATAAAAGCAGTCTGGGATCACTCATTCGTGATTTCACACGTTTGTGACTTGACTTCCCTCTGTGGGGAAAAGACCCAATCTCTTCTGCAACTTAATGGATAACAGTATGTGGAACTGCTTTCCTCTGTGGGACAGCACATTGAAGCTCAACACGCAAAATATAAATGATATCATCCAATATTCTTACAATGACCAAATAGGTGCAGACCTTTTTCAAACCTCCATCAAAGTACCCTGGGTCTGGAGCAGGATCTGGTACATTCCCTGGCCTCAAAGGTGACACAATCTGTTTTTCTGTGGGTGGGTTGATGGGGTTTGGTAGCACTGTTGTCACCTTTGACTGGACTGGATTGTCCTGAATGAACTGATTTGGCTGTTTACCTAAATCAATATAAAACAAAATTAGATGGTGAAATTTGCAACAGCAACTGGAAGAGCAAACTGCAGCTGTATGACAGAATGCATCAGTGTAGGTTTTCATCCTCTCCAAATAATATAACCTGGCATCCCGAGTCTACCACAGCACTTGTTGGTTACTTTGTGATTCTTTGGCAGGATGCTTGATTTCAACAGGCTGAACTAAAAGAAAAGGCCTGGTTTCAAAGTAGCACTCAAGACAATCCACAATTTATTAATGCTTTGGCAGGTCAGCAAAGGAGTAGTATTAACCAGGGCGGGGGTGTTAAAAAAAAAGAATTCTGACCCACAACCTCCTGTTTTAATAGAGGCGGGAAGGCGGTGGGCAGCCAACCCACTCCCAGGAGGCGGCTGTCTATTTAAATATTATCACAAGGCTGCCTTGCCTCATGGTGATCCACCATTTCAAATTTAACTCTGGCTGGTTGGGTTTTGTGGGTCTCGGGGAACTTGCCAGCTAAAGGGAGACGAGGACTGCTGTTTCCAGGAAGCAAGTTCCTTTACACTTAACTGTTGGATCCAGAATCTCTGCCTCACCACCTCCCTCTCCAAAACCTCCCATCTCCCCACATGGCCTCCCATCTCTCTCCTCCCCCCACACACCCAGAGGCCTCCAATCGCCCCCCCCAAACTCCTTCCGCATCCCCCCCTCCCCACCATACCTCTGATTTCCCCCCCCCACCCCTTCCTCCCTCCCTCCCTCCCTCCCGTCCCGATCATCCTCTGGCCTCTCCTCTCTGCGGCAGGCCTACCCACCCAACAGCCAGAAAGCCTCTCCATTTGGCTGGCTGTGGGCAGGAAACAGAGCTATGATCAGGCCCTGCTGTTAAATTCGGCAGGGCCTGTGGGAAACCCGTTCCCTCAGGTTTTCCCCAACCGCTTTCTAACCCCCCCCCACCACCCGCCTCCAGATTAAAATTCCATCAAACATCTATGATCATCATCAGTTACTCTCCTGAATGCATGAACATTTGAAAGGCGGATGAACAAATTGGTAGAAATTAAGAATTCTTTGAGCTTTAAAGAAAACAAAATAAACCACATTTAAATTAAAAGGTAATTTACTGTTTAAAAATAAATGTAAGGAAGAAATTCCCCATTAAAAACCCACCTTGCTTAAGCGGACTTTCTCTATTTCTGTTTCTTAGCAATAGCAGGGAACCCCGGCGTGTCTGTTGGATCTCAATGTCATCTGCAGCTGCTCTGAGAACTTCCTGTAAGGAGTAAAAGCCATACCTCGTGTACTGAAATGATCGTCCGTAAATTTTCACAAATGACTTGTCAAAATCAGACAGCAGGACACCACCAGGAAAGGATGCCACCAGCTCTCTAATTTCACATTTCACTAATGCGGGTAGAACTGGGGTGATGTTGCACCGCCTAGGCACCAATGCCTGCTTCTGCGGGAGTTCGTATCTAGTTTTTCTCGAGCTACGTTTGGTCTTGGAGACCTTTGCTTTTGCCACCAGCTCTTCAATTGCTTTTGTTGTTTCATTCCCAACCGCTAGAAAAAATTATTTAAACAAATTAATAAATGCTCTAATTTATCCTCTATGCAAACATGAAAATGATCCAAAAACAAAACATCTCTCATGATCCGTGTAATGTCGCATCACTACTACACAACACATTACCTTCCCACACCATGTGCAATGGTCTAATCCCATCTGTAAATTTGTTTCATTTGATGGACTGTTAAACAAGTAATGCTGAGAGCACTGTTAATAAATTTATCTAAAAAGACCAACCGTGAAGGCTGCTCCATAAAAATATTAAGTACTTCTCAGTTATAAGCATTTGGTTCTTTGGCTTACATACCATTTAAAAGGGTGACAGGAAAACACTAAGGCTCATCCAAATAATAGTGCAACCACAAACAACTCACCCAGCCGCTTAACAATGCTATCCTCCTGCATGAGGTTAAAAAGGAAAGAGAAAGATCAGCCGCCATCTCAGGAAAAATCTTGGGAAATTACTCCCCAACTTCTGAAAACAATCAATCAAGCTTCAGGAGATTGCAAAGGGATATAGACAGGCTAAGTGAGTGGGCAAAAATTTGGCAGATGGATTATAATGTGGGAAAATGTGAGATTATGCACTCTGGTAGAAAAAAAATAGAAAAGCAAATTATAATTTAAAATGGAGAAAAATTACAAAGTGCTGCAGTACAGAGAGACCTGGGGGTCCTTGTGCATGAAACACAAAAGGTTAGTATGCAGATACAGCAGGTAATCAGGAAGGCAAATGGAATGTTGGCCTTTATTGCAAGTGGGTTAGAGTATAAAAACAGAAGTCCTGCTACAACTGTACAGGGTATTGGAGAGGCCACACCTAGAGTACTGCGTACAGTTTTGGTCGCCGTATTTAAAAGGAAGAATATACTTGCATTGGAGGCTGTTCAGAGAAGGTTCACGAGGTTGATTCCGGAGATGAGGGGGTTGACTTATGAAGATAGGTTGAGTAGGTTGGGCCAGACTCATGAGTGCAGAAGAATAGGAGGTGATCTTATCGAAACATATAAGATAATGAGGGGGCTCAAGACGAGGTGGATGCAGAGAGGATATTTCCACTCATAGGGGAAACTAGGGGACATAGTCTCAGAATAAGGAGCTGCCCATTTAAAACTGCGATGACGAGGAATTTCTTCTCTGAGGGTTGTAAATCTATGGAATTCTCTGCCCCAGAGAGCTGCGGAGGCTGGGTCATTGAATATATTTAAGGCGGAGATAGACAGATTTTTAGTGATAAGGGAATAAAGGGTTATGGGGAGCAGGCAGGGAAGTGGAGCTGAATCCATGATCAGATCAGCCATGATCTTATTGAATGGCGGAGCAGGCTAAAGGGGCCAGGTGGCCTACTCCTGCTCCTATTTCTTATGTTCTTATGTACTAGCCCATGCCCATCATAATCACAATTAATTAACACATTTCCTGTAGCTGGAAATATCCTCGACTTGGGAACTGAAGATGCCATTTAATGCACTGTAGCAACTGCTTACCACGCCTTAGCACAGGACGATGATTCTGCAGAAAGAAATACTTCCTGGCATCTAACTCAACTAGTTATCTGTGGACTGTAAACGCATGACTGCTAGTCCACCTATCCAGTTCAAACAGCCGACCTAGGTGGGCTGTCTCCAATACTTTCATTTTGAAAACTTCAATCTTCAAAATTTTCACTAAACATATAAATGAAGTGTTAAGAGGGAACCTATGCTAAGGAAACATGGGACATAGTGGTTGAGAATCTGCAGTGGCATGTATAGTGCAATGTGGGTGCACCCTTGCAACTTCTCATTTGGTGAATTTCCAGTTTCAACAGGTAACTCAGGGGAAATGGTCATGAACAGGCCAGATGCCTCCCCCACAGAGAAAAAAAGACCAGAACATGGGACACCCAGCTATACAGCAGCATTGATAAAGAGCTTAGAGCAAGTTTCCAGTCTAGCTTTCCAGCCAAAGATGACGCCTATCATAAAATGACCGTGTAGGTTTCAGGTAGAGAAAGAACAAAAACTTTCTAAATCAATAAGAATCAGTTGTTTTTTTGTGTATTAAAACAGAAGATTCCAGCTTACCTTTCAAAAGGATACTGCCATCTCCATACGTGTCAATTTTGATAGTATCCGGTATGCTGGAGGCAAGCTCTAGAACAGACCTGTAACCTAAAGCACACAGAGGCAGCCGCTTTCCCATCATCCGGCAGTAATCTCTTTCGAGCTCGATAGGAGTCAGACTATTTTTGGCAGAAATCAGCAGAGACCGCAGCTCCTTCTTTAGAACCTCCAGCAAGTTCTCCTGATCTGACATTCTAGCACACTACAATAATCATAATTAATAAATAAATGAGATAGATAGATAGATACATAGATAGATAGAATTTACAAGAGTCTCTCTCACTTCCCTTAAGTAAAAACACTTCTACACTTAAAACAGCTATTAGGAGGACACAATCTGGTCAGTGGCCGGATTAAGAAATTAAATCGGATCTGTCCATTGAGTTCTGAAAAAAGGGCTTTCATTTTATTTCTCCAGTTAGTGAATCGCCTGTCGTAAATTGGAGGAAATGGGTTGTCTTAAAAACTGGAAATATTAAAATTGAAGATCAACCCTAGAATACCATTAAACCAATAGAAAAATGTAATTGGGATTACTGTTCTTTTTTTTAAATGAGGGGTTATTTTTTGCATAGTAATGCTAAAAATCCATTCTTGTGGTCAAGATTACTTAAGAGGGACAGAAAATTAGTTCTTAAACATCTTGAAGTGATATGACATCTGAATGAAGCTCTGCTCCTTTGTGTATATCTTTGACATTTGGTTTGCCTCCCTCCCACCCCACCATTTCAGACTCTGCCCTTAATCTTACCTCTGCTTTGAACTAGTGGCTACACCACTCCCTGTCCTAGCAGCTCAAAACTGGGCACCCCATGAATCGCTGTGGGCCATCAGTAGCAGAATTGTATTCCACCACAACCTGTAACCTAATGGCCCAGCATATCCCTCATTCTACCATTACCATCAAGCCAGGGGACCAACCCTGCATGTCAGGAGCAGCACCAGGCGTACCTAAAAATTAGGTGCCAACCTGGGGAAGCTGCAACACAGGACTATATGCATGCTAAGCAGCAGAAACAGTATGCTATCGACAGGACTAAGCGATCCCACAATCAACGGATCAGATCAAAGTTCTGCAGTCCTGCCACATCCAGTTGTAAATGATGGACCATTAAACAACTAACGGGAGGAGGAGGCTCCATGAATATTCCCATCTTCAATGATGATGGAGCCCAGCACGTGAGTGCAAAAGACAAAGCTGAAGCATTTGCAACCATCTTCAGCCAGAAGTGGAGAGTGGGTGATCCATATTGGCCTCGTCCCAAGGTCCCCACCATCACAGAAGCCAGTCTTCACCCAATTCGATTCACTCTGCGTGAAAAAGGAAGCGGCTGAGCGCATTGGATACAGCAAAGGCTATGAGCCTCGACAACATCCTGGCTGTCGTGTCGAAGACTTGTGCTCCACAACTAGCTGCACTTCTAGCCAAGTTGCTCCAGTACCGTTACAACACTGGCATCTATCCGACATGTGGAAAATTGCGCAGGTATGTCTTGTCCACAAAAAGCAGGACAAATCCAATCTGGCCAAGTACCGCTCCATCAGTCTACTCTCAACCACCAGCAAAGTGATAGACGGTGTCGTCAACAGTGCTATCAAGCAGCACTTGCTCACCAATAACTTCCTCCCCAATTCCCATTTTTGAGTTCCTCCAAACCACTCAGCTCCAGACCTCATTACCTTCGTCCAAACATGTACAAAAGAGCTGAATTCCAGAGGTGAGTGGAGAGTAACTACCCTTGACATCAAGGCAGCATTTGACCGAGTGTGGCATCGAGGAGCCCTAGTCAAACTGAAGTCAATGGGAATCAGGGGCAAAACTCTCCACTGGCTGGCGTCATACCTAGCACAAAGGAAGATAGTTGTGGTGGTTGGAACTCAATCATCACAGTCCCAGGACATCGCTACAGTAGTTCCACAGGGAAGTGTCCTAGGCCCAACCATCTCCAGCTACTTCATCAATGACCTTCCCTCCATCATAAGGTCATAAGTGGGGATATTTGCTGATGACTGCACAGTGTTCAGTGGCATTTGCAACTCCTCAGATAATGAAGCAGTGCATGCTCACATCAGCAAGACCTGGACGACATTCAGGCTTGAGCTGATAAATGGCAAGTAACATTCACGCCACGCAAGTGCCAGACAATGACTATTTCCAACAAGCGAGAGTCTAACCACCGCCTCTTGACATTCAACAGCATTACCATCGCCGAATCCCCCACCATCAACAGTCTGGGGGACCACCATTGGCCAGAAACTTAACTGGACCAAGTACATAAATAGTGTGGCAACAAGAGCAAGTCAGAGGTTGGGTATTCTGCAGTGAGTGTCTCACCTCCTGACTCCCCCAAATCTTTCCACCATCTACAGAATTCAGAAGAATGAGGAGGTGATCTTATCAAAACGTGTAAGATTATAAGGGGGCTTGACAAGGTGGGTGCAGAGAGGATGTTTCCCCACTGATACGGGAGACTAGAACTAGAGGGCATGATGTTGGAATAAGGAGCCACCCATTTAAAACTGAGATGAGGAGGAATTTCTTCTCTCAGAGGGTTGTAAATCTGTGGAATTTACTGCCTCAGAACTGTGGGTCATTGAATAAATTTACGACAGAAAGAGTTTCTTAACCGGTAAGTGAATAAGGGGTTATGGGAGGAGGGCAGGGAAGAGGGCCCGAGTCCATGATCGGATCAGCCATGATCGTATTAAATGGTGGAGCAAGCTCGAGGGGCCGTATGGTCTACCCCAATTTCTTATGTTTTTACAAGGCACAAGTCAGGAGTGTGATTGAATACTCTTCACTTGCCCAGAAGAGTGCAACTCCAACAACATTCAAAAAGTTCAACACCATCCATCACCTTAAACATTTACTCCCTCCACTACCGGCACACCATGGCTGCAGTGTACACCATCTACAAGATGCACTGCAGCAACTCGCCAAGGCTTCTTCGACAGCACTTCCCAAACCCATGACCTCTACCAACTAGAAATACAAACGCAGCAGGCACATGGGAACACCATCACCTCCAAATCACATACCATCCTGACTTGGAAAAATATTGCCATCCTTTCATCGTCGCTGGGTCAAAATCCCTGGAACTCCGTCCCTAACAATACTGTGGGAGTACTTTCACCACGTGGACTGCAGCAGTTCAAGCAAGCAGCTCACCACCACCTTCTTAAGGGCAATTAGGAATGGGCAATAAATGCTGACCATGCCAGCGACACCCACATCCCAGGAAAAAAATTAAGAGGTCCAGCAGCAATGAATATATCCCAATCTACTCAGTAATTACTGAAGCTGCCCATTAGAGTTTCTAGTGCTTAATGTAGCTACCTTTCATTTAAATTCAATTTAAAGTGTTATCTATACTTCCAACTCTTTAATTTAAAATAATTTAAAGAAAGGAAACGTCAAAAAAGGAAATGCCAGGATCAATTTCTTGTTCTGAGATTGTGTATCAGGGAATCTGATTGGACAACAAGTTACTAGCAGCACTTATTGGCAGGTCAGCCAAAGATAGGAGTACAGCTCTCCTTTTTTATTTTTCCTGTTGTAGTTTTTTTTTTAAATATTCAATGTTAATGAACTGTCTGATGTCCCTCTCTCTCTCGCCCTCCCCATTCCCTCCCTCCTCCGTAGTACTTTTTCGGGCAGTATTGGTTAGGGCCAAAAATCAGAAACCTTGTCTATACTCTAATGAAGTGTTGAGGTCACTGCAAGTTCTTAATGACATAAAAAACAAAAAATGCTGGAAATATTCAACAGGTCAAGCAACATCTACGGAAAGAGAAACAGGGTTAACGTTTTAGGTCGATGACCTTTCGTCACAGAACTCTGAATGAGATGCCCCAACTCACTCCACAGGATAGCAAAACGGGAGCAGGTCATTCAAGGCAGAATTATGAAAGGAGTGGGGATAGAAGAGAGATGGAGAGACAAACCAAACGTATCCCCATGGGGAGAATTTTTAAAATAAATAAACATTTTTAAAAAGTGACAACATTAGGCTACAGCAAAACTCGGGACAGAACATCTGCCGCTTTGGGAACCTCCAACGCCTTCTTGTTATTTCCGTTTTTACACTGTGAAAGGGACTCTCCCCCTTCCCCTTCCATAGTTATCTGTACGTTTATTCTGATTCATTCTAACGGCACGCACACAAAAGAACTACTAATTTTACCTCGGCTCGTTGAACAAAATACTCCGAAATTCGTTCTTCGAGCAGAGACATGGCAATATTACAGAGCGTGATCCACTTGGCTCACTCCCAGGACTTGCTCAAGTTAACATTAAACCATTGCTGGCTGGGCCTAACGCACGCATGTGTTTATTTTATTCATTAATTGTCGGCTGTAACCATGGGGACACTCCAAAAACTCACCATTTGGAACACGGTCCCACACCAGAGAAACGAGCGGCAGGCAGGGCTGTGATATTTGAGGGGCCGCCGTGTTTCTCGGAGCGGTTACTGGGATGTTTCTAAAGGTCGCCTCCGCCTCACGTGCAGCCTCCCGCGCGGTGGCGCAGCAAACCCTCCCCCGCCTGTGCACCAAGCCCATGTCCTGCCAAACCACACCCACACAGTCACTGTGGGACACACATAACTGTTTCACACTGTGTTTGCACCAATATTATTCAAATCCCCAGCAAACCACAGTCGTTTAAAACCATTTCTAATATAAGGATAGGATATTTTTCACTTTAAAATAATGGCAAACATGACCAAGGACATTCGGGCGATGGTGGGTTCCTCTTTTAATGGGTATCCATGTTTGGTCTGCCATTATTGGCCATGATGGCAGGCAAGCAACAACTCAACAATCTCCACGTATGCTGCTTGAAGGTGCTGGATAGCTCAGAATTATGATTTCCTTTCACACCCTATAGGGTCAGAGCTAAGGTGGAAGGATGGCTGGGGGTGCAGGAGGTTTAAGTCCAGATTTGGACTCTTTGACACACCAACAAGAACATCCTCCAGTGCTGTGATACCATAAGGCATAAAATGGCAGCACAATGAGGAATTGAAAAACTGAGAGTAAATTATTTGTAGTCAATTTTTGCCACGTCGTGATGTAGAAATTGATTGATCTGTGATTGGGGATCTCGATTCCCATATTGTATCCTTCACTATTCACATCCCCCCTCTATCTCCACTTCTGCGTCCATCCTTGCAAACACGACCCAAAATCACTTACAACTCCCAGCCGTTTAGCCTTTCCCCCGGTTTGCCACGATACTTCTAGAGCTACCGATCTGCTGACTCACACCCTCACCTCCACCTTTGATACTCTTGTCTCCAGCAAAACCCTTACTCTCTCTGAACCTTATCTTTCTCCTTGGTACAGCCTACATCTTCACTCGCTCAAGTTCAAAGAATGTTTACGGTACACAACTGATTGAGCCCTTCATTGCCAAGTCTGGCTGGACCACATCAAGTAATATCAGGCTCTCCTTTGCCAAAACTGGTCACTATTCCAGAATCATCCGGGAATTCAAAGATAACCCCCAGCTTCTTTTCTCCACTGCCAATCATCTTAAACCCTTCTCCCCTCCTCCCTCCAAGTGCAAGGAGCTCATGGACTTATTTGTCATTGAGATTGAGACCATCTGTTCAGTTGCCTCTGCGACATCCCTCTTTTCCCCTCGCACACAAAGCCAGGCTTCAACCTGCCCAAGCTCTGAACTTTCATCTTTCTCTTGTTTTCTCTATCTCTCCCAGTGTCCTCTGCAAGCTCACCTTGTCCATGAGACCCATCTCCTGCTCTCTTGAACCTATACCTATTAAACATCTCATCCATTTCCCCCATGCTGATATAGTAATCGGTTCCCTCCCCTCAGGTTCTGCCCCATTCTCTTTCAAATCTGCTATCACCCCCCCCCCCCACAAACCTTTCTGTCCTTGCCAACATCCCATCTGCAACCTCCCTTTCCTCTCAAACATCTTTAAACGGGTTGTCGCTTCCCAAATTCGCAACTCCATGTTTGAACCTTTAAACTCAAGTTTCCACTCCTGTTGCAGCACTAAAATGGGCCTAAGCAAAGTCACAAATGACATCCTCTGTGACTGATGCATTATCCCTCCTCAATCTTCATGACCTATCTGCAGCCTTTGACACAGTTGACCGCACCATCCTCTTCAAACGCCTCATCTCCACTGTCCAGCTGAGTGGGACTTCCCTTGCCTGGTTCCACTCTTACCCATGGCTGTTGTATCCAAAGAATCTCCTGCAATGGCTTCTCTTCCCACCCCCACACTATTACTTCCAGAGTCCCCCAAAAATCTATCCTTGGCTCTGTCCTACTTCTCATCTCTACATGCTGCCCTAATCATCCAAAAACACATTGGGTTCCATGTATACACCACGACATCCAGTTCTACCTCAGCATGGTTCTACCTCTCCACTGCCTGTGTTGTTAGACTGCTTATCTGACATCCAGTCCTGGATGAGCTGAAAATTCCTCCAATTAAACATTCGGAAGACCAAAGCCATTGGGCCAAAATAATGGAGAGATTAACAGCGCTCACCATTATTTACGCGCAAATCGCACAGCAACTTCAGGCAAGGGAAGATGTTGTGGTTAATCACAAAAATCCAGAGGTCGTTGTTCAATAAGCACCCTTCCATCACTAGCTTTGCGAAAACAGCTTCTTGCTGCCTGACTCCCCATTTCAACTGCATTGAATGGCGTGAAGTTCCTGTGGCATGGTAGATACAAACTAAACTTGCCATAGAAAGTTAGGGTTGTCCATGTCAGTCTACAGCACATCTCTTCACCTTCCCCTCACTGGCAGCTGCCTGGGCCCCACATTTTGGAATTCTCCAACTGAACCCCTCCGTCTCTCGCATTTTCTCTCTCCACTTTAAGACCCTCTAATCGCCACCTCTGACCAAGCTTAAAATCTTTCTTTATAACATATCCTTTAGCACAGTGTCCTTTTTAAAAACTAAATTTGGCCGTGGAAAGCTTTAGGTTGTTTTTCGATGTCATACGTGCTATATAAATGCAAGTTGTTGCTGTTCCACTCCCCACACACAACCCCAACATTCTACTGAATAAAAGTTACTCCTTGCAGAAACTTAGCTTATCCCCGAAATGAAGCAGACCAAATGGACCATTTGTTTACACGTTGTCTGGAAAAAAAGATCACTTTCTTTTATTAAAGACTTTTGAAAATTTTATACAAAAGATAAAGAATATGCAATGGCTACAGTGATGTGGTAAATATCTCCACAGGTGAGGTTCTAACTTGTGCAAGAGAAACTTCCAAGCGGATTGTATGTAACCTGACAAGTGGAGCAGATGAACTGGAAATATTTATGATTTTTGCCATACACAAGGCCATGACACATTTTGTAATAGTTCTAAAGTGAACATTTTGATCTTAACGCTTCTTTTTTGTTATCTCACAAAAGTCACTTAAAGGTCCTTTGTAATATACCAACAAGAAACAGGGGCTGGGAGTCCCAAGCGATTTTTAGAACTTCAGTGCAACTTTCAAGTACCAATGAATTGGAGCATGAGCTGTGGTACTGGATGTACAGCAGCCTAACCTTCTATCCTGCTGCTCCAAAAATGGCAACAACAAAAGCAGTGTCACTTTTAAGAGTGTCGGGCCAGGAGGAATAACATGAATCCTCCCACCTGCTGCTGGTTGCTCAGAGGTCCCCACTCCCCAGGATTGTACCCACTTTTAAGGGAAAACGTCTGGTTTAGCTCCACAGAGGAGCCACCAGATTTCCCACCCCCTCCAACAGATCAGTGAGCTACAGATAAACCTTGCTGAGTACTGGCAGCTCTAAATTACTAGGTGAGACCTGATCATAAAAATGGTTTATGGCTCTTGCTGATGCCATCAGGCGGGCGGCGAAATCATCTTCATCGACCCAATGTTCACACAACCCATAAAATTGGCATCTGAATGTTTACTTTCATTGACGTTGCCCTAAACGAACAAGCTTAGGAACTCAAAAAAAGGCAACCAGTTTCTTTGCTGCTGTTTACGGTTTAAGTCTGAAGGATTCTGAAGGACAAACCAAGTAATATCTGTACATTTTTCAAATCTAAAAATCTTAATAAGCATTGAAAATAATTAATCCTGCAACCATCACTGGCCATTTCACAAAGATCATTCTTTCAGTGCACCATATTGTGACAACATATTCAATGTCCATTGCAGATAGTTGAGAAGACTGTAGTCTTGTTGCAATCTTTCTTCATACAGGAAGGGGTAGTGACTGAACCTCATCTAAGCATTCGGTGTAGGCCTCCTGATACTCTTCATGAGGTTTGATCATTATCACACATGTTGGCCGTTTCGATCCTGCAGCAGCTCCCAGATCCTTGACAAAAAACACAAATATTCCCATTTAAACTCTCCATAATCCAGTCTCTTGTGTACAAACATAACTGCAAATCAGATAATCAGAATACTCCCATGTGCTGAAACAGTAGACCGAAAAAAATATAATTCCAAAAATATTTTGTTAACTCAATGCCTCCTTCAATATTTTTTAATTTAGTAAAATTCTAACACTTTGTTTAACCAATGTACCTGTAGCCACTGGAAATGAAAAGAACGGCACACTAATTTCTCATAACACTGAGCAGCTCCATCTAATCTAATTTTTTCTTTCAGATTTCTAGCATTTTCATTTTTTTTCCCTTTATTTGCTTCATCCAATTTGTCTGGGCTGGAATTGGTTTTCCAACCCCATTAGGCAAAGTTATCTGAGAAACTTTCTCTCTGGTATCTTGTAAAAACAAGTACCAGGATTTTTTTTTGTAATATAAAACAAACCAACTAAAGTCATACCATTTTGGAAGGAATGTAGGCATAGGGAAGGCTGTTATCTTCACACAAGATTGGCAGGTGGCTGTAAACATCAATTGGCAGTGTATCACCAGCCAATACAACTATCCTGCAACCAGAGAAAGAAAACATTACTCTTTATAATTTTGTATTGTGCTAAAGAATACATTTTCTCAACATTACATATTTTTCTTTCTGCTCCATTACCACAAATCCATCAAGCTATCAGTGCATTTTTGAGTCATGTGCTTTATAAAAATTGATTCACAGGATACAGGCAGCTACAGTATGCATCAGATGTATCGCCCAAGGAACAAATGGAAGTAGATTTTGCTTAGTTTGCTAGGAATCAACATTACTTTAAATGCAGAGGTAAGGAAGATGCATTCAAAAATTCTTGTTTTGGTAGATATTCCAGGTGAGACACAAAACAAGATGCTGGGGACGGAGTAAATGGTAGGATGGGAATCAGGAGAAAATCTCTCCACTGTCTGGAGTCATATCTAGCACAAAGGAAGAAGGTTGTGGTCGTTGGAGGTCAGTCATCCCAGCCCCAGGACATTGCTGCAGGAGTTCCTCAGGGCAGTGTCCTAGGCCCAACCATCTTCAGTTGTTTCATCAATGACCTTCCATCCATCAGTTAGAAGTGAAGATGTTCGCAGATTATTGCACAGTGTTCAGTGCTATTCGCAAGTCCTCAGGAAATGAAGCAGTCCATGCCTGCATGCAGCAAGACTTGGATGAATTCCAGGCTTGGGCTGATAAGTGGCAAGTTAACATTCGTGCCTCAAAAGTGCCAGACAATGGCCATCTCCAACAAGCAAGAGTCTAGCCACCGCCCCATGACATTCAACAGTATTACCGTTGCTAAATCCTCCACCATCAACATCCTTGGGGGGGGGGGGGGGGGGCGGGCTCACCAATGACTAGAAACTTAACTGGACCAGCCACATGTATCCACAATATTTAAGAGCAGGTTAGAGGCTAGGTATTCTGCAGCAAGTGTCTCACCTTCTGACTCCTCAAAGCCTTTCCACCATCTACAAGACAAAAGTCAGGAGTGTGATGGAATACTCTCCACTTGCCTGGATGAGTGCAGTTCCACTCAAGAAGCTCAACCATCCAGGACAAAGCAGCACGCTTGACTGGCATCCCATCCACCACCTTAAACATTCACTCCCCCCACCACCGTGGCTACAGGATGCACTGCAGCAGCTTGCCAATGCTTCTTCGACAGCACCTCCGAAACCCATGACCTCTACCACCTAGAAGGACATTGGCAGCAGGCACATGGGAGCACCATCACCTGCAAGTTCCCCTTCAAATCACACGTCTTCCCGACTTGAAATTTTATCGCCATTCCTTCATTGTCACTGGGTCAAAATCCTGGAACTCCCTTCCCAACAGCACTGTGGGAGTACCTTCACCCACACAGACTGCAGGGGTTCAAGGTGGCTTACCACCATCTTCTTAAGGACAATTAGAGATGGACAGTAAATGCTGGCCTTCCCAGTGATGCCCACACCCTGTAAATGGGATAATTCAAAAAAGGATACAGTAGGAGAATTCAGGACCAAAGAAAACAAACAGGTCAAATACGGAAAATGGGGTCTGAGGCTGTGACTACCAGGAATTCTGTGCCCAACAGCAGTGTAACTTCATAAACAGTATTCTACAAATAGAAGTCAGCTGTAAAAGCTTCAGCATCTTCATAATAGGTATGATGGAAAACAGTTAAATCTGTGGAGAGAGAGTATTACCTACTTAGTTTTCCATTTTCTCATACTGGTCTCTGCACAACCCCAACCAAAATGACAGGCCATTGCCTGAGGCCAACCAATAAGATATGCAAGTATCACCCAAATTGAATCTCTGCACAATCCCTCCCTGCGGGAAATGGATGATCTTCACCTGTTGTATTCCCAAACCAACATTGCTAAAGCAGGCAACTGAACCTGCAGAGGATTATGGACACAAAGCCACATCTACCACTTTGTAGGACAGCATGCTATGGTCCCAGCACACTGCATTTACTTTTTTGTAAAATAAACTGTTTCCAAGAATTTCAATGAAATATTACTGTATTGATTAAAACAACTGCTTTGTATGTTGTATTAGAGAGCAGACACAGATTCCATTTCACACTCACCCTTTCTCCCCCTTGTTGATGAATTTTTGGACTTCCTTCACTCCGCGTCGAATTTGCTTCACTTTTGCAGCTGCAGGTGAAAATGGAAATTAATAGAACTAGATGTGGTTAAAGAAGCAGTATACAACAATCCTACACTCTCCCATATTTACCTTTCCTCTGGAGCAAAGCTTCATATACAAATCAGCAAACTCAGAAGCTGCTTTTTACTTAACCTTTACTTAACTTTACAATAAACAGTTCTCATTGTACAAAAACAGCTATCAGTTTTTTAAAACAATGTAAAGATTTCCTTCCCAGCACCACAAATGGTAATTATTTGTTTCTGTAAAGCCAAGTTGGAGACATTACCTGTTGGACCAACTATACTAAAATCAATTGCATGGTTTGGTATACCTTTCTCCATTTTAATTAGTTGTAATTAGAGGCATCATACACTATCCCCCAGATAGTCTGGAACACACTATTCCATTGCTAAAATGCAGTGGTGTTCAACCAGGCCTTATACCAACCTTTGAAATACTCCTTTTTATTCTAGCTCACCCTGCACCACTCTCAATAGGTCCATATGTATGTGAATTATGTTCCTACTAGATCTAGGTCCTATATAACAGAACTACATTGTATTGAAGCTGTTTAAATCCAGTTATCCCTTTTTCTAATGGATTTCTATGCCTTTCAGATTGCCAAATTGCAACATGATTTGGAGATGGTACCCTCCTCCCTCTCCTAACTCTCCAAATGTTGTTATAAGAACAGAGACCTATATGTCATCATTATCATAGACAGTCCCTCGGAATCAAAGAAGACTTGCTTCCACTCTTAGCATGAGTTCTTAGGTGGCTGTACAGTCCAATACAAGAACCACAGTCTCTGTCCCAGGTGGGACAGACTGTGGTTGAAGGAAAGGGTGGACAGGGAGTCTGGTTTGCCGCACGCTCCTTCCGCTGCTTGCTCTCGGCGACGAGACTTGAGGAGCTGAGCGCCCTCCCGGATACACTTCCTCCACTCAGGGCAGTCTTTGCCAGGGACTCCCAGGTGTAAGTGGGGATGTCGCACTTTATCAAGGAGGCTTTGAGGGTCTCCTTGTAACGTTTCCGCTGCCCACCTTTGGCTCGTTTGCCGTGGACGAGTTCCGAGATGTATGAAAACGCCATTGCTAAATAGCTTCCAAAGACACTGTCTCGGCTGTGGTTACAGACTAACCAATCAACCCAATCAGCAGCCTTCGGTCGCCTGAGGAAAAGAATGTTTGAAGACCAGGCCTCCAAAACTGCCACCAAGCTCATGGTCTACAAGGCTGTAGTAATACCTGCCGCCCTGTATGGCTCAGAGACATGGACCATGTACAGTAGACATCTCAAGTTGCTGGAGAAATATCACTAACATGTCTCCACAAGATCCGACAAATCCCCTGGGAGGATAGGCGCACCAACATCAGCATCCTCATTCAGGCTAACATCCCCAGCATTGAAGCACTGACCACACATAGAAACATAGAAAATAGGTGCAGGAGTAGGCCATTCGGCTCTTCGAGCCTGCACCACCATTCGATAAGATCATGGCTGATCATTCCCTCAGTACCCCTTTTCTGCTTTCTCTCCATACCACTTGATCCCCTTAGCCGTAAGGGCCATATCTAACTCCCTCTTGAATACATCCAATGAACTGGCATCAACAACTCTCTGCGGCAGGGAATTCCACAGGTTAACAACTCCGAGTGAAGAAGCTTCTCCTCATCTCAGTCCTAAATGGCCTACCCTTTATTCTAAGACTGTGTCCCCTGGTTCTGGACTTCCCCAACATCGGGAACAATCTACCCGCATCTAACCTGTCCCGTCCCATCAGAATTTTATATGTTTCTATGAGATCCCCCTCATCCGTTTAAACTCCAATGTATAAAGGCCCAGTTGATCCAGTCTCTCCTCGTATGTCAGTCCAGCCATCCCAGGAATCAGACTCCCACTCGATCAGCTCCGCTGGGCAGGCCACATAATCCGCAAGCCAGACACGCGACTCCTAAAGCAAGCGCTCTACTCGGAACTCCTTCACGGCAAACGAGCCAAAGGTGGGCAGCAGAAACGCTACAAGGGCACCCTTCAAAGCCTCCCTGATAAAATGCAACATCCCCACTGACACCTGGGAGTCCCTGGCCCAAGACCGCCCTAAGTGGAGGAAGTGCATCTGATAGGGCGCTGAGCACCTTGAGTCTCGTCGCCGAGAGCATGCAGAAATCAAACGCAGGCAGCAGAAAGAGCGTGCGGCAAATCAGTCCCACCCACCCTTTCCCTCAACAACTATCTGTTCCACCTGTGACAGGGACTGTGGCTCTCGTGTTGGACTGTTCAGCCACCTAAGGAGTCAATTCAAGAGTGGAAGCAAATCTTCCTCGATTCCGAGGGACTGCCTATGATGATGATGATGATGACTGGCCAGCGACATTGGACTATATTGAGCTTGTGTGAAAATGGGGTTTACCAAGTTACAGAAGCTATCCCATAACAAAGGTCGAGGAAGTGCAGCGTCCCAAAGAAAAGCAGGTCACGCCTGCCATCCACTGTCCCGAATCACCACTTGGTGCACCACAGACACAAACCAGCATTGCACCATCATCAAATGAGTAGTGGGTTGAAAGAGGCACGCCGGGCTCTGCAATGGATTGCCCCCAACGCTTTACCTTTCTTCACACATTTGTACAACTTCTTGCTCAGTTTCCGCGAGGCCAGCGGCTGCGCAATCGCGTTCACATTCGCCACCAACTCCTCGTAGGTTTTCTCCGGCAGGATCATCGACTCCTCATTCTCATCCTGCTTCTCCTTCTTCATCTTGGGGGATTTCATTCCGTTTGGCTTGGTTCACTCTGTGTCACGCTAACCAGCAGATCCGCACTCAGCACATGCCAATGGCGGAAGGGATAGCGGCATCCGGGCTAGCCACCCGTCAATCAGGCAAAGGGCCACCCACTTCCGGGAAATGACAGCGGCAGAAAGTGGGCGGGCCCGCTCAGTGCGTCACTCAAGGCAGGGAGCAAGGTGCGAGTGGGGTGGTTGGATGTCGGAGCACTAAAAGATTGCATTTTAGGGATAAAAGAAAAAGACTTGGATTTATATAGCGCCTTTTAGAGCAACCAGCTGCCTCAAAGCGCTTTAGAGCCAAGAAATACTTTTGGAGTGTAGCCACTGTATAATGTGGGAAACGCGGCAGGCAATTTGCGCACATCAAACTCCCATAAACAGCCCTCATCATCATAGGCGGTCCCTCGAATCGAGGATGACTTGCTTCCACGCCAAAAAGTTCACAGGTGTTTCAGTGAAGGACCTAATATTCCAGATCCCGAGTGGAAAACGCCTGTGCGTGGATTTTTTTTTAACGTGGGGTGGCGGTTGCACACCAGCCACCACAGGGGCTTGACAGAGCTAGGTCTTGGTCCAGTGGCAAGGGTTATTCAAGACGACTGGAGACCTGCTCTGCTGTAGGGACCTAGTGCGTACACATATCGCAGTGTGGGCTGGCCTGTGCTGCCCCTGGGCCCTGATCATGTCCCTCGATATTCTCGTGCTGCTTCTGCAGTCCCTGCCCACGCTCCAATCAGCGAACTGGATCTTAGTGACGTCCAATCCAGTCGCCCTCTTTGCTGCAGTCAGTCTCCTGCTCCAGAACGTGCTGCTCCCTGGAGTGGTATGCTGCCACGCTACTCCTTCCACTCCCCGGCCTGCTCCGATGATGCTCGCAGGCTGGGGGCCGCAGAGACTGCTGGGCCACGCTGCCCCTGCCACAAACAGCAATGTCATAATGACTAGATAATGTTTTTTTTTAATATGGTAATATAGTGGGGTTATGTAACTGGACTCTTAATCCAGCAGCCTGGTCGAATGATCTGAAGTTCCAAATCTCACCGCGGCAGCAGGGGAATTTAAATTAAGTTGATTCAATAAATCGGAAATAAAAAGCGAGCATCAGTAATGGTGACCATGAAACTAATGGATTGTCATAAAACCCATCTGGTTCACTGATGCAAATATGGTGGCAACAAGAGCAGGCCAGACGCTGGGTATCCTGCAGCGACTGTCTCACCTCCTGACTCCCCGAAGCCTTTCCACCATCTACAAGGCACAAGTCAGGAGTGTGATGGAGTACTCTCCACTTGGCTGGGTGAGTGCAGCTCCAACAATATTCAAGCAGCTCGACACCATCCAGGACAAAGCAGCTCGCTTGATTGGAACCCCATCCACCACCTTAAACATTAACTCCCTCCATCACCAGCTTACCATGGTTGCAGTGTGTACCATCTACAAGATGCTCTGCAGAAACGCAAGGCTTCTTCGGCAGCACCTCCTAAACCCGCGACCTCTACCACCTAGAAGGACAAGGACAGCAGGCGCATGGGAAAGCCACCACCTCCACGTTCCTCTCCAAGTCACACACCATCCTGATTTGAAAATATATCGCCGTTCCTTTATTGTTGCTGGATCAAGATCCTGGAACTCCCTCCCTAAAAGCACTGTAGGAGTACCTTCACAACAACTGCAGGGGTTCAAGAAGGTGACTCACCACCCTCTTCTCGATGGCATTTTGGGATGGGCAATAAATGCTGGCCTTGCCATCAATGCCCACATCCCATGAACGAATAAAAAAAAATCTCCACCTTTCCCCTTACTGCTCTTTCCAACTTTCCTTGTTTTCATATTCCATGTCATTTACCACCCCTTAAGATCCATGACATCTTCCTCCCTGTGATCTCCCTACGTCTCTACACTTAGCAATTCCCCATCCATAATCATTTTAATTTACACCTACATTCCCCTAGCCTTTCTCTTCACTCAACCTCACCACATCAACACCTTTGGCCTCCCTTCAACATTACTATCGACACTGCTTCCCCATTATCAAGTTCTCAATCACTGATAAGGCTATCCTTAGACCATGTCTTCATCTCTCCGTTTACCTCGAACCCCACTACCCTCACCATCTGCTCCTTGTAACACCCCTCTACTGTTTCCTCAAACACACTTCCAAATTCTCCACTGCCGCCTTTGGCATTACCCCTCCCCAACCCATGATAGCAATACTGCCTTTGTTGGCTTACTCCATGGCTCTCTCACTTCCATCTTTGATGCCCTTATCTCCACCAAATAAATCAGTATCTCCCACATCTGTTTCTTCCTGGTGAAGTTCCCACCTTTGCACTCCAAATTGAGGGCTGCAGACTTGAGCACACTTGATGCATGAGTGGTCTGGTCATCCACTGCTACTACCTTGTCTTCCTCTCCAAGACTATATCCCCCACCTGCTGAGGATCATCCTGGAAAGAACCAGCCACTCTTTGGTTTCTCCATGACAAACCATCACCTCCATCCTCAATTCAAACACCAAGATTGGGGAGATCGCTGATTTCTTTGACTGTGAGATCAAGATCATCTGCACAGCTGTCTCAGTGGTCTCCTTCCCTTCCTCTACTCTTCCCCTCTGACCAACCCAACCACTCACTGACCCAGCAATCTACACTTTCTCCCCAGTACTAGCCAACTCATTTCCAAGAAGCCCACCTCCTCCCTCAATTCCTTCTCCATTCAACCACCTTTGCTGGCTCCAATGCATGCAGATATGGCACTGCCCCTCTTTTCACAGTCTGTTTGTTCTCTCCAACTACTGCCCCACCATTTTGTCGACTATAAGTTGTTGCTTCCCAGCTCCATGCCCATTTCTCTGAGTCCCTTTAATCCGGCCTCAATGCTGTTTGAGAACGCCCACGTCAAAGTAACCAACCATATCCACTGTAACTATGGTGCATTAACCCTCCTTGACATCTTTGTGGGATTCAACCCAGATGACTATGTCATCCTCTGCCACCTGTGTATGGGGCTGTCCTTATTTGGTTTTATTTTTACCTGTCTCAGCACTGCCAGTGCATCTCCAGCAGAGTGATGGAAGGTGTCTTTGACAGTGCTATTAAGCAGCACTTATGCACCAATAACCTGCACACCAATGTTCAGTTTGGGTTCCGCTGGGATCACTTGGCTACAGACCTCATTACAGCCTTGGTCCAAATGTGGACAAAAATGAGCTGAATTCTAGTGAGGTGAGAGTGACTGCCCTTGACATCAAGGCAGCATTTGACAGAGTGTAGTATTAAGGAGCCCTAGTAAAATTGAAGTCAATGGTAAACAGGGTAAAACTCTCCACTGGCTGGAGTCATACCTAGCACAAAGGAAGATGGTTGTAGGTGTTGAAGGCAAATCATCTCAGCCCCAGGACATCGCTGCAGGAGTTCCTCAGGGCAGTATCCCAAGCCCAACCATCTTCAGCTGCTTCATCAATGACCTTCCCTCCATCATAAGGTCAGAAGTAGGGATGTTCACTGATGATTGCACAGTGTTCAATTCCATTTGCAACTCCTCAGATAATGTAGCAGTCCATTCCCAAATGTAGCAAGACCTGAACAACAGTCTGGCTTGGGCTGGTAAGTGGCAAATAACATTCTCACCACACAAATGCCAGACAATAAACCATCTCCAATGAGAGAGTCTAACCACCTCGCTTGATATTCAACTGCATTACCATCCTCAAATCCCTCACCATCAACATTGACCAGAAACTTAACTGGACTAGCCACATAAATAGTGTTAACAGGAGGTCAGATGCTGACGCTGATCCCACCTCCCAAACCTGCGACCTCTACCACCTAGGACAAGGGAGCAGATCACCAACTGCAAGTACCCCTCCAAGTACATTAATGATTTAGATGAGGGGATTAAATGTAGTATCTCCAAATTTGCGGATGACACCAAGTTGGGTGGCAGTGTGAGCTGCGAGGAGGATGCTGTGAGGCTGCAGAGCGACTTGGATAGGTTAGGTGAGGGGGCAAATGCATGGCAGATGAAGTATAATGTGGATAAATGTGAGGTTATCCACTTTAGTGGTAAAAACAGAGAGACAGACTATTATCTGAATGATGACAGATTAGGAAAAGGGGAGGTGCAAAGAGACCTGGGTGTCATGGTACATCAGTCATTGAAGGTTGGCATGCAGGTGCAGCAGGCGGTTAAGAAAGCAAATGGCATGTTGGCCTTCATAGCAAGGGGATTTGAGTACAGGGGCAGGGAGGTGTTGCTACAGTTGTACAGGGCATTGGTGAGGCCACACCTGGAGTATTGTGTACAGTTTTGGTCTCCTAACCTGAGGAAGGACATTCTTGCTATTGAGGGAGTGCAGCGAAGGTTCACCAGACTGATTCCCGGGATGGCGGGACTGACCTATCAAGAAAGACTGGATCAACTGGGCTTGTATTCACTGGAGTTCAGAAGAATGAGAGGGGACCTCATAGAAACATTTAAAATTCTGACGGGGTTAGACAGGTTAGATGCAGGAAGAATGTTCCCAATGTTGGGGAAGTCCAGAACCAGAGGTCACAGTCTAAGGATAAGGGGTAAGCCATTTAGGACTGAGATGCGGAGGAACTTCTTCACCCAGAGAGTGGTGAACCTGTGGAATTCTCTACCACAGAAAGTTGTTGAGGCCAATTCACTAAATATATTCAAAAAGGAGTTAGATGAGGTCCTTACTACTAGGGGGATCAAGGGGTATGGCGAGAAAGCAGGAATGGGGTACTGAAGTTGAATGTTCAGCCATGAACTCATTGAATGGCGGTGCAGGCTAGAAGGGCCGAATGGCCTACTCCTGCACCTATTTTCTATGTTTCTAAGTCACAGACCATCGTGACTTGGCAATATATCGGCACTCTTTCGTCACTGGAACTCCCTCACTAAAAGCACTGTGGGAGTACCGTCACCTCGGACTGCAGCAGTTTAAAGTGGCAACTCACCCACCACCACCACCATCGAGGGCAATTAGGGATGGGCAATAAATGATGGCCTTGCCTGCGACGCCCTCATCCCATGAACACAAAAAAAAGGCTTGGTCATCCCATCCCTGCATAATCACCTTTGGAGTTTCCTAAGGATTTAAGATTGGCTCCCCCTTCCTTCTCCTCGCTCATGTTGGTGGTAGATGTTGTGTGGCTGGGAGGTGCTGTTGAAATGAGCTTGGTGAATTGAGGCCAGTTCTCTACCAATTCCCTTATGAAACTGACAACTAGGGAGTACCACCAGAGCAACCTGATGAAGACTCACTCTCACTGACTATGGGGAAGCATCTAGCTTGGATTCAGTATCTTCCCATGAGAGAACAGCTAATGCAAGTAAAATAGCAAGTAGGGATTTTAGCCTCCCCTCATCCCACTGATCTCCCTGCTCTGTTTTCCTGTCTTTTACATTTGCCTTTTCTTTTGCTACATTTTGCTTACTTAGTTTTCAAAAACATTTCCACTAATTTCCTCAAACTAAAAGATTAGCTACTTGCAGATAGACCTATAGTTGGTTTGCAAATCTTTCTGCTGGTTTACTGCAGCCTCGAGTTACAGTTTTAGAAAAGTTTGGTGAAAAATAGATCTGGATTTTTAAACTGTACACTCGAGATTTAGGTTCGGTTTAACATTGATTAAAGGTTTCTTTTTTTGTGTGCGTTTGTAAATGTTCTCATAAAATGGCTAATTTGTAGCTGTTTCTAACAGATTCAAAAAAAAGGAACAACCCCTTGTGTAAGAGAATGAGTACAAATGTAACAATTGGGTTCTATTATTAGAGCCAAAGGACTGCAAAGAAAATGTTGTTCTACCCCAACAGACCTGCTATTTTGAGAAGCCAAGGATACAGGATGGGGTGAGGGAAAGGAACAAAAACACCAAAAATAAATTGTGTTCTGTGTAGCAAACTGGAATCATGTCATTAGATTTTATTGAAAAATTGAGATAAGTACAAACAACTATGAGATGGTCGGTCAATCAACTTTATGAAATTGAACCAAACATAGTACTAACTATAAAAACCTTTATTGAAAAAAAAAATCAAAGAACGTATTTTCCTTTTTGTAGTGAGGAATATGCCCCACAGATTAACAGCAGTCTGCATTCCTGCGGCTCCTCTGCAACTTGTAGAGTGATTACTGTCCCTTCTTCCATGTTATTTACCATTTATGCAACTCTTATCGTATTACTACAGCTACAAATATAACTACATTCAAATACACTGCATTAATGGTGCAATGAGAAACAAAAAGACAAAAAACATTCATTTTCAATCATTTCCTCCAACAACCGAAGTACTGTAATGAAAAGAAAAGTCACATCAGTTTTTTTTAAAAGATACATTTGATCCAAAATACTAGGATTTTTTTTGCTACAAATGGGATGTTTCAACAACTGTGTAAGGCTTACAATACTACTGTGGTACAATCATTTAGAGGTGCAAATATCATTGCCAACTGAGAAAAACAAGATACCAACAGAAATCAAATAAGATGTGCACACATGGATCCAAAAACAAAACTGTATACCCACTGCCCCATTGTTCGATAAGTATACAATAAGTCAGAAAGCTGCCAAAAGCTACATTATTCTCAGTCTTAATCATTTTTTTTCCAAATGAACGTTATACTCCACATATGAATGATGCAAGTCCGTAACCTCACCCATGGCATGTGCAGAGTATAAACCTTTGACTTTGCAAGTAGGCACTAAAGCCCAATAAAAGGACACCTGAAATAGACCATGCCACAGCTTGTAAAGCATTGATGGATGTTACAGATTTTGCATGTGTCTTAGATATTATCTCGGTTGCGGTCAGCCACATACATGGCCCAAGCATCTTGCATTTAGCAGCATGCCAATGCTGCCCATTCTCGTTATATAACCCAGGGGCATTGTGATCAGAACTGTGTATCGTATCCTTTGCATGTGCCCTCATGTGTACTTCTTCAATCTATCAGCAGACAGACTGTGCAATACGAGTCCTGATGCGAATCATTAAGTTGTGTTATTTTACAGACATCAAGCAAATATAACTGTCAAAGCTAAACCCATTTCCTTCAATCTCACTTCTCTCCTTAAAAAAGATGAGCAAAATAAACTACTCACCCCATTTCTTTTGTGGACTTGTTTTTTTAGCATTTCTTTTCTTATAGGTAAATTCTAACTGGAAAAATATATCTTCTTCATTTAAGCTTCCAGATCCAGGCCTATCTTGTTTCAAACCTGACTGACTGCCCAAGTCTTTTCTCCTATATTCTCTCACTATTCATAAGATATAAAACTTATTCCCCATTCAGGGATTCACCAGTCGGCCTGTCAACCAAACTAACTATCCCCTCTCCTAAGAGTATGGGCTAGACTTTCCACTTTGTGGCTAAGGCCGGAAAAAATGGGCCTTGTTCCAGCGATGCAGGACCTATCGCCCGTGCTGATCGCCGGCTCAAGGCCCATTTTTTTTTGTTGCTATTTTCCACTTGGCCTTAGCCCAGCGATGTCAAATGGGCGATGTGATTTCTCAGCAATCTCATGATCGCCCAAAGAAAACGGAAGTGAATGAAAAAAAAAGCTTTCCTAACAACGCATTACTGCGCATGTGCAGGTTGATTTTTTTTCAGGTTGATGCTCCTTCCCGCGTTTTGAGGGGTCAAGGGTCTTCACACATGCTCAGAAGCTCTGTGTGGGGCTGGGAGAGGGGGGGAAAAGAGAGAGAGAGAGAGAGAGAGAGAGAGAGGGAGGAGAAAGGAAGCAGGTTATCTAGTGATATTGAAAATACAGATAAATCATGACTGAAATGGTCACTTGTTGTCATGACTAAAACGGTCACATATTATTACTTAAATGGCCACTTGTTCTTTAAAATGTTCAATTTCTTCTAACGTTTTGGGGATTTTGAGGGAAGGGTGGGGGGTTGGAGGGAGGGTGTTGTTCATTAGTTCTTTAAAAAATTCATGTTTCTTAATAAAAAAGCATTTTTTTCTACAACTTTTGTACCTTCTCTCTTACATAAGTTTTACAATGTACAGTTTTTCATGCTTTTTGTTTGTTTATTCTGTTTCCCCACAGAAATGAAACTTTTGTTTAAACGTAACTGTAATTGAACGTTTGAATATCAACAATAATAGTTCATGCAAAGCGTTCATTAATGAGCTGCTGACGCAAAAGCTTAGCGGCCGTGTAACTGCCACTGGCTACTGGTCTTCGGGAAGGGTGTGGTGGTACCAGTGCTAGATCGCCATGCTGATTAAGCTCCCCTATTTCCTCAATAAACTCTCGGTCTGTGCCTCCCTGGTCATTGGGAAGTTTTCCATCCTGCGAGCGTAAAGGGCTTCAGTCACCTGTCGAATGCAGCAGTATGTAGCAAGCTGAGAGATATGGCAGATGTCACCAGCTGAAGCCTGAAAAGATCCCGATGTGTAAAAGGCTGGGCAGCAGTAACCTTCACCTCAACAGTGCGGTTCTGATGGTGCTGGAATGCTGCAGATCACCCTTGACGAGTTGACATATCTCATCCATGACCTCCTTCCGGAATTGCAGCCTCCGAAGACAAGCATTTTCAGACAAGTTCAGGTCGGATTGCTTCTCCAAGTATCTTCGTTGGCTGTATGGTCGCCTCCTCTGTCTTCGTCTCCGTCTACGCGTTACTGTGCCACCTCTTCGATTGATCCTTTCAGTAACCAGTGTGTGAGCAGTTGCAATTAAAGGCAGGGAAAGCATAGGCACCATAATCACCATCAATAATTACTTATTGATTTTAATAATCTCTGCACTCTATACACTCTAATCACCGTAAAAGTGCCCTTTCTGTAGTCTCTAAGCTGTATACCAGTCAGTTTGATAGGCACCAATCAATATTAAATAACTTCACTATGTAAAAGCTATGTATTAAATAATTCCAATATATGAGATCTATTTAGCATAAATAAGTTGATAATACCTATTTATATTCCCAGTCCCAAATTTCTGAGTACAATTTGCTTCAATTTTACTCTCTAAATAACTCAGAATTAATTCTCCACTCTTCCTCAGAAGCTAAAAATGGTGTCCCGAGTGCCCATTTCCCTCTCTAAGGCCCTGAAAAAGCATCTATTTTTGAGCACTCTTTTGGGCCTTGCGTTGGCCCAGCGAAGTGTGTGCTAGGTGCTGAAACTTGGGATGGGCCTTGTATGGGCGATCATCTCGGCGATCAAAGTGGAAACTTGGGGGCCTATTTTTCCGGCGATGTTTAGGGCCTAGTTTCCACTTTTTGCTCAAAATGGGCGATAGAGTTCAGTTTTGGGCGATAGATGGGCGATGTGAAGTGGAAAGTCTAGCCCTATGTTCTTAGCAGACACTTCACGGCGAGCTCAAATTAATAGAATTATCCCCACAACAGCAGGTGTGGTTGTTTTATTAGGTCTTCAGAGACAACATTCATTCATTCTCAGGATGTGGGAGCTGTTTGCTGACATTTATTGAACCACTATCTTGCTAGGTCACTTAAGGGAGTGGGTTAAGAGTCAAGTATGTTGGTGTGGGACTGAAGTAACATATAGCCTACACTGGCCAAGTCATCCCTAAAGGACAATAGTGAATCAGTTGGGTCACTTTAATGACCAGTTTTATTTTCTTTAAACTGAATTAAAATTTAAGTGGGATTTGAACACTCGTTCTCTGGATTATTAGTCCTGACCGCTGGATTACTAGCCCAGTAACACAGCCACTACTCCACCATACCCCATATCATATATAATGAATTGTTTAATAGTCAGTCAGTCATTGTAGACAACAAGATAGCTTGCTCATTAATGAATCTAAATCATAAAAATTTACAGCACGGAAGGAGGCCATTTCAGCCCATCGTGTCCGTGCCGGCCAACAAGAGGCTATCTAGCCTAATCCCACTTTCTAGCTCTAGGTTTGTAGTCCTGCAGGTTAAAGCACTTCAATTGCACATCTAAGTACTTTTTAAATGTGGTGAGAGTTTCTGCCTCTACCACCCTTTCAGGCAGAGAGTTCCAGATCCCCACAAACCTCGGTGAAGAAATTTCCCCTCAAATCCCCTCTAAATCTACTATCAATTACTTTGAATTTATGCCCCCTGGTTGTTGACCCCTCTGCTAAGGGAAATAGGCCCTTTCTATCGACTATATCTAGGCCCCTCATAATTTTATACACCTCATTGAGGTCTCCCCGCAGCCTCCTCTGTTACAAAGAAAACAAACCCAGCCTGTCCTCATATTCTCCACTCCTGGCAACATCCTCATAAATCTCCTCTGTAACCTCTCCAGTGCAATCACATCATTCCTGTAATGCGGTGACCAGAATTGCAAGCAGTACTCTAGTGTGGCCTACCCAGTGTTTTATACAGTTCAAGCATAACCACCCCCTGCTCTTGTATTTTATGCCTCGGCTAATAAAGGCAAGCATTCCGTATGCCTTCTTAACTAGCTTGTCTACCTGGCCTGCTACCTTTAGGGATCTGTGGACATGCACTCCCTTTGTTCCGATACACTTCTCAGTGTCCTACCATTTAATGGGACCGAACTTGGTGGAAGTTAAGTTCCACCCAAAGGACCGCTGAGACACCCGACGGTACTTTGGGCGGGAGTTTCGTTAAAATGTCATGGAATGACCGCCCGGTGGCAAAACACCGACTTACGTCATGAATCTGGGCGACAGCGGGCAGGAGCTCCCAATCTCGGCGGCAAATGCAATCCTCGGCAAAGTACTGCCGAAGATTGAGTCAGGGCAGGGGGGGGGGGGGGGGAAGAGCAGTGGGGAAGCACATAAAAATAAAAATTTACACAAAAAAACCATCAGGGGACCCCATCCACCCGAGTCACTGTAAAATAAATAAAAGAAGTTTACTAACCTTTTTTTTTTTTGCATACCGTTGAGGACAGACCTGCCTCCATGCGACAGTCCTTCTCCCTGCTGCCGTCGATTCCTGCCTGGACCAAACTGGCAGCTCAGCGGGCGGGAGGACACTTACGTCAGTTGCGCGCTAGTGGACATCAGTCGGCGGTTCCCAGTGGTCTTCCCTCCCTGCCGGCGGGAGGCCGCCACGAAACTGGCACCAAGGGGAGACCGCCCAGAAAATGCGGTGACAGTGGGCGGTGAGTCCACCAAGTTCGGGGCCGTGATGTATTCCCTTTCCTCGTTAGCCCTCTCCAAATGCATTACCTCACACTTCTCTGGATTGAATTCCATTTGCCAATCTTCTGCCCACCTGACCAGTTGATTAATATCTTCCTGCAGTCTACAGCTTTCTCCTTCATCATCAACCACATGGCCAATTTTAGTATCATCTGCAAACTTCTTAATCATACCCCCTATATTCAAGTCTAGAAAATTGATGTATACCACAAAAAGCAAGGGACCTAGTACTGAGCCCTACAGAACCCCAATGGAAACAGACTTCCAGTCACAAAAACACCCATTAACCATTACTCTCAGCTTCCTGCCTTTGAGCCAATGTCTCAATCTAGCAGTCTTCTTAAACTGCAAATTCACTTTTTTTTTTTAAAAAGCCATTAAATAAAACTAATTTCCAATTCCTCTACCTGAAAAAAAATCAAAAATCCAAAGCATGACAATGGCCGTTTCTCACTTTTTGCATATTCCTTTTGTAAGTTCATTTGGTACTTATTGTAAAGTTCCAGCACATTTTTATTCTGCCTATTGAAGGAACCTCATGATTCTTAGCCTGGAGGTGTATAGGGAGACACGACACAAAAAGCCAAGGAGGAATTTGGAGCTGTATGGCCTGGGCAGAAAATAGATTTAAGGAATGCACCAGCCTCTGCTGCAAAAAAGCAGTCTATGCAAATTCCTCCAGAAGTACCAAGAGTGGGAGGAGTAAGTAAACAAATAATAAAAACATTTTTTTTCCACTGAACTGTAGCCAAAATGTATTACCTTGTTTTTCTATTCGATGCAAGCTTTTACCCATTGAGGCTTTTGCTATAGTCAGCCAATTCCACTGTTTCCAGTATATCCTATGCAGGTAAAAGTGACAAATTAATATCACAGATCAATAAAATCAACACAGCTTCTTTATGATCTTGGGTTGGAGTCCCAGCACATGCAGATCTACCCAGAGATCAGGCACAAGCGTGACAGGAATGTACCACAATTTTGTGCCCGATTCCTAAATTCAACATCTCTACATCATTTAGTTTCTCTCCCCTCATTTTAGGCCCCTTTGTGCCATTCAACTTTCACTGACCAAGAACAAAGGTAGTTATGTAAGTGACTGGGATGAATCACTCTCCCATTTATGTTCTTTTTGGCTCCAGCACTCAAGATCAGTGTGCTATCTTGTGGAATGTTTCATTTTAAAGAAATATGCCATATTAAGGGCTCAATTTTCCCAGGTCATTTGCGCCGTTTTTTCTGGTGTATTTATTTTTTTCAAAGTTTCCCCCTGCGATCTGCGCCAGCATAACTGAGTTAGTTACGATTTTTCTAGGTGAATTTTTTTTAACGTAATAGGGGGCATTCCTTCATGTCTGTGCCGGTTTTCATAATTTTTCACCAAAAAATTTTCCTCCTAGGTCAGCGTATCCAGCCACTCCCAAAAAACCTTCTGGTGAGTTACTAGAAAGCAGCGCACATTGACAAATCGGCACTGAAAGACGCCATTGTTTTTAAATCGAAGATTTTGGAGGGAGTCAAGAACACTCTTTTTAAAAAAAAATTAATAAAGTTCACTTTTTTTTTTTAAACCTGTCAAAGTAGTAAATGGAAGTTTTTTGGATTTCAGAAGTTTTCATTTTTTTTTATTCACGCGCCACCACCGAACGTCTTCAAGCAGGGCTGGAGGGTCGTAGCTTTGGCCGGCAGAATCATCCCCGCGCCTGGACACAGGCTTGGGGCTTGGCCAGAAAACAAGCCCGGGGGGGGGGGGGGGGGGGTGGGGGGGGGGAGGTGCCGACCAATCGGAAGGCTTACACACCGAGCCCGGGGAGCGAGGTGCCGATCGGAAGGCTTTTGAAGACTGCAATGAGTTTGGGTAAGGTGGGGGGAAAGAGAGAAATCACAAGACTGCAATTAGTTGGCGGGGGGGAAAGGGGAGAAGTTTTAATAAATCGAAATAATGACAATGATTCAGTTTTAATGTAAAATATATTTTATTCAAAAGTTTAACGGTTTGTACTTGCGCCCATCTCTCCTCCACCTTATTCTAAGACCGCTCGCCGCGCTTGTTCTTGGTGACTCCACTACCCCTGCCCGCAGGTGGTGGCACAGCGTTTCTGGGGTTGGTACCAAGCTTATTCTTTCTAAGATCTCGGGTAGTGCGCACCTGTTGGGTGGGGCGGCAGGCAGCAATGTGGAGGGCCCAGCTTTGGGCTCTTCAGAGGCTGGTGTGGGGATTGGAGTGGGAGTTGCAGTTGATTCTGTCAATGGGTGCAGGGTCTGGGCGTGTTCCCTTATTGCAGCAGCTAACTCCAACATGCCGTCCCTCATGCGCCCTGACAGTGTCTCAACGACCTGCAACATTCCCTCCCTCGGTCAGTGATGTGGTTGGCACTATCTCTGACATTCCTTCCCTGATGGTCACCGACAGCGCATCAGTTACCTCTGACATTCCCTCCCTCATGGTCACTATTCCCTCACTTATGGTTCCAGACATCGTTCACATTTCTCATGATATTGCTGTTACTTTTCCAGACAGTCCTGCTACCTCATCACTCACCCCCACTGATGGTGTCCAGGAGTGATTAGGTAAGGTCAATGCTCTCCGTTCTCAATGACATCATGTGAACTACATCTGTTAGATCCTGCAACTCAGGATAGCATGGTCGAGCTCTCATTTCCCTCCTCCCCACGGGCGTGGCTCGCACTCCCCCACTGGGACCCGCAGCCTGGGATAGTGGAGCACCGGGTTTACCCTGCTGCACCACACCACTGGGACCTGCAACCTCCGAAGATGGGGCCCTGAGTGTGCCTCGCTGCACCCCACCACTGGGACCCATAACCTCGGATATTCAGAAACCATGGAACGTCCCACCACCACTTAAACCACTAGTCACGGAAGGGGCTGCCACCGCAATGAGCGGCACCTCCTCCAAAGTCAGTAAAACAGGGTTGGAATCGAAGATGTTATCCTGGTCTAAATTTTCTTCTACATCGTCAGGGTCGGCCTCAAGTTCTGCAAAATATAACAGAACACAGACAAATGGTTAGCACAGAGGAGGGGGACAGGGTGGGTGGCATGAGTAGGCTCACACAGCGCAGGCCAGGCAGCAGGCTGATTTGAAGGACCACGATGACTGATAGCACATTGCATCAACTGAAGGGTAGCTGACGGAGACATCCCCAGGAACCAAAGCATAGCTAGCCCGCGCAGTACTTAACATTTAGCAAAGGCAGACGGTGGAATTTGCAGGACTTACCCTCTCCCTCATGTGAGGGCCCAGCTTGTGCAGTGATGATTGCTTTTCTCCAGGCAGGACCCATCAAAACAGTGACCCTGTCTTCCAAGGGTATCAATGACACTAGTTTTGCCGAGCCTCCTCCTGTTCGGGTTCTTTCTCGTTTGTTTGTGCCACTTTTCTCTGCAAAGATGAAAACGCAACTTTTTAAAGAGGGTGTCTTTCTGCTGGGTGGGACACATACAGTTGGTATTTACAATTGCATTGAAATGATGAAAATATTACTTACACTAACTACTTGACCAAGGTCTACCACTTCCTTTTACACTGGTCTCCAGATCTCGGGGTGGTCACCATTGCGCAGTAATCTTCTGCAACTTGGTTCTACCGTTTCTTCATTGCTTTGGGTGGAACTTTTGTGTGACTTCTGCTGGTGTCCAGCTCCTGCCATCTGTTCTCAATCACAGTAACTAGTGTCTCCACTTCATCCTGCAAGAAATTTTTGGTCCTTGCACCATGTTGCATCTCGTATTGCTGCAGCTATGATTTTTCCAATGCTCTCACGCAGCACTTGGAACACACACAACTGGCACTTTAAAAATGGCCGATTGCCAACTCAGCTGTACTGCGCATGCGTGTTCATCGCAAACGTCAAAAACTTAACTTCTTTTGTCGCACATGTGCAGAAGGTGCAGCATCATTTTTTTTGGCGCAGACAGCAGGCTCCACGCCTCAAGGCAACTGGACATGCTGCGCGGCACCAAATTTGAATTATAGATCGGGGAAACTTTGGCAAAATATTTACGGCGCATTTCTGGCCTAGAAAAACAGGCATAACTCTGGCAAAACGCCAGAAAACAGGCTTGGGCAAAATTGAGCCCTAAAAGAGGGAAAGAGTGTTTCTACAAACAAGTATTTTGCCAGATGAACAAGCAGTCACTTAGCTTAACTGCTTGTCCCCAAAACATAGCTGCTGTTTAAGAGGATGGATTCATTTAGTTCAGAATTTCCACAAACATGGCTTTTGTTTATAGAGAATGAATTGGCTCACCATGGAAATTGGTTTACCATGGAAATTTCCACAGAAGTTCATGAACAACTGTCCAGCGAGAGGTTGATATCGATGAACAGCCAAAGCGGGAAAAACACATTAAGAAAAGGGTAAAATAAAGCACAGAAACATTTTATTTATATGTGATTTATATTACTAACATTTTTTAACCTATTCTATAAGACAGGTGCATTAGGCAAGAAGGATACAGATTTCTTCTGTACTGCCTCTATTCCAGCTACAGTATAAGCAAGCAGAAGATTCTGTACATCCTATGTCCTTTACGGTAAGGAAACCTGATGTAGGTTCCTCATATCCTATCTGAATTAGAATTTAGGGAATTAAATAGTACTAGTTGATCTCCCGTGACTAAGTGCAGTCTTAAGTTAAGGAGGGGTAAAAGGTGGAGAATAATTGCACCAGGGATGAGGTAAAATTGCAAAGATAGGAGGTGAGAATGGGGCTTGTGGGGGAAGGTATGCAGGAAGGGCAAGTGGGAGAATCATACAAATTTACAGCACAGAAGGAAGCCAAGCGGCACATTGTGGCTGTGCCGGCCGAAAAAGAGCTATCCAGCCTAATCCCACTTTCCAGCTCTTGGTCCGTAGCCTTGCAGGTTACGGCACTATAAAGACGCAATATAAATGCTTGCTGTTGTTCACCAGTAATTCAAGATTGGCGCTTCACCAGGGAAAATTAAACAAAGCATCAGGGCATCGCTGATTACTTATATACAAGGCTGTTGAGGCCGATCATAGGGATGAGTAGAAGCAGCACAATCAATTTTTCCTTCTGGTCACCACAGGACTATTGGGGGCAGCACCAGAGAGCGACGAGGCTGCAGTACTGCAAGCAAGTGATTGTAGGAAGGCAGCTAAACAGCCAGTCGTCTTCTTGGGCAGTCCCTCGGAATCGAGGATAACTTGCTTCCACACTAAAACGGAGTTCTCAGGTGAATGAAGAGTCCAATGCGGGACCTACAATCTCGATCACAGGTGGGGCAGATGGTGGTTGAAGGAACGGGTGGGTGGGGGGCCTGGGTTGCCGCGCGCTCCTTCCGCTGTCAACATTTGGCTTCAGCTTGCTCTCAGCGAAGAGACTCGAGGTGTTCAGCGCCTTCCCGGATGCCTTTCCTCCACTTTGAGCGGTGTTGGGCCAGGGATTCCTAGGTGTCTGTGGGGATGTTGCACTTTTTCAAGGAGGCCTCGAGTGTGTCCTTGAAACATTTCCTCTGTCCACCTGGGACTCACTTGCCGTGTCGAAGCTCCGAGTTGAGTGCTTGTTTTGGGAGTCTCACGTCAGGCATGCGGATGATGTGGCCCGTCCAACGGAGCTGATCGAGTGTGGTCAATGCTTCGATGCTGGTTGGCCTGAGCGAGAACACCAATGTTGATGCGCCTATCCTGCCAATGGATTTGTAGGATCTTGTGGAGGCAGCGTTGGTGGTACTTCTCCAGTGTTTTGAGGTGCCTTCTGTACATGGTCCATGTCTCTGAGCCACATAGGAGGGCGGGTGTCACTACTGCCCTGTAGACCTTGAGCTTGGTGCCGGATTTGAGGTCCTGGTCACTCTCTTCCTCAGGCGACTGAAGGCTGCACTGGCACACTGAAGGTAGTGTTGGACCGCGTCGTCGATGTTTGCCCTTTTTGAAATAGACTCCAGAGGTATGGTAAATGGTCCACGTTGTCCAAGGCCTTGTCGTGGATGTTGATAACTGGGGCAGTGTTGTATGGCAGGGGCAGGTTGATAGAGGACCATTGTCTTACGGATGTTTAGTGTAAGGCCCATGCTCTCGTACTCCTCGGTGAAGGTGTTGACGATGGCTTGGAGTTCGGCCTCCGACTGCGCAGACACAAGCGTCGTCTGCGTATTCGAATTCAATGACAGAGGATGGGATGACCTTGGATCTGGCCTGGAGGCGGCGGATGTTGAACAGATTTCTGCATGTCCTGCAATTTAGTTCCACTCCAGCAGGGAGCTTGTTGAAGGGGAGATGGAGCATTGCAGCAAGGAAGATCGAGAAGAGCGATTGTGCGATGACACAGCCCTGCTTGATCCCGGTCCGAACGTGGAATGGGTCTGTGGTAGATCCATTGGAGATCACGGCTTGCATGTCATTGTGGAGCAGGTGGAGAGTGGTGACAAACTTTTGAGGGCAGCCGAATTGGAGGAGGACACTCCATAATCCCTCATGGTTGAGTGTCAAAGGCCACCATGTATAAGGGTTGGTGCTATTCCCTGCATTTCTCTTGTATTTGCCGCACAGTGAAGATCATGTCCATTGTGCCCTTAGTGGGTGGAATCAGCATTGCGACTCTGGAAAAAGCTCTTCAGCCACAGGGAGAAGACGATTGAGGAGGATTCTTGTGATGACTTTCCCGATGGCTGACAGGAGGGAGACTCTTCTGTAGTTACTGCAGTCGGACTTGTCACCTTTCTTGAAGGTGGTCACGATTACAGCGTCTGAGATCTCCTGGCATGTTCTCCTCCTTGCAGATAAATGAGGTCATGAATCCACACCAATAGTGCTTTCTCCATCATGTTTAGTAGTAGTAGCAGTTAGAATGGCTCAGTTTCTGTGATTGCCATTCAATAAATGCTGAGGAAAGAGAAGCACAGCAGCAGTGACAAAACCATCACGAACAGAAAGTACTGGCAAGCTGAACCCACACGAAACAAAAAAAAAGGATTAGGGAATACAAACACCAATTTCTTTGGGGTACTGAGGTGAGAACAATGGATTCACTTGAGCAAGATGTCTGCTGTTCTTGGGGAAATAGACTACTACAGCGCCACTCTGTGGTGAATGTTAAATACTGCAGATACAATTGACAAAGGGCTCAAGTTCAGTTGATTGACAGTCATGTAATGTTATGTGGGATAATGCTATGCTCACTGTACCACCTACAGGTGCAATACATAGGAACAGAAGTAGGCCATTCAGCTCCTTGAGCCTGTTCCGCCATTCAATGAGATCATGGCTGATCTGTATCCGAACTCCATCCACCCGTGTTGGCTCCATATCCCTTAATACCCTTGGCTAGCAAAAATCTATTAATCTTGGATTTAAAATAATTTGAGCTAGCATTTACTGTTCTTTGTGCGAGAGTGTTCCACACTTCTACCATCCTGAGAGAGAAAGTGTTTCCTAACTTCCCTCCTCAAAGGCCTAGTACTGATTTTAAGGTTAGGTCCTTTTGTCCTAGACTCTCCCACCAGCAGAATTTGTATCAATTTATTTTAAAATCCTAAAAACCTTAATTAAATCTTTGATATCCTTCGATATTCAGGGAATATTAGCCCAGTTTGTATAATCTCATAATTTAACCCTTGGAGCCCTGGTAATGTTCTGTTGAATCTGCGCTGCACTCCTTCCAAGACCAATATATCCTTCCTAAGATGCAGGGTCCAGAACTGTACTCAGGACTCCAGATGTGGTCTAACCAGGGCTTTGTATAGCTGTAGCAAAACTTCGTTGCCTTTATATTCTAGTGCTCTAGATATAAAGGCCAACATTCCATTAGCTTTAAAAAAAATTTTTTTTTTTGTTCCTGACTACCTTTTAGTGATCTGTGTACATAGATCCCTAAATCTCTTTAGACCTCCACTGTTACATAAGAAATAGGAGCAGGAGTAGGCCATTTGACCCCTCGAGCCTGCTCTGCCATTCAACAAGATCATGGCTGATCTGATCTTGGTCCCAACACTTCCCTGCCTGCTCCCCATAATCCTACACTCCCTTATCATTCAAAAAACTGTTCCTAGCTTTTCACCATTTAAAAATGGCACCACCACTATAGTGGTGAAACCACTCACTATTTTTAATATATGATAGGTAGTATCTTAGAGCATTGTCCTTTTACCTCCAAGACCTGGTCTTGAATACAATCTCTCTGTCCCTGCTGACTATATTGGTAGTCTCAACCTGGAGGCTGTGGCACAAACTTGGTAGTCTCAGAGGATATAATCATGATTGGATCAAGGCATTGTACATCGTTGATGCAATATTGAAGAATTTCATCCTGCATCCTAACCCTCAATATACTCAACAGGAGAGTGCTTAACATTGGACAAGTGGAGCAGAAAGTGAAAAAATGCCCCATTCACGAGCACCACTACTGGCACAGTCATCGTTTGCTATGATTAGTAGAAAATTAAAATTTAAAAATAACATTTTAAAATAATTTAGCATAAACAGAAGGTCAATGCCATTAGGTACATCAGGTAGTTCAAGCAGATGACATTTCAAATCCTGAACAAATGGTCACAAATTAGAATCCTTGAGCTCACTCAAATTTGCATACTTCCATTTCAGCAAGGTTACGAGTAGCAGTGCACTCAGACATAACATGAGAAGTTGGAAGGCTGCAGTGTGGATGTGAAAATCGACTGTCCAACTGATCATATCTGAACTACACCACCCGCTGGTAGACCAACATGGCTTTGATGGTAGTTATGGACAACCAAGAATCGGACATGTCTTCTTGCTCTTCCAGCTTGAGAAGGACGTGTGAATGAGATTCCACTCTCCCAGGTGAATTAAGTAGATGAATGATAGTCATCCCACTGCCCTAAACTGGTCATATCACTTAGAGACTATATAGAGTGGAAATGAATAAATGTTACACACTGGTGCAGTAATGGATGTTCTGCCGAAGTTGGAATTCAGACACATTGTTGGACAAGATAGAGAGAGCTTTACTTTGCATTTAATGTACTATATCGGACCTGGACACGCTTGATGCTGATACTGTTACTGTGTACCCAAAGTGGAAAATATTCTACTTCCTGGGATTAACACCCCTCACTAAGTGCCACAAAAAAATTCAGTTTTTAAATAAAATAAGCTGATGACAGTCACAAGTTCTGCATCTTTCACATCATAAAATAATCATTGTAATATACTGCCATCAGTCAGATATACTGTACTACAGGTTTGTCTACTAGGTTTATAATTTCTTATTAACTTACCCAAAATAATCAAACAGGGCCAAGTTGTTATTTCAAGTTGGCCGATCATATTACACTTCAGTGCTTCGTTTGAATTTTATTCTAAAGACAATAAAACTGAGATAAATAAAGTTTATTGGAGAAGGACCCATGTGTCATACCTGGATCTGTTCCAAGACATCTCGCTGCATTTCCACAGTTTTATGATAAACGTCATGATCGGAGCTGTTGTACATTACCGCATTCTGAAACATCAGCATGATATCCCGCTGGAATTCTGCTGTTGTGCGAATCAGCCCTTTTCTGATGTTTCTCTTTATATTGGATAAATCCATTGGTCTGTAATAAACAGATGCAACAAAAACTGGCTGCAAAATAGACAGACAATTGAAGGATACACAGGTGATGTCTTACACAGAACAATTCTTGGCAGCAGGCACAATTTTGTGCTGGTGCACAGAGACGTCCTCATTGGAACACTGCAGGTTATAAGAACATAAGAATTAGGAACAGGAGTAGGCCATCTTGACCCTCGAGCCTGCTCCGCCATTCAACAAGATCACGGCTGATCTGGCCGTGGACTCTGCTCCACTTACCCGCCCTCTCCCCGTAACCCTTAATTCCCTTATTGGTTAAAAATCTATCTGTGATTTGAATACGTTCAATGAGCTAGCCTCAACTGCTTCCTTGGGCAGAGAATTCCACAGATTCACAACCCTCTGGGAGAAGAAATTCTTTCTCAACTCGGTTTTAAATTGGCTCCCCCGTATTTTGAGGCTGTGCCCCCTAGTTCTAGTCTCCCCGACCAGTGGAAACAACCTCTCTGCCTCTATCTTGTCTATCCCTTTCATTATTTTTAAATGTTTCTATAAGATCACCTCTCATCCTTCTGAACTCCAACGAGTAAAGACCCAGTCTACTCAATCTATCATAAGGTAACCCCCTCATCTCCGGAATCAGCCTAGTGAATCGTCTCTGTACCCCCTCCAAGGCTAGTATATCCTTCCTTAAGTAAGGTGACCAAAACTGCACGCAGTACTCCAGATGCGGCCTTACCAATACCCTATACAGTTGCAGCAGGACCTCCCTGCTTTTGTACTCCATCCCTCTCGCAATTACCTGAAGAGTGCTGGTATGTGGGAAAGTTTCAAAAAATCACTCAACAGAACGATAAAATAAATATTGTAAACTGCCATAACATAACACTTTATTTTTAAGGTCAAAGCAAAATAGCTGTACTGCGGTTGCTGGAATCGGAAATAAAAACAGAAAATGCTGGAAATACTCAGGTCAGGCAGCATCTGAGGAGAGAGAAACCGAGTTAATGTTTCAGATCAATGACCCTTTGTCTGTTTCTCTCTCCACAAATGCTGCCTGACCTGCTCAGTATTTTCTGTTTTTATTTTAAGTTAACTTAGTTGGTGATTTGTATGTTTGAAATTTTTTATTCAAAATGATGTCCCTGATTGAAAGTGTACAATCAAAGCTGCTCTGTTGACCAAGAATATCTCTTTAATTCAGGAAACAGCACCCAGATTGTTAAGCAACAGTTAATAGTGTGTGCGCACATTTGCTCATGCTTGCCTTCCAGCCCACACTGTTAATGATACACATTCTCAATGTGGCTTTGAGTGTGCGCTGGTTTACAATACTGTATATAAAAATACAATCGAAGTTCTGATGAAAGGTTACACTAAAATATTAACTTACATGTTCTCTCTAGAGGTGCTGATTGACGAGTGTTTCCAGCATTTTTGTTTTTGAATACAATTGAGGGGTTCATATGACAACAATAGAAACCTGAAGCACTTTGTAGTCATCTAAGGTCTAACATCGCAAAGTTGTTGTACATTATATGGAGAGTGGTGTCAAAATTTACCTAGTGTTTAGTGCCATCTTAAATTACAACCCAATATCCTGTGATCAATGCTCTAATCATCCAAAAAGTTGACTAAAATAAAATTTATTTTCTACAACACACATGCATTAGGCTCGAGGGGCTAAATGGCTTACTCCTGTTCCTGTGTACAAAATATTTTGACTCCCTAACAACTGGCTTCAATAGTGTGCTACTTAGAGGGTTATGAAAGGGCCACAAAGCATGTATAGGGGTAGAGTTTCTACTTTGGGCGCAAGTGGCAATCTGGACGCAAATTGCGCCAATATTGCGCTGGTTTTGAAAACATTTTTTTAGTCGGGTTTCTGCTCAAACTAATTTGCATATTGGCGAACGTAAAATCTGCCACGAACCAGCGCAATTGGGTTTAAGAATGTAATATTATGCTTTAAAAAATATTCCTTGATGTGTGAGAATTGTAATTTGGTGCAGTTTTATTACTACAGCTGAAAATGAATTTATCAAAAAATAAGCATATTTAATCAGAGTGTCTAGTTCACCACCTGTGAATAACCCACTTTTAAATAAATGAAAATGACAAAAAAAACTATACAGAACCTTTTGCTAGTTATATTGAGATAATCAGTTTTAGTAAATTTTTTAAAATTGTATTCAACAGCTTTTAAAACGTGTGTCCTTGCGCCTAAAGAATCCAACATAATTTTTTAAGAGTCTCCCAAGAAGGCCTGAAAACAAGCAAAATGAGTGGAAACTCGCAATGGTGATCAATATGATTGGGGGCACGGCTCCAGCGCCATGTTTTTAAACTTAGTGCAAAAGATCGCAAAAACCTGATTTGCGCTAAACGTAATTTGTGCTTAAAATTCCGCGATCCTTTGCGCTGGTTTGGCCAATTTTGGGTGAATTGCATCGAAAAAACCCACGGCAACTTAAATTAAACTTATTGACCTGAACTTTCTGCTATGTTTCCACTAATTTACAAAAGTAGCTCTACTACTAACCTAGACAACTTGTGTACCATTTTAAGGTATAGCGCATGCTGGAGAGCGACGGCTGTGAAGAGGACGACTGGATTGGACGTCACCAAGATTGGACAGGTACAGCAGGAGCGGCAAAGTTGGGGCGCAGGAGCGTCAAGTGATCATGGAGCGACGTGATCGGGGCCCAAGAGAGGCGTGAGTTTGGGGCCCAGAAGGGGTGAGAGCCCAGGGGCAGCACTACAATATGTGCGCAGACTAGATCCATGCAGCTGGTCTCCAGTTGTCTTGGTTAATCCTTGCCACAGGACCAAGACCTAGCTCTGTTAAGCCCGTGTGGTGGCTGGTGTGCAACGATCACCACGTTAAAAAAATCCATGCACAGTCATCTTCCACCCTTCAACATGTAATTCAGGACCTGCAATATTAGGTCCTTCATTGAAACACCTGTGAACTCATCCCTTTTTGGCACGGAAGCAAGTCATCCTCGATACGAGGGACCGTCCATGATGATGAGACAACTTGTGTATCAATGGCAATGATGTTGACCTCATCAAGGAAGGTGTAAATGGTATACTTTGTGGAGCAGGTGGCCACATCATCCATCCCTGTGTGTATTCGGTTGAGCACTGTCCACTGTCTTCGAAGGAGGTCGAAGCCAGGGACCTCTGCTGTTGGGTCAGCGATGAGGTGTTGGTTCTTTATTTGCATGTGTACCACGATTCCGTCCATCTGGACAGTGGGTCGATACCAGTTGCATGAATATTGGCTGCTGTTACCCAGATTGGCCGACGTAATTTTAAACGCTTTCGTGGTGGGTTTTTCCAAGTCTTAGTGAATAGGAAGGTTGGTGTTGCTCATGATTTCTTCCACCTCATGGAGCACGATGGCGTCGCAGTAAATGGCAGGCGGGGCATTATGGAACAGCACTGGGAGCCATTCAGTTGGAATAGTCTTGAGCGTCCCTGACACCGTCCTCATTGTGCTGTTTAGCTGATAACAACCTACACGTGGTCTCTGTGTGCTAGTTCACCGAGAACTTGCCAGCTAATGTCATCAAGATGACCAAAAGCCCGAAAGGGACCTCTCGGTCTGAAAAGCATGAAAGCTTCACCTGCATTGTACTGACATGAGGTCTCTGAATTCCTCGTTCATGGTTTTCTAGAGTCAAGTCTCCAAGCGTGTTGAAGCTGGCCATTATCATGTCATGGAGATGTAATGGACTGTGTACTTCGCTTAGTTGTTAGTGAGTGCATGTTACTGTGCTTGATACTTATGTACCCAAGGTCTCCCCTTCACTGATGCTGCTCAACGACAAGGTCCCACACAAGAGATTAATGTGCAAAGTTAAAGCACATGGGATTGGGGGTAGTGTGCTGACATGGATTGAGAACTGGTTGGCAGACAGGAAGCAAAGAGTAGGAGTAAATGGGTACTTTTCAGAATGGCAGGCAGTGACTAGTGGGTTACCACAAGGTTCTGTGCTGGGGCCCCAGCTGTTTACACTGTATATTAATGATTTAGACGAGGGGATTAAATGTAGTCTCTCCAAATTTGCGGATGACACTAAGTTAAGTGGCAGTGAGAGCTGCGAGGAGGATGCCATGAGGCTGCAGAGTGACTTGGATAGGTTAGGTGAGTGGGCAAATGCATGGCAGATGAAGTATAATGTGGATAAATGTGAGGTTATCCACTTTGGTGGTAAAAACAGAGAGACAGACTATTATCTGAATGGTGACAGATTAGGAAAAGGGGAGGTGCAACGAAACCTGGGTGTCATGGTACATCAGTCATTGAAGGTTGGCATGCAGGTACAGCAGGCGGTTAAGAAAGCAAATGGCATGTTGGCTTTCAGGGGATTTGAGTACAGGGGCAGGGAGGTGTTACTACAGTTGTACAGGGCCTTAGTGGGGCCATACCTGAAGTATTGTGTACAGTTTTGGTCTCCTAACTTGAGGAAGGGACATTCTTGCTATTGAGGGAGTGCAGCGAAGGTTCACCAGACTGATTCCCGGGATGGCGGGACTGACCTATCAAGAAAGACTGGATCAACTGGGCTTGTATTCACTGGAGTTCAGAAGAATGAGAGGGGATCTCACAGAAACGTTTAAAATTCTGACAGGTTTAGGCAGGTTAGATGCAGGAAGAATGTTCCCAATGTTGGGGAAGTCCAGAACCAGGGGTCACAGACTAAGGATAAGGGAAAAGCCATTTAGGGCAGAGATGAGAAGAAACTTCTTCACCCAGAGAGAGTGATGAACCTGTGGAATTCTCCACCACAGAAAGTTGTTGAGGCCAATTCACTAAATATATTCAAAAAGGATGTAGATGTAGTCCTTACTACGAGGGGGATCAAGGGGTATGGCGAGAAAGCATGAATGGGGTATTGAAGTTGCATGTTCAGCCATGAACTCATTGAATGGCGGTGCAGGCTCGAAGGGCCGAATGGCCTACTCCTGCACCTATTTTCTATGTTTCGATCTGCTCAGCCTTTGTTGCACAATATTGTCCAACTGTGTTCAAATTGCTTCATGAAATGCAAGGAGGTTAGTGTAACCCTTCACGCTCCATGGCTATCTGTTATGAGGTCTGAATCACAAAGTGACTCAAGAGTGACTGATGGCAGTGCTATGCCTCTGCTCAGCAACAGCTGATACTACTTCAGCCACCACCTCGAACCCTTCCTCTTATTAAAACGTTACTCACAGAATTCCTCTTCTAAATTGCTAAAACCATTCAATGTGTATCTCTGGGCTGGTGCGTGCTTCACGTGATTAAGTGGCAATGACAGAAAGTGCTGTGGTGAAGCTGTGCTAAGTCTAGCATGTTGCTCCAGAAGTTTTGGCATATCTAACAAGAATTTAAAAAAACATGTTCGGTCTTGTTACTATGCAGAAGGTACATGGCACATTTTGTGATGCAACTGTCACTACTTTGCACCTGCTGAAACACATTTGCTCTAAGATAAATAAATATACATTAAATAAGTGCTGTGTATTTTAGGGAGAAGCAGTTTTATAGCCTTATGCATAACTTATTGGAATGTAAAGTACTTTGCCCACAGGTTTGTGAGAATGTTTGAAAGCTGAGTGAATGCACTGCAATTGTCAGTTGTATGTGTGAATAATGATAGTCAGTCTTCAATTTTTCTCTGTTGCATCATACTAGGTTCTTGTGTTATACTCATTCTCAACCACATTTGTTACTTCCCCTTTACGTATTTGCAACATGTAATGGATCAATTCAGGTTTAATATCTCAAACAAACTGATCAGCTACTTGTAATTTACTTTTTTGGCACCAATAGTTGCCTACATGTAAAGGAAGCTCCTTGCACGACAGGATATATTTATCCACAATCTTTTCCAGTTCTCACCTTGACACCTTCTTCTGTATATAATCCCAAACTCCTATGCAACATCCTCTCGCCTTGCGTCACTCTCAGGGTAATGGTGGCTTGACCCTCCATTTTGTAGCGAGCACTTTGCCAGGCCCTCATATTATCTTCAATGATCTGCAATCCTCACCTCTATATTTAATTTATACCTTCTCTGCTGTCCCTCCATTTTTCACAAAAATGAACACTCTACAGTTGGATTGGCCCACAGTGAACTGTTTATGCTGGTTAAGTGGCCGCTAAGTTAGTTGAGTAGTATTCTTATAGGTGTTTTCCAATTGGCTAACCAGTTGTTCGTTATTTTTGACTCACTTTTAGCTCGTATATATGAGCTACCAGAAAGTTGAGTAAAATTATGCATTCTTGTAAATGTATTAAAAAAGGTGAACATTGAAGTTTCCATTTAAATCACTGCATGCGCACAGAGAAGAATTTCACTCCCACGCAGATCATTTCTTCCACTAATACAGACATCATCATAGACAGTCCCTCGGAATTTAGGAAGACTTGCTTCCACTCCTGAAGTGAGTTCTTTGATGGCTGAACAGTCCAATACGAGAGCCACAGACTTTGTCACAGGTGGGACAGACAGTCGTTGAGAGAAGGGGTGGGTGGGACTGGTTTGCCACACGCTCTTTCCGTTGCCTGCGCTTGATTTCTGCACACTCTCGGTGATGAGACTCGAGGTGCTCAGCACCCTCCCGGATGCACTTTCTCCACTTAGGGCGGTCTTTGGCCAGGGACTCCCAGCTGTCAGTGTGGATGTCGCACTTTATTCGGGAGGCTTTGAGGTGTCCTTGTAACGTTACCGCTGCCCACCTTTGGCTTGTTTGCCGTGAAGAAGCTCCGCGTAGAGCACTTGCTTTGGGAGTCTCGTGTCTGGCATACGGACTATGTGGCCTGCCCAGTGGAGCTGATCGAGTGTGGTCAGTGCGAATACAGTACTGTACTGACAAATCTATCTTTTGGCTTTGTTCTGCTACTGCTACATTGCTGTTTAGGTCTGTTTGCTGTATTTATGGTCATTGTCACAACATTAACACTGTTTAGTGATATGAAAACTGTGTGTCATATTCTACCCAGAGACTAGTGACAATGCAATGTGCTGCTAAAGTCTTTCTTTTTAATTATGTCAGCAAAGATGGAAATGTCAGTGGAGAGGCCACATGTCAAGCTGGCACAATGAGCTTCAGTTGGAGAAGTAATGCTCGTGTGTTGGAGAGAAATGTGTGTATTGGGCAAAAGCTTATGATGCAATCAGTTGGAACAGACATGGAGAATGCTCTGGCTAGCAATCTGACCTTTTAAGATTTTTACACTGCATAGATCAGCAAGAAACCCATTGCTCTAGTGAGAGAGTGAGGGTGACAGCTACATAAACCAGTAAAGGAACTTCTCGTCAAAGACAAGCTTGGTACTTTGGCCATAGCTAAGAATCAGTTTGGTCCCAAAACCAATTACTATCCTTCCCAGACCAATTACATGATACTCGCTGCGGTGCTTGTGCTTTGCTCTGGGAATCGCACTCCAGGTAAGTGGAAGGTGTGCCTGGAGTTAAGTCATCTGTCTCCAGCATGGCCTTGCAAAATTTAAATTGTCATTGCGCCTTTTTGCCGAGTTTGTGACAGCCTTCGCATTTCTCAAAAGTATGCCCAATGGGAAGGCAACCAAGGTACAAGTTGTGACAGTTAGTATGGAAAAATACCCTGCAACATGATACACACAGAGTTTGAAATCCAGTAAGAGCATGAGCCAAAGAAGAAACCTGGTCACAACTGAAAACTTAAGAACCTCAGTAATCGAGCTACAACGATAAGGAAGCAATGCCAAAGCAAGTCAAATGTCGAGAAAGAATTGTGTTTATATCACTAGTATTCTAAAATTTACTATGCACTTGGCTACATTCCAGAACTGATTTAAGCTATTGACTGTGTTGCCGAGAATTCCCATTTTGTTTCCACACTTGCAGGGTTACCTAATATTTTAGGCTTTACATAGAAACACAGAGAAAAATAGGTGCAGGAGTAGGCCATTCGGCCCTTCGAGCCTGCACCGTCATTCAATGAGTTCATGGCTGAACATGCAACTTCAGTACCCCATTCCTGCTTTCTCGCCATACCCCTTGATCCCCCCAGTAGTAAGGACTACATCTAACTCCTTTTTGAATATATTTAGTGAATTGGCCTCAACAACTTTCTGTGGTAGAGAATTCCACAGGTTCACCACTCTCTGGGTGAAGAAGTTTCTCCTCATCTCGGTCATAAATGGCTTACCCCTTATCCTTAGACTGTGACCCCTGGTTCTGGACTTCCCCAACATTAATACTATTGTGATTTAATCCTTCAAAATAAAGAATCTGGATTCTCCAATCAGCATCGGCCATCTTACAAACCTCCTTCTCTGGTACACCAGCTAAACTGCCTTCTCAATCAGCCTGGGCTTGAGGGGTTTTGGATATTAGCACAGTCTGAGTGTATCATATTTATACCAGCATACTTTTTTTCAGGAAAAGATCAGCAAAGTCAGAAATCCGGCACGGATTCGGTCCCGAGGATTCCGGATTTCAGTCTATTGATTTTCTTGTCTGAAATCCGGAAAACCCCAAAAATCAGCACGGACTCAGTCCAGAGGATTCTGGACATTGTACCTGTACAGTGTTCTGTACTTTTGAACCATGCAAATCCTATTCATGGAAAGTAACTGGCCAGCTTGAATAATGGAGATACAAAACTAGAAAGGTACTGATTCACTTTCTTTGTTAATTGACGTTAAAACATTCTCTGGGTGATTAAATAAATGCACGTAGAAACAAGAAGAAGTTGTACTGGATCTGTTAAATGGGCATGAACTAAGAAAAGCTTTTCTTATTCTGTACTTTTTATTTTCTTAATCTGTGCGCTCAGGTGTGTTACCCTGAATTCCTGACTCTCTTACCTGTGCACTCGGCTGTGATAGCCAGGAACTCGTTCTTCAGTTACTGGGTTCAGAAACAGACTAGCAAATCTGCAATTCCAGAGATAATCAGCACAATAAATACATTGGCACAAAAATACATGTTTTCATCTGCTTTAAACTAGGAACAAGCAGCAAATAATTCAAGATCTAACATTACCAGTAGATCTCTCATATAAGTCAGAAAATACGCTGCTTTATAAAGAAATCCATAATATGTAATACAGTTGATCCACAGTGCTACTCTCTCTCCCTTCCTGTATGTCTCTCATTCATTCATTCTTTCTTTCTGTATCTCTACTCTCTCTCCCTCTAAAGGCAATTTTCCAAATTCACGCTTTGGGTGGAAGCAAGTTTCACCTGCCTGGAACATGCCAGAAGTCCGGTTGTAAGCTGTGCACGATTTTCTGGCTATTAAGTTAAACGTGCCAGAGTTTTCAATCTGTGCTCCTACTGGCAAGGGGCTTTCCAGGAGCACAAGGTTGGAAAATTATTCCTCAAGTGTCTTCCCTTCTGTGTTTCTTTCAACGTTTGTCTTTTGCTTTGTTTTCTGTATCTTTCATATGGTCTCTCCTTTTCTGCTCAGCTGACATGGAGATTGGGAGCCAGATTCCAGGCCCGAGACTTTTGATAGCTCCAGAAATGGACTCTCCTCTCTTTGAGAGTGAAGTTTGGGAAATGTGTCATCTGGTCACATTTGCACAAGGAGGCTCGGGGCCAGGTCAGAGTGTGAAGGGAGCAGAAGGCTACAACCTAGCGTTTGATAGTGAGGGAATGGGGGCAAAGCCTGGGGATGCATTTCTGGATGTGTTAACTAATTGCTTTGTGCTGGTTATTTGCATTACTACTAACTGCAGTTTTGGCTATACATATATAAAATAGGTATTAGTCAATATCCCTTGGGAAGTCAAGATCATATGTAGTCTTCCGGTGAAGGGAAGTTAAGAAGGCAAGGCATACAGACTGAATTTAGGTGCCATTTTAAAAAGTCATATATTCTGTCCTTATTTTTATATTTCCATTATAAGTTCCTATGTCCACATTTATAATGGAAGCTGCTTATGTAAACTTGCATGCTGTAATTCTACCCTCCTGCCAGTGATGGCACTGCAACAGCTCCACTGACAGGAGGGTGTAATTACAGGGTTATAAGAGGCAGTTTCCCCTTACAAATGGGGATATTGGAATTTATCATGAGAAAAGTGGACAGGAAATGCACAAAGATGTAAGATTTTTAATAAGATATATGTAGATTTCTCTTCGGTTTTGTCGACAGGATGTGTGCACAGATGAAATGCAGCCTCCTCATCCTAAAGTCAATGTTATTACATTTACACAATTAGACCTTAAAGGGTCAGGCCAGCTTGCACACAGCACCCACTGAAACAAAATATTACATTCTTTGTTACATTCCATAATTCTCATCTGTATAAAACAGAATATCCTCCAACATACCATAAGCAACACTATGGGAGATCCACAAGTATCTATCTAACTATATATAACTAAAATTGATGTGTCTTGTCACCTGTCAGCATTCTTTATAGAGATTTTGTGCTAATTGTGCTTCTTTTCTGTTCCATTTGTAATGGCCTGTGGTGCCTGTAGGTGGTACTATAATAGGATTTCCCCAGTCACATACGCCACTGATGCTGTGCAATTTCCTGTTAAAAAGCTTGGAGCTCTACCGGCATTAGCAGAGAGCCCAACTGCATGAGCCATGAACTCCCCTGGATAACAACCGATAGTTTTAATGTAGACCAATCTGATGCAGTCTCCCTGGCATGAATATTGTGTGCTGCAATGTTATTTAAAAAAAAAATTGAAACACTCAATGTCTGTGGTGCAGTCGTTTCTAGATAAAAGTAGTAGAGGCAGTCCTCTCAATCATTGCCTGTTACTTCTGCGCATGTCATTACAGAATCTCCAAGGGACACAATTAATGCACCATCAATGTTTCTTGTCACTTTGTTTTAAATGTACTCCTTGCCAATACAAGCCCTCACACAATTTTCACTGCATCCCACACTCCAGATGCAATATATAAGTGATAGCCTCGCTAAACTCAGTTCCTCCACTGGCTTCACTCAGTGCAACACAACTTAGCTGCAATGGTGCATCACTACTAAATGGCATAAAGATTTGGGCATATATCTGTCCTTTCATGAATTGCAAGACTACTTTTCGGCTCGTATGACAAAATGACACAAAATTCAAGGAAACCAGTCCCAATGGAAGAAAGGCTCATGAATCATGGCTGATTGACTCCCTTGCAGAAAGTAGCCCTGGACATCCTGGCATATTAGAGCATGGAGGAAATGAGGAAAGATAAACAGAAGGTCTCCCCTTTCCCTCCCCCACATACTTCAAGGGCATGATAGTATTTGTCCCCATTCTCATTCTCTTCCAAACAGGTATCCACAAACCACACAAACAGCATCTTCCTTAGAAAAAGGAAGAACTTGCATTTATATAGTGCCTTTCATTACCTCAGAACATTCCATAGCACTTTACAACGATACTTTTTTTGAAGTGTAGTCACTGTTGTAATGTTGGAAACGTGGCAGCCAATTTGCACACAGCAAGGTCCAAGAAGGAACTTTAAACCAATAAAGAGGTAAGAGGGTTTGAATGGAAAAATAAGATTTAAAAAAAAGAGGGGATAAAAGCAAAGCCAGAGTACAAAAGGAGATAAGGATAATCTAAATAATACAGGAACAGAAAAGGTTATAGGAAGTAATAAAATACCTGTTAAAAATGGAGTGATGAAAAATAAAAACATTAATTGCCTGTATAGCAATGTACAGAGCATTAGCAACCAAAGGTGTGATATGTCAAAAAGTGTTAGAAATACACCATCAGGATATATGGTTGAGTTGGGACAATTACCCAAATAAGAATTAGGTATATGAATGCACATAGCCTAAGAAATAAAACGTGAGTTAGGAGCACAAATTCAGCTTTAAGGATTGATTTAGTAGCCATTGTAGAGACCTGGGCATGATTGAGAGCTCAATATCCCAAGCTGTAGGATCTTCAGAAAGGGCAGGGAAATTGGGAAAGGAGTAGCAGCAATATTGATAAAAGGCACAATCACAGTAGTAGAAAGAAAGGCTTCAGTAGCAGTGAACAGGCAATGGAAACAGTACAGTAGAACTAAGGAATTGTAAAGCATGCACGACTCTGGTGGGAGTTGTTTACGGATCTCCTGACAGATAAATAAAGCAGAAACAAAAAGTGATTATAATGGGAGATTTTAATTTTCACAAACTGGGAGAAGCAGAATAACTCAAGCAGTAAAGGCAATACATTTCTGGAATGTATTCGGGACATTTTTTGGGAACAATATGTTTTAGAACTGACAAAGAGAGAAGACCATAATGAATTTAGTGAGGAGTAACGAAAGAGACTGTTAACAATCTAACTGTAAGGGAACATCTTGCAAATAGTGCCCACAATATGATTGCATTGGTTATTAGATTGAGTGTGAGAAGCAAGAATCACAAACCAAGATTTTAAATTTAAGTGAGGTAAAACTTCAAAGGGATGAAAAAATAATTGACCACATTAAACTTGGTTGAGCTGTTAATGGGTAAGCGTACAGACAAACAATGGGAAATATTCAAATTAGTATTTGGTATATACAAAACTAGTACATACCACGATTGCTGTGTACTTTTTGGCAAAATGCGATGTGGTTTTCCCCAGGGATCTGTAACTAGGGTCTCAGCTTTTCCCCATTTATATCAATGAATCAGATGAATAAAGCGTTGTATATCTGAGTTTGTGGATGCAATTAGGAGGCATAGCAAGTTGTATAGATGGGACCAGGAAGTTGCAAAAGAACACAGACAGATTAACTGAGTGGGTAAAACTGTGGCAGATGGAGTTCAATGAATGGAAGTGTGAGGTAATCACTTTGGATCCAAGAAAGACTAATCAGAATATTTTCTTAATCACAAGAGACTAGAAACTGTGGAGGAGCAAAGGAATTTGGGTATCTAGGTACACAAATCACCAGAAGCTAGTGGACAGGTACAAAAAGTAATCAAATAATCTCAAGGGGGTTGGAATATAAAAAGGGAGGAATCTGTTCCCTTGCAGTTATGCTTTAGCTGTACAGAGCCTCGGTCTGACTCCATTTGGAGTACTCTGTTCAGTTTTGGGCACCACATCACAGGAAGGAGATAGCGACTTGAGAGGATACAGCACATATTTATTGGGACTACCAGGGTTTAAATGGCTGAATTATGAGGGCAGGTTGCACAAACTTGGCTTGTATTCTTTTAAGTTTAGAAAATTGAAGTGTGTTTAAACTGATACAATGATTCAATAGAGTACATATAGAGAAGCTATTTCCACTCATGGGGGAATCCAGAACAAGGTCACAAGCTTAAAATTAGAACTAGACTGTTCAGAAGTGAAATCAGGAAGCACTTTCACACAAAGGATGTGGAAATGTAGAATCCTTCCCCCCAAAAGAGTGTGGAAGCTGGGTCGATTGAAATTTTCAATACTGAGATCGACAGAATTTTATTAGGTAAAGGTCTCAAGGGTTCTGAGTTAAATGCAAATAAATGGATTTGAGGTGCAGATCCACCATGATCTAATTGAATAGTGGAATACGCTGGAAGGACTACTGTTCCTCCTATGTTCCCAAAAACAGCAGTGAAGTAAATGACCAGATTACTTGTTTTCGCTGCTGGCAAAGGGATAACTGTTTACCAGGTCACTGGGAGAACTCCCCTGCTGTTAGGGGATCAGCATTTTAAAATTGGTCCCTTGTCTGTCATTGTAGAGCTGCAAATCGCTCAGAGCAAAACAGCATCCTGCAGTGTGTGAGGAGCATGCAATTATATAGTTGACCACTCTAACCTGAAGTCCTCCACTAAGGCTATGGAGATGAGAATTATACAAAGGATTTGGTGAGGATAGCAATTTGAGGGACTTGGGAGGGGATAAAAGTATTGAGACAAAGAGTTGTTGAGCAGGTCTAGCACTACCGATGTGTCAAGGTGGGTGGAAAGTTTGAGAGGAAATTGGGAGCTGGAGAAGGTGTTGGAAAGGGAGAGAGGGAATCCTTTTCTGCAAGGGCAGAGGGTGATCACAGAGTGGTTTGAAGCAGGGTGATGCAGATTGCTGAGGGAAACAAGTAATCAGAGATGGTTTTTATTGGAGATGAGATTTGAGGTGCAAGACCACTGAAAATGACAAAGTCAAAGGAGTGGTTGTGACTGGTTGTGTGACACTAGGAGTGGACAGGAGAGAGGACAAGAGGAATTTAAGTAAAGGCTAAAATCACTTTGGATGAAGTCATTTGGTGCAGAGGTAAGTGAAGAGATTTCAGCTAGGAAGTTGCCAGAGAACTTGGGAGAATGATAGACAAGAATATATTTAAATGAGAAATGTAAAGGATGATTGAGGTTGAAGGATTCCAAGGAAGAGAACATGCCAGAGGAATAAGAGGTCAAATTGAGATGATACTGGCAACGAGAACCACACCATCACAGTAACAATTATGGTATGTGGAATGAATAGCCAGGTGAGGCCTATTGCTCCTTGCAAACAAAGCATCTCCCTGCATCTGTGCCTCGCAGCCTAACTGATTTGGCATACACTAACCAATTGTGTCTAGAAAGGATTTGGTTGCCTAAATGTTTAATTCGGCACAGATCTTCATACCCACAGAAGAATGTGGTGGACGTTTTGGCAAGCTGAACTCCAGGAGATGGCATAGCTATGACAGTCTCTCTTGTGAAATGGTTTATTTGACATCTCCAGGAAGAACTGTTTGCGCTAATAAATATTGGTCTTGGGAGAAAGACAGGAGCATACTGTGCTGTACTCACACCTGCCTTTCCTGTTCTCTGAAGAACTACTGTTTCTCCTCCAAAGCTAGAGTGCCATTGGAACACTCAAAAGGATTTCAATTCTGACCACTTTACATGCTGCAAATGAAATATCAGTTGAAAGCAAGACTGTTGTAGGAAAATAAGTTGTAAATAAGATTGTTGTATTGCAGACCAGTCAAATTCTAACAGCAATATAAAGTAATATGCCAATAAAAATGCAGATAAAGCAGTTTTAAGCCCACAAAAAACTTTTAAATCAACTCTGAAAAGTGGTACACACCTTTGAGAAGCCAATTCTTGAAACCCAAATAATCATGCGTCACTTTTATACAGGTCAGTTTGCTATGAGGGGATGCCCAGAAAAGAATATGAAATCCAGCACGGGTCAACTTGCATAGGATTAACAGGTATAACACAAGGCTCACACTGGAGCACGGCAGAACTCCAAAAATTGTAAACATTTTGTATTGTGAAATGCTGTGCTCTGAATTGGGTGCTCAGACCTCCAAGCCTGAGCCTATGACTAACTTGCCTGACCAGGACAGCTCTGGCTGGATGGGAAATCTTACAAAATCTATCCTCTCATATCCCTGTACAAAGTTTCTAATTTATAGTGTAATGTAGGCCAATTGTTCTACTGATGTTATTTTGCAATAATTTTAAAATGTTTTTCTGAATAACATTCAATTTTAAGTCAAGTGTGCTCACGCTCATTAAAAGCTTCTCAATTATAGTGCTTCTCTATTACACTCAAAGCCTCATTACAAGTTTCTCATTATAACAGTATATTATACTAAAGTACTTTTTAATGTTATATTTTATGCCATTAAGGGATATTTACTACACTGCAAACGATCATCATCACGAGACATCTACATCCCAATGATCACGTTCTTATGAGGTTAAGGTGTAACATTCTCTGATTTATTATTTTTCTGTTTTGTATCCGATTCTGACCTGTGGCTGGCTATCTCCTTCCACATGAGGAGCACTGTCCTTTTCCAGTTCCTCTGAGCTGAAATCTGATCCTGGTCGGTACTTGTAGATCTGATGAATAGACTAAAATGGTAACTATACTGAAAATACATTCAATACATTGTGAATGGGCATACCTGTGTATATCTTATCTGAGTTGTTTCATCTTTTTCAACAGATTCTCAGTTACCTTTCTCCCTCAAGCGCTTCATTGTTTTTCCTAACTTTTTCCGCAGAGCGGTGGCGTACCTGAGCGGGAGCAGACCAATGCCTGAAAGTAGGGATAAAAGCCACAGCAGACCACAGCATACGGCCAGTGTGATCTCTTGGACTAGTTTCGATTGCCTGGTTGGGTCGGAGGAGAATTTTCCCAGATTTTTTCCCCAATGGGCTTGGGTTTTTTGCCTCTCCCAGGAGATCGCACGGCTCCGGGTGAGGAGAACTCTGCTGTGTGACATCACAGATAAGGCAGGTAAGTAATTGGTAGTAATTGTGGGCTAAGTTTTTCTTTAAATTAACATATAGTATATAACTAAATACTAAAAACTAACCATTATTTGTTTAACTAATTTAATAACCTGTATAGGGTAAATACTTGATTAACGCTAAACTAATTAATTAAATAATATAATGGGAAAACAGGAGGTGTGTTGCTGCTGCAATATATGGGAGCTTCTGGACATTTTGGTCCAGGGTGATTACATCTGCGCTAAGTGTCTGCGGCTCAACGAACTTCAGCTCCGCGTTGAGGAGCTGGAGTCCGAGCGGCAGACATTGCGAGACATCAGGGAGGGAGAGGGACCTTTTGCTCCAGGAGGCAGTCACACTCTCTAGATTAAATACTTTAGAATTGACACATGATCAGGGACAGGAGGGTGTGACTGCGAGTGAAGCAGGTAAAGGGATCCAGGAGGTAGTGTTGCAGGAGCCTCAGTCCCTGCACTTGTCCAATAGATTTGAGGTTCTTGCAACCCTTGTAGACGAGTGTGCAGACTGCAGGGTGGATGAACAGACTGACCAAGGCACTGTGGTGCAGAAAGCCATTCAAGTGGAGTTTGTAAAGAGGCAGGTGGTTGCAGTAGGGGACAATATAGTTAGGGGGATAGATAGGGTTCTCTGCAGCCGAGAGCATGCATCCCGAAGGCTGTGTTGCTTCCCCGGTGCCAGGGTAAAGGTCATCTCCTCCGGGCTGGAGAAGAACTTGCAATGGGAGGGGGAGAATCTAATTGTCATGGTACACGTAGGTACCAAAAACACAGGTAGGACTAAGAAAGAGATTCTGCTGAGAGAGTTTGAATAGCTAGGGGCTAAATTGAAAAGCAGAACCAGAAAGATAATAATCTCTGCATTATTACCTGAGCCATGAGCAAATTGGTATCGGGTGAATACAATCAGGGAGATGAATGCGTGGCTCAGAGATTGGTGTGGGATTCGTGGGGCACTAGCACCAATACTCGGGAAAAAAAGAGAGCTGTTCCGTGCGGACAGACTACACCTGAACTATGCTGGGACCAGGGTTCTAGCCAACCAAATAACTAGGGAGGTAGACAGGGCTTTAAACTAAATTGGGGAGGGGGGGGAGGCGGGCGGACAGTGGAGAGAAATCTAGAATGCTAAAGAGAAAAGAAAAGGAAGCAATGCAGGAAAGTGATTGTGGTAAGGATAACCAAATTGTGTCAGGAAGGGACAGAGCATACAAACAAAAGAGTGCACTAACAGATAGGGTCCAGGTAAGAAAAAATATCGAAAAGACAAATAGGGCTATAGTACAAAATAATGTTAAGATGTCTAATAATGTTAAAAAGACAAATTTAAAAGCATTGTATCTGAATGCACGAAGCATCTGTGATAAGGTAGACGAATTCACAGCGCAAATCGATGTAAACGGATACGATATAGTTGCAATTATGGACACATGGTTGCAGGGTGACCAGGGTTGGGAACTGAATATCCAAGAATATTCGATATTTAGGAAGGATAGGCAAAAAGGAAGAGGGGATGGTGTGGCGTTGTTAGTAAAGGATAAAATCAGAGCAATAATGAGGAAGGATATTGGCTCAGAAAATCAAGATATAGAATCAATGTGGATGAAGCCAAGGAGCACCAAGGGGCAGAAAACATTGGTGGGAGTTGTCTGTAGGCCCCCAAACAGTAGTGGTAGTGTAGGGGATGGCATCAAACAGGAAATTAGTGATGCATGTAACAAGGGTACTACAGTAATCGGAGGTGACTTTAATCTACATATACACTGGCCAAACCAAATTAGCAATAACACTGTGGCAGATGAATTCCTGGAGTGTGTACGAGATGGTTTTTATACCAGTATGTTGAAGAGCCTACTAGGGAACAGGCCATCCTAGATTGGGTATTGTATAATGAGAAGGGGTTAATTAACAGTCTTGTTGTGCGGGGTCCATTAGGGAAAAGTGACTATAACATGATTGAATTCTTTATTAAGATGGAAAGTGAAGTAGTCCAATCTGAAACTAGGGTCCTAAATCTAAACAAAGGAAACTACGAAGGTATGAGGAATTAATTGACTATGATAGATTGGGAAGATTCATTAAAAGGCACGATGGTGGATAGACAATGGCTAATATTTAAGGAACGAATGCATGAATTGCTACAGTTATACTTTCCTTTATGGCATAAAAACACAAAAGAAAAAGTGGCGCAATGATGGCTAACAAAAGAAATTAAGGATAATATTAGATCCAAAGAGGAGTTATACAAAGTTGCCAGAAAAAATAGCAAGCCTGAGGATTGGGAGCAGTTTAGAGTTCAGCAAAAAAGGACCAGGAGATTGATTAAGAGGTGAAAAAGAGAGTACGAGAGTAAACTTGCAAGGAACATAAAAAACGACTGCAAAAGTTTCTATAAGTACGTAAAAAGAAAAATGTAGGTCCTTTACAGACAGAAGCGGGAGAATTTGTAATGGGGGACAAGGAAATGACAGAATAATTAAATACTTCGGTTCTGTCTTCATGGAAGAAGACACAAATAATATCCCAGAAATTCTAGGGAACCAAGGGTCTAGCGAGCAAGAGGAATTAAAGGAAAGGATTATTAGTAAGAAAATAGTGCTGGAGAAACTAATGGAACTGAAAGTTGATAAATCCCTAGGGCCTAATGATCTGCATCCCAGAATACTAAAAGAGGTAGCCATGGAAATAGTAGATGCATTGGTTGTCATCTTCCAAAATTCTATAGATTATGGAACAGTTCCTGCAGATTGGAGAGTGGCAAATGTAACCCCATTATTTAAAAAAGGAGGGAGAGAGAAAACACGGAACTACTAGCCTATCAGTAGTAGGGAAAATGCTGGGGTCAATTATAAAAGATGTGATAACGGCACACTTAGATAATATCAAAGGGATTAAACAAAGTCAACATGGATTTATGAAAGGAAAATCATGTTTGACAAACTTCCTGGAACTTTTTGAGGATGTAACTGATAGAATAGATAAGGGAGAACCAATGAATATAGTGTATTTGGATTTTCAGAAGGCCTTTAATAAAGTCCCATATAAAAGAGGTTAGTGTGCAAAATTAAAGCACATAGGATTGGGGGTAATGTATTGGCATGGATTGAAAATTGGTTAACTGACAGGAAACAGAGGGTAGGAATAAACGGGTCTTTTTTGGTGTGGCAGGCAGTGACTAGTGGGGTACCACAGGGATCAGTGCTTGGGTCCCAGCTATTCACATAATATTTGGATGAGGGAACCAAATGTAATATTTTCAAGTTTGCTGACGACACAAAACTAGGTTGGATTCTGAGTTGAGGATGCAGCAAAGATGCTGCAAGGTGATTTAGATAGGTTGGGTGAGTGGGCAAACATATGGCAGATGCAGTATAACGTGGATAAATGTGAAGTTATCCACTTTGGTAGGAAAAACATAAGTATTATTTAAATGGTGATGGCTTGGGAAGTGTCGATGTACAGAAGGACCTGGGTGTCCTTGTACACCAGTCATTGAAAGCAAACATGCAGGTGCAGCAAGCAGTTAGGAAGGCAAATGGTATGTTTGCCTTCATTGCAAGAGGATTTGAGTACAGGAGCAAGGATGTCTTACTACACTTGTACGGGGCCTTGGTGAGACCACATCTGGAGTATTGTGTGCAGTTTTGGTTTCCTTACCCAAGAAAGGATATACTTGCCATAGAGGGAGTGCAGCGAAGGTTCACCAGACTGATTCCTGGGATGGCAGGACTATCATATGAGGAGAGATTGGGTCGACTCGGCCTGTATTCACTCGAGTTTAGAAGAATGACAGGGGATCTCATTGAAACATAAAATTCTGACTGGATTGGATAGACTGGATGTGGGGAGGATGTTTCCCTTGGCTGGGATGTCTAGAACAAGGGGTCACAGTCTAAGGATACGGGGTAGGAAATTTAGGACCGAGATGAGGAGAAATTGTTTCACTCATAAGGTGGTGAACCTGTGGAATTGTCTACCACAGAAGGCTGTGGAGGCCAAGTCACTGAATATATTTAAAGAGGGAGATAGATAGATTTCTACGAACAGAAGACATTAAGGGGTATGAGGAAAAAGCGGGAATATGGTGTTGAGATAGAGGATCAGCCATGATCATATTGAATGGCGGTGCAGACTCGAAGGACCGAATGGCCTACTGCTGCTCCTATTTTCTATGAGTCTATGTACCATGCATCACTCATATCCCAAGGATTTGCCAAAGCTGCTGTAATCTGATGGGCAAGGACAAAAGCAATATGAATTTTCTCACCATCAACTTTCCCTTGTGTGCTCCCTCCTGTGAATACCTTTTGGTTTGCCTTGCCAAGGTGAGACTTTCCATCCCTCCATCTTCCCACCAGTGACCCAATGGGAGATTGGCAAATTGCTTTTTGAAAATCACATACCCAAAATCCAATCCACTGTCCTTTATGTTTGCTTGTGGACATTACCCAAAGTTATTTTCTTCACCCACTTTTAATCATCTTCCCAGAGTATGCACCAACTGCAGCTAAGATTGCAGGTGAGCAGACTTCAACCTTGTCTACTCTTGAGCTAGTCAGGAAGTACACAAGAGCAGTCTATTGATGTAGCTGCCTATGCAATTCCATTCTCCTTGTAAGGAACCATCTGGCCTGCACTCTACGTCTCTCAAAGCAACTTGGCCGAGTCATCAAGTCAGCAATACTGTGAGTCACAGGCATGAACATACATCTCACGCAATGTGCCATCATTCTACCATCCATTTTCTTTTTTTCATAATAAATAACTTTAAAGAAGAACAAGATAATACATGGGATGTATTTCAATAGTATGTTTCACTAAGTACAGTGATACATGTACAATATTAGTATCAGACAATAAAAAAAATACATAACTGTAGATGCTGGAAATCTGAAACAAAAACAGAAATTGCCAAGTTGTAATGAAGAGCCCACACCTGAAACATCAACTTGTCCCATTCGCTCCACAAATTCTGCCTGAGCTACTAAGTGTTTCCAGCATCTTCTGTTTTTGTTTCAATATCAAAAGAATTGAGTGCAACGTAATTTCATTCGTGTTATGGTTGTACTTGCAGGTACTGGACACCACTCACCGACAGCATTCCTGGTCAATAAGCTGGATTTGTCATTTGTTTTCTTCTCACATTTCTTTATGCTCATTATCCCAAACTTTCAAAATAGTCTACTCCTGATGCCCACATCCTATCAAATTTGCTCAATTATTTTGGTTATCAAGAACATCGATCTACAGTTGTATCCAACACCAGCAAGAGCCATTGTTTAATTAGAGAGGGGGATGGGAGTCTAATCTATGCCTCCATATAACTTTCTTAATCATGGGTCATAAAATCAATAATTTTATTTCTTCTTGAGATGTGGGGAACACTGGTAAGGCATTATTTATTGCCCACCCCTCCTTACCCAGAAGGTATTCATGTAGTGTGGGACGAGAGTCACATGTAGACCAGCCTGGGTAGGTAGGGGTGATCTGTCTGCTACCGAAGGTCATTTGTGAATCAGTTGTGTTTTTATAACAACCTTGCAGTCATCGTCATTTTTCTCTGTTGCCAGCACACAAATGATAAATGATAAAAATTTCACAATATGCCACTGTGGGATTTGAATTTATAATCTTTGGGTTGCTAGTCCAGTACCATTAACCACTTGGCTACTGTGCTGTGAGCTTTTTTCTGTGTCTTTAAAAAAAAAAAATACCCATTCTCATCTTCAAATCCCTCAGTGGTCTGCCTTAACATCTCACGATTTTCTCCAGGCATATGTTCCTACTCACGTCCTTCACTTCTGACTCCAGATTATTGCTTATTCCCTGCTCCTTCAAAAAAAATCAATTTAGGACTGAGATAAGGAGAAATTTTTTCAACCAGTGGGTTATGAATCTTTGGAATTCTCTACCTCAAAAGGACTGTAGATGCTCCGACATTGAGTATATTCAAGGTTGAGATCGATAGATTTTTGGACTCTGAGGATTGGGCAAGAAAATGGAGTTAAGGTCGAAGATCAGCCATGATCTTATTGAATGATTCATAGAAATTTAGAAAATAGGTGCAGGAGTAGGCCATTCAGCCCTTCAAGCCTACACCACCATTCAATAAGATCATGGCTGATCATTCCCAGTACCCCTTTTCTGCTTTCTCTCCATACCCCTTGATCCCCTTAGCCGGAAGGGCCATATCTAACTCCCTCCTGAATATATCCAATGATATATCAACAACTCTGCGGTAGGGAATTCCATAGGTTAACAACTCAGTGAAGAAGTTTCTCCTCATCTCAGTCCTAAATGGCTTACCCCTTCTCCTTCGACTATGTCCCCTGGTTCTGGACTTCCCCAACATCGGGAACATTCTTCCTGCATCTAACCTGTCCAGTCCCATCAGAATTTTATATGTTTCTATGAGATCCCCGCTCATCCTTCTAAACTCCAGTGAATACAGGCTCAGTCGATCCAGTCGCTCCTCATATGTCAGTCCTGCCATCCCGGGAATCAGTCTGGTGAACCTTCGCTGCACTCCCTCAATAGCAAGAACGTCCTTCCTCAGATTAGGAGACCAAAACTGAACACAATATTCCAGGTGAGGAACACAATATTCCTGCTCCTATTTCTTATAAAACCATGCCCGCTGAACTTCTCTTCCTAAATCACTTCACCTTGCTACCTCCCTGTGTTTTCAAAAGCCTCATGCAAACTAATCTCTTTAATTGTGTCTTACGTCTCTCTTCTCGACACTCGACACCCGCCCCCCACCCTCAACCCACCAAAACATTTCATCCCTCTCCTGCTTAGTATCTATCTCAATGTCTTGGTAAATGCTCAGAGATATTGTTTTATATCGGGAGTGGTATATGCAAGTTGTTGTTTATGAGAGAGAATGAGTTTCCCATACTATTAAGTGCCCCAGTCCACGATTTCAGATATTATTGTAAAATATTATTGTAAGATACGCGTTTCAGAACGTTTCCATTTGAGGGTACAAAGAAAGGTGTAGGTCAAGTGTCCCAATAGTTCTCTTGCAGTGCAAACACTCCAAGCATATCATTGTTTTTTTATTAAAGGTAGGGTGATGTCTAGTAGGTTCGATGCGGTATCATGTGCAGGTTGTTTTACAAATAGTCTCACAAGGGGTCAAAAACCCTAGTACAAGATTTCTTATTGATATTTTAAGGTTAAGCGTTACACGATTGATTCCATGAGGTTGAGTTTCGGCCTGAGTTGCTCCTATTTTTTTGGAGCAACTGGTTTAGAATAGAGTATCTTAGAAATTGCAAATCTCGGCATTTAGTTTGCTCCAGTTCTAGTTAGTTTGGACAGTTTCATTTTGGAACAGATTTTTTTTCCCCAAAAGGGGACGTGTCCAGCCACTTATGCCTGTTTTGCAAGTTTAGGCAGCGAAAACTTACTCCAAATTAACTTAGAATGGAGTAAATGTAGATTTTTGTACGCTCAGAAAAACCTTGCCTACACACTTAGAAAATCAGACATAGGTTACAAATCAGGCGTATGGAACGGGGGTGGGGGGGGGGGAGGGGGGATGTTTACAAACATGAAACACATCACTTTTACAAATGAAGAGCCATCATCAATAATAAATGATAAATAAATCATTAAATCAACCAATAAATCAATCAAAAATGTTTTTAAAAATTATAAATAAAAAATTAAGTTTCTACTCACCGAGAGCCCTCCAATAGCGTGCTGGGACGGGGCCTCCCCCAGTGTGTGTGTGTCTCTCTCCCAGTCAGTGTCAATGTATTTCTGACATCGAGGGGGGAGGGGAAAAGGAGAGAGAGGAGAGGAAGGAGGCCGAACGTGAAGAAGCCGGGCCGAAGACTTCGGGCGGGGCCCGCCTCCAGTAAGATGCCGGGCTGGCCCGCCGAAGAGGGAGCGGACCGGAGCTGAGGGGGGGGCGTGGTGGTGAGAGAGCCAGAGGGAGCGTGAGCTGTACAGAGGGGGGAGCGTGAGCTGTACAGAGGGGGAAGCCAGAGCCACAGCCAGAGCAGGAGCTGGAGGAGGGAGATGCAGTCTGATCTTCGCCTCCCCAGTGAGCCCATTCGGCCAGGGCTAGGGGCGGTGTGCTTTGGGCCCCTTCCGCACAGCCTCAGGCGCCTGGAGCTACTGCACATGCGCGCGCACACTGTAGCGCGCATGTGCAGAGGTCCCGGCACTGTTTTCAGCACAGGGACCTGGCTCCGCCCAGGGAGGCAGTTGAGGCTAGCACATTGAATGTATTCAAATCACAGATAGATAGATAGATTTTTAACCAATAAAGGGAATTAAGGGTTATGGGGAGCGGGCGGGTAAGTGGAGCTGAGTCCACGGCCAGATCAGCCATGATCTTGTTGAGTGGTGGAGCAGGCTCGAGGGGCTAGATGGCCTACTCCTGTTCCTAATTCTTATGTTCTAATGTTCTTATGAACCAACTAGAGAGCTGGCCATTCTAGACTGGGTGATGTGTAATGAGAAAGGACTAATTAGCAATCTTGTGCGAAACCCCTCGGGGAAGAGTGACCATAACATGGTAAAATTCTTTATTAAGATGGAGAGTGACACAGTTAATTCAGAAACTAGGGCCCTGAACTTAAGGAAAGGTAACTTCGATGGTTTGAGGCGTGAATTGGCTAGGATAGACTGGCAAATGATACGTTGATCGTGGATAGGCAATGACAAACATTTAAAGATCACATGGATGAACTTCAGCAATTGTACATCCCTGTCTGGAGTAAAAATAAAATGGGGAAGGTGGCTCAACCGTGGCTAACAAGGGAAATTAAGGATAGTGTTAAATCCAAGGAAGAGGCATATAAATTGACCAGAAAAAGCAATAAACCTGAGGACTGGGAGAAATTTAGAATTCAGCAGGAGGACAAAGGGTTTAATTAAGCTTGTTCTGCGCCACGCCGAGGGCCTGGAGAATACCGAGGTAAGTTTTCGGCGCGGTTTTGAGCGCTGAAATCAGGCGTGGCTCGCGGGGCTGCGCCAAACTTGACCCCTATATTTCTAATATGTATTTTTAGGTCACTTACAGCTGGGAGGATGTGTGGCTGCTGGCTACTGACTCATCCAAGACCAAGAACTGCTGAGAACTGAAGCTAACATCACTCTCCGAGACAGACAACTCTATGCCAAATTCCGAAAGGTCAACGTCACAAAACTCTTCTTCACTGGTAGTATCCTCCTGAAACTTAAGTCCAAAAGTCACAGAAAATATTATACCAGGACTTCCTGCTGCAGTGATAAACTTCATGATGTTCTATTTTCTAAAATTTTTGTTGTGCTCATACCTCCAGCAGACTGTCTCTCATTGAGTTGTATTCTACTCTAGACAGTTCTGAAATATGAACATAATAATTAATTTAAGTCGGTCAACATTCTTAAGTGGAACATATTCTGGTCCAAGTACATTTAAAACAAAATTAAAACACAATGATGGCCGAGTGTGTTAAGCCCAGTTTCAATTCACAATCTATGCTGAGTGCAGTAGAAACAGTATAATTGGCTCAACACCCATGGGTTAGGGAAGGGAAAAAAATCAACTAGAGTGCCCACTCCAAATTGCTATCCACTGGATTATGCTGGAAATCACATAGGTGCATGATAAGGCTTGGTGATGCCATCTATTACTGAACAGCCTGCAACACTCACCGTCTAATCTCACAAAGAATGGCCACCTTACTGAGGTATCCTACGGAACCACACCTCAGCAAGAATCAGTGCTTTGAAGAGAAAAAAGGGTTGAATATTGCAAATAAAAAGGCTTTAAAAATTATGGCCAGGATTTTGCGGCCAACGGCAAAGGGATGTGCTCACCGCTGACCTGCGAAAAACCTGTCCACAAAGATTTACCGGGCTCTAAAACGTCAATATCCTCGATTCCGATTACTTTAAATCTGGTGCCATCCAGAGAATCTGTGGCATCCAGCAACAGTGAAATCATCAGGTAGTCCGATCAGCCAAACAGAGTGAAGAATTCTCACAGAAAGCATAGCAGAAATAAAAAGCATGGATTATAATACACATTTTAATCATTGTGCAGAAAGCAATATAAACATTCGGACATACACATGGAATTATGGAAGCAGCTGAAATATCAAACAAACTTAAAATTATTATTTAAAAAATCATGGATGTTTTAAATGTTCTTCTGAGGGAATGAGACTCCACACATGTAAAATTACTTTTTCAGGGCCAAAGAAGTTGTTCAGCAGTAATTATCACTTAGTACGCCATTAAAAACTCAATTATACCTCATTAAACAAGGCTTAACATTTTTAATGGTTTCTACTGCGAGAATATTGCGTAAAAAACTGAAGTTTGCGTCATCTCACTGATTCTGTGTTGATTGTAACTGCAAAGACTGCAACAGTGCGCGCTGTGGAGGTCACAACACAGAAAATCAAACAGTGTTTCATGATCTTAGCTTCTACTTATCCCTATAACCTTTTATCCCATTCTCAAGCAAAGATTGTGCAACTGTGCCACATTTATAATGGCATTTATGATCATTCCAATAGCTGTCAGACACTTTCTCAAATACCAAAACACAGTAGTGACATATTACTTGAAAAATTGTCTGTTTTCAATTCAAAAATAATTGCATCAACATTTCATATCATGCACTGAACAGCTAGTTTATATCTCAAGAGTACAGCATTTAATATAAAGGAATACATTTAGCTTCAAATCACACTACTGCACTGTAGTGGATTGAGATAAAAGTAGCTTATGGCATTGGGAGGCTAGATATTTGGACTGTAGTGAAGAGAAATCCCAAAGTGTCAATATTAATCATGATGTTTAGATGATTATTCATTAATGAATTAAAAAAAAAAATCTATGTTCCGTAGACTGTCACCCCCAAATTGGAGCTGCAACAAGGCTGATAGCAATACTGTTATTGAGCAACCTCTGCTAAGAATAGAAAAGGATATGAAGATCAAGGATACAGATATCGATGATGCATTAGATATAATTTCTCACATTTTAAAAATCTGCAGTATTGACATTGCAGAAAACAACATGAAAATTGAAGAAAAATTTTGTACAAGCCTTATCGCAGTCACTCACCTGTTTGTTCATTTCCCATAATGCCATCCTGTGCCTCTACAAGAAGTGGCTTAGTCCTCGTATAAAGTGCAAGACAATTGCAGCTGCCACCCAAGCACTAGAGAAACAAGAAATAGAATACCATGGCATCAATCAATATGAAAGTGTTTGCTATACATAAATTACTTTGACTACATATACAAATGGAATACTAATTTTTCAATGAGTAACTGAAATTTTGATCAGGCATATGTCTGACATGTGCAGAAACCCAACACCATGCTCAAGAGTCTTTAAAACCATTATACTGAGAAATACATGCAGGTGAGTATCTGTTTGCCAGTTATGGAATGCACACTTTCTGCTCCTAGGGATATATCCCACTTACCTAAATTCAGAGAGTTTAAGCAGTTTGGCAACAGCCAAACCTTAGGAATCTCCAAGTACATGCAAGGGTACTGGCTTCAGTTTAACCAGCTGAAAGTGCGCCACTTGATTGCAAAGAGCATTTATAACCTCCCACTTGACATCCAGCTAGGACCTACCAATTAGGGCACTGGCTTGTAGGGGTATCTGGAGCCAAAGAAAAAGAATCATAACCACCAGTGATGGGTTTACAGCTCCAAGTGTCAATAATCACTTAGACTGACTGGCCAATCATAAACAGCCCCCTGCAGTAATGATGACCTAGGGTAACAATTTACTGAGTGTTGCCTCGATTCCAATCTTCCATTGCGAGGTTTGTCATCTTGGAACCACCTCGACTCCAAAAAGACCCGACATAGCTCCCCAAAAAAGGAAAGTCACCAGTTAGTCATTAGACAGCGGACAATTCTGAGCCCTTCCTGTATAATTAGCATACTAGGAGCTCAACGTTTACCATTGTAAATTGCTATCCCAACTTTTCTCATTTTGCAATGTCACTATGTAGTTGTAGACGCAGGCCACTATGTAGCACTGTGGTGTGAGTTTCTGAAGTCTCTCTCCCGATTTCATCACCATCTTGTATCCACTAAGAACTTAAATAGCAACAGGAGTAGGCCATTTGGCACATCAAGCCTGCTCCGCCATTCAAGATCATGGCTGATCTGATCTTTGCCTCAACTCCACTTCTCTGCCCACTCCCCATAACCCTTGACTCCCTTATTAAAAAATATGCCTATCTCCACCTTAAAAATATATTCAATGACCCAGCCTCCACAGCTCTCTGGAGTAGAGAATTCCAAAGGTTCACGACCCTCTGGGAAAATAAATTCCTCATTTCCGTTTTAAATGGGCGACCCCTCATTCTGAAACTATGCCCCTTAGTTCTCGATTCCTCCACGAAAGGAAACATCCTCTCTGCATCCACCCTGTTTCAATAAGATCACCTCTCATTCTTCTAAACTCCAATGAGTGTAAGCCTAACCTTTCTTCATAAGACAACCCCTTCATCTCAGGAATCAACCTCGTGAATCTTCTCTGAACTTCCTCCAATGCAAGTATATCTCTCCTTGAGGCGCCAAAACTGTACGCAGTACTCCAGGTGTGGTCTCACCAATGCCCTGGTACAGTTGTAGCAGGACTTCCCTACTTTTATACTCCATCCCGCTTGCAATCTAACATTTCATTTGCCTTCCTAATTATTTGCTGTACCTGCATGCTAACTTCTTGTGTTTCATGTACAAGGACCCCCAGATCCCTCTGTAGCTCAGTATTTTGTATTCTCTCCCCATTTAAATAATAATTTGCTTTTTTATTTTTCCTACCAAAGAGGATCTCACATTTTCTCATTATATTCCATCTGCCAAATTTTTGCCCACTCACTTAGCCGATCTATATCCTTTTGCAGATTCTTGGGCCTCCTCACAACTTGCTTTCTCATCTATCTTTGTTTCATCAGCAAATTTGGCTACATTACACTTGGTCCCTTCATCCAAGTCATTAATGTAGATTGCAAATAGTTGATGTCCCAGTACCGATCTCTGTGGCACCCTACTAGTTACAGTTTGCCAACCTGAAAATGTCCCATTTATCCTGACTCTGTTTTCTGTTAGTTAGCCAATCCCCTATCTTTTTTATTAACCCCCAACTCCGAGCTCTTATCTTGTGCAGTAACCTTCATGTGGCACCTTATCGAATGCCTTCTGGAAATCCAAATACACATCATCTACTGGTTCCCCTTTATCCACCCAGCTCATTACATCCTCAAAGAACTCGAGCAAATTTGTCATACATGATTTCCCTTTCATAAAACCATGCTGACTCTGCTTGACGTAAATAAAACGTAAATTCATCAGACTGTCGACAATGCCACAGGTAGTTTCCCAGTACACATTTAGAAAAGACCCATACAAAAAGTAATTGGTACGAAAATCATCTGACTGCAGATATTTGAAATCTCTATTTATCCAGCAATTAAAACAGATGAAATTCCTAAATACTATCACAGACTTTTTCCATTAGATATGACAGCGTGGTAGATCAATGCAATAGCAGTTGAAATGCATTATCTCATGGGAGGAAATGATGGGCTCCTATCTCAGCCATGTCATCATGGAGAGGTGCAAAACACGGGCCAGGTGCTCCCTTAACAGGGCTGGATTGAAACTTGAAAGGTCAACCCCAATACTATTTTTACATGCATCCGAACAGGGAATGACAAAGTAACGCTGGCAGAAGTTTGAGAACAGGTCAAAAACAGACTTATTCAGTGCTGGGAGACTACAGAGCAGAAAAAGACAGAAGAAAATGTCTCCTCTTTTTATAAGCACGAGGGTCAATAATGCAAGACACAGATCCTGGTTACTATTGCCCTTGACTTAGAGCCCATTTTCATTGGAGCTAATATCGAACAGAAAAAGAAAAAAACTTTAAGAAATTATTTGGAGAGAAATGTCCTGGAAGGTTTGTATTAAAAGAATAGGCCATCAGTCAGATCATGGCTGGTCTGCACCTCAACTCTATTTACCCACATTTAATACCTTTACCCAATAGAAACCTGTCGATTTGAGTCTTGAAAATTTCAACTGACCCAGCATGCACAGCCTTTTGAGACACCACCACATTTCCTCTATCCTCTGTGAAAAAACACTTCCGGAGTTCACTCCTGAATGGCTTGGCTCTAATTTTAAGATTGTGTCCCCTTGTTCTGGATTTCCCAACCAAAGAAAATAGCTTCTCTCTATCTTATCTATCGCATCCTTTAATCATTTTAAACACTTAAATTAGATCATCCCTCAGCCTTCTAAACTCCGGGGAATATAAGTTTATGCAATCTGTACTCAGAATTTAACCCTTTTTTTAAAAACTGGTGGATCTGCACTGTACCGCCTCCAAGGCCAATATATCCTTCCTGAGGTGTGGTGCCCAAAACCGAACGCAGTATTCCAAATGGGGTCTGACTAAGGTTCTGTACAACTGAAGCACAGCTTCCTCCCCTTTGTATTCTAAGCCCATTGTCTTAAAGGCAAAACATTCCATTAGCCTTTTTGATTACTTTTGGTACTGGTGCACTAGCTTTCATGTGTACCTTGATACCAAAAATCCCATTTCTCTTCCACAGTTCCTAGCCGATTAAGAAAATATTTTGATCTGTCATTCTTGGATCCAAAGTGGATAACCTCACATTTTGTCACATTGAATTCCATCTGCCAGTTTCCCCTACTCACTTAATCTATGTCCCTTTGTAACTATCGTACTCCTGGCTGGCCTCCCACATTTTACCCGACGTAAACTAGGTGTGATCCAAAACTTGGTTGCCCATGTTCTAACTCGCACCAAGTCCCGCTCACCCATCACCTCTGTGCTCCCTGACCTACACTGGCTTCCGGTTAAGCAACGCCTCGAGTTCAAAATTCTCTTCCTTATTTTCAAATCCCTCCATGGTCTTGCCCCTCTCTATCTCTGTAATCTCCTTCAGCCCCAGTTTATTCTTCTTCATAGAAGCACTGGATTCAGAGGTGCATGGAGGACAAGCAAGACTGTCCTTGCTACCATAGTAACTTTCCAGCATTTTAAAGATTCATTCTAAGTTATGTTGAAGAGTCTATAAAAAGTAATTTCCAACGATACTTTGGAAAGTTATTGAAGCTGTGGAAAGTAATACTTGCATCAATCACAGGCACTCATTGACCAGAAAAAACCCACCATTCAGATACGCAGGTCCTGAATCCAGTTGCTTGCATTGACCAATAGCAAGCTGACTGGAGAATACTCCAGTTCTGACAAAGAGTCACATACCCGAAACGTTAACTCTGTTTCCCTCCACTGATGCTGCTTGACATGCTGAGATTACTAGCATTTTCTGTTTTTATTTCAAATTCTAGCATCCGCTGTAGTTTGCTTCTGTACAACTGGAGAAAAGTTGGTCAAAGCAATAACACTAGCAGATTCAGATCCTGCCCAAAGTCCGTAATTTGTAAATAACAAAACTTTTCTCCAAAAATAACTGCATAAAAAGTGGAAAACATTTACAACAAAATTCACTAAAACTTTGTAAAAGGATTACAAACCAATTAGTCATGACTGAACCATGAAGAAATAAAACTGGATAGTGCTGAAGAATTGTTTCCCCGGTGTTTCTCCACAGAATGTAACTGTCATCAGTAACAGGAAGAAAGAAATTAAGGTCCCAAAATCTGGCTTTATATGCTGTGGGGATATTCACATGCTTGAATAGCTGCTGAGACACCCCAATTTATTTCCTTTTTTGGACGACGGCCTGCTCATTTTGGGAGTAGAAAACAAACAAATGATAAAGAATAAAAGTTTTCCAAACTTGTATTGGCAGGCTGAGTTGTAGGGTGCCTTTGGTGGAGAAAAGACCTCAACAGAGAAAGTATACAAATGCTATTTTGTTATATGTTTATTTTTAATATTTCCAAAGTTGCTGGTATTTATGTCTCAGTTAATCAAAATTCAGGATAGCTTCTTACGTGTTAAATATCAAACTACCATTTGTGCAACATCTTTGTATAACAGGTCTAAATGTATTGCACATGCACAAAGGATCAGTAATACCCTGAAAGTTAATTATTTAGTGTTATAACTGAAAGTATAAGTGATATATCTACACACAGAATAAAGACTGGTAAAGTGACAATTATGGGTTATCTTTCCTCCTTTAAATTCCCTATTCCCATTTTTTTTTTTTTTTAAACTGACTGCTTGGTGGTCTCAGAGTCACAAGTTTTACTTCCTGCTTGAAAAACAGTCTGCCTTTGCCCTGCACCTCCTAAAAACGCCCAGCTGAGGAAAGGAATTCACCATATGGGGTTTTATAGGTGATAAATCCACATTTTGTCACTCCACAGCGAGCTTGTTGGTGCACCAAAGAATATGTAATCTAATTTATGTAAAAGATCTTTGTAACTCACTCACGGTGCTTGTAAAGAACAATCACTATCACAATCTCATATTTAGTTATAAACATACAAAGTGCCAGAGAAAAGTGATACATCAAGTGACTTGTTCCTTTCAAATCCAAACATTTCATCAAGCTTTTTCAACATTAATATCTTACCTCGGCTAGATTTAAATACTCTTTATCCAAATCTTTTTCTCTTGCTTCCACCTGCTTTTTGGAATGCTTTGTATTTTGAGAATGTGCTGTGTGTTCAGCCTCCTCCTGCCCTGACGTTGCTTGTTCCAGATGCACTTCCTTTCTCTCAATTTTTTCGGGCAGGCCATTTTTAATGTAATTATTCTCTCGGTCCTCAACTACTGATCCATACAATTCTGGTTTCTCTTCCTGGCATTTAGATTCCATTTGCAGGGACTGTTGCTGAATTTCTTCTTTGTGCATTTCACTTTCTTGTTCTTCTTCACTAGCTATTTCAGCCTCCGCTTCCACAGCCTATAGAATAAAGTATGTGCTAAATGCAGTAAATTAAAAAAGGGACTGAAATCCACAGTAATAATTTATTTTACTTTCATTAATACCTGAAAAGGGAATATTTTGTAAGTGAATAGAAAATGAAAATCCCAAATAATTTCTATATTGAAACCATTATATTCCCTTCTGATCTCTGAATAACTTAATCTGGAAGTTCCTCTTGGATCAATTTTCATGGTTGAATATTTGTACACCATAATACAAAGGAAGATCAATGGAAACTTTCACAACTCATGCATCTAGTGTCAACAGTTAGCTTTCCCAGATCAGGAATACTAGTCAGCTGCAGAGTAAGGCTCCCTCTTCTCAAACTGATGTCTTACCACACCTTACTCCCTCCCACATCACTGACATTTCTGACACCAACTGCTCCCGTGGCTTCTGAATGACTGTCAATTTACTGCCAAATTATAAACAGTTTTGTGCTGTGGAATGCAACCACCAGGAGCTGGGTCAAGATTGCCCAAATTAGTTTCAATTGGCAGACTTTGAGCTTGGGATCCAGAGGTGAAAGGATGGTTTGTCCTATATTTAAATTACAGCTCAGATTATACTGCCACTTGCTATGTAATATGTTGCATGATTTATTTCTAGCAAACTAGTTAAACAGGTTTATATTTTGGAAAGTATTCAAGAAATTATGCAACAGAAAATCCTTCATATTTAACTAAATTTGTGACAAGGATAGGTTAACTACTTTTGGACAGTTCACCTCCTCGAATACCTCTTTGTTGATTATTTTTTAAAAAAGTGTTATTTTCTATATGCAATTGAAATGTTTACCATTAAAGGAAAAGCAAGTTTCTTCCCAAATAAATATTACATATTCACAAGAAACTTTCTCTTTCTCACATTGTTTATAACTATACTATTGGACTACTCAGTTCTTCCACCCAGAAGGACAACTTGACATAAATCAAATCTTTGAAAGGACATTGCACTTAGTTAAAATCATGGAAGCTCTGGCTCTGACAGCATCTATTAAGTACAGGAGGTATGATTTGGTATATACAATTGGGTAGGATTTGATAATTAAAGGATAACATTATCCAGAGAATGAGGAAGAATCTACCAAAATTGATAATCGACCTTGCTTTTCATTTGTTTTCTAACAAGATGAGAAGTTGAATACATATTATGCAGTTTTCTACCTCGAGTTCAATTTGAAAATTACAGATCTTGACAATGTTTAATAAACTTGAGGCTAGCCTGTTAACAGTTTTACAAATATATTTAAGAGGAATCTTTTTGAAAGAGGTCTTATAAAGCAGGTACCATCGCAGTAAAGGATGCATGATATTTTCTAATTCACTCCTTGCTAGACTATGAATACACTTAAAAAGCTTGAAAGCTAACCTTTGATAACAGGCTTTTGTTATTAGGTCAAAAAATAGTCATAACAGTCTTGACCATCGAGTGTCCTTGGTGTAGTCCACATGGTCTGGTTAATTATTTAACCATTCACTTAATAGAATCTCTGTTCCATCTTCCATGAGAATAGGTAATCAGACTAGTTCAAGGGATGTCAGGAAGCATGCGCATCAGTTCTTAGGTCATTTAATATTTCTTCCAGTTCACTATATAATTCAGTTGTGGAAGGTCAGCTTTGTTGAATCCCATGTAGGAACTCAACTGAGTCAAATTCTTAAAGACAATCTCTGCTGATGTTACTCTATAGAAAAGTATATTTAATTTAAAACATTTTCTTCAAACTTGGAACTGATGGCTAAGACTGACCCAGTAAATTTGTGCAAACCATTACATTGAGATCTCCTCAAGAGTGTATCTTCCTGCCCCATAAATCCTAGGAATTTCTTTTATGGGTTGGGGGCAGGGGGGCAGGTGTGAAAGAGATAGAAACCTGCCTAGTATGAGCAACTTCCCATCGTTAGCCTGTATTTGGAACAGATATATTTTTTTGGAGGAGCGAATATGTACTCCAGAGTAGAATAAATAACTATAAAGCTTATCCACTTTGGGTGGAGCAATGGTCATTTGTCTGGGGCTTCTTTTGGCACCTAAGTTGTGCATTGAATGCATCAGGAATTAAGAACCTAACAAAAGGCCAATATTAAGAGGCTTGATAGAGTCTGTTTCAAGCAGGATCCTGGGAAATGAATTGTAAGAGAAGTGATCTTGTTATACCATATTTCATCATTTACTTTAATTTAAAGTGACATTGCTGATAATTCCTTTGTTGTTAAAATGAGAAGTTGAATTCTTTCATGGAGTCACAAGGCAATTGCTCTTTTAGAATAGATACTGCAACATATAAAGTGGTATTGCACAGATTAATATTAATGGGGTGGGTATAATAAAACCATCTAATGCCTTAGTGATCTTGGTATTGAATTGGTCAAAAAGAGTGGTCAAGTTGTAATAACAAAGGACAAAAAATATCCAATTCCTCAACCATCTCATCCAATCTCTTAACGGAGGTGACAAATCAGAAGGATCGACCTAAATACTCATCAGCGGGGAAGTCAAAATCAGCTTCATCAAGCAGTATGACTTTTTGCTTTTTTCAAATATGCTCAGAGACAGGAAGGGGGAAACCATGGGTATCAAGAACATTGGTGATCCAGCTGGGAGACATGTAGTTTGATAACAAGCCACAAATTCCATAACAGCATTTATCAGCTACAAAATCTGTCTGCAATGTTTGAAAGGAAAGGAAACTGTGCAAAAGATTCCTACATGCAAGTTCATTGGCAGCAATAGAAGAAACACTCTGTGCCATCGTCATGGCATGGAAGAAATCAGTAGAAAAGTAAATTGCTTTCAAGTTAAACGGCTATCACGACAAAAATAGTGCTCCTTTCACCAATGAACTTTATATGAAGCCGAAGGAACAGCAATATGAAAGATCTCAGAAATTAACTTACCCACTAATAGGAATGCAAGTCTACAAGGTCCCCAGTAAGACGTAGATGACCGTTCAAGAATTTAAGATCTTCCAATGATTCTACCTGGCTTGCTATCAAGATTAGTCATCTAATCACCAGTGCTTAAGATAGATAAATCTGAATTTTGTGGCATTACCCAAGATCTTTCCCTCCAATACTGGACACCAATTGTGTCCAAAGAATCTTTTTATTGAACTTCAAATTATTTAGCACTTTGCACCCAATGATGCTATGAGCAGTGCTAGTAAGCAATGGTATGGAAAGTTGGTGCCCATCTAAATCACACTGTAACATACACTTCTGGTTGCTATAAAGTTGAACGAGAGGGAGAGATTGCATTTATAGCTTTAAGCATTTTACAGTTAAGTACTGTTGAAGTGTAGTCACTGTTGAAATGTGGCAGCCAATTTGTGCAAAGCAAGCTCCCAAAAACAGCAATGTGATAATGACCAGATAATCTGTAAGTGATGTTGGTTAAGAGATAAATATTGGACAGGACACTGGGAAGAACTTTCTGCTCTTCTTTGAAATAGTGCCATGGGATCTATTAGGTCTATAGAGGGTAGACGGGGAGTCGGTTTAACATCTCAAGAGTGTCAGCCTGAATTGTGTGCTCAATTCTCTGGAGTGGGACTTGAACCCACAACCTTCTGAGTCAAGTGTGCTGCCAACTGAGCCATGGCTGGCACTAGCATTCAGTCAGCACAAACTTTTCCATTGGATATTGGGAGAAAGAGAGAATAAGTGTTATTCAAGGGAAGTCAAGCCTCAGGGTGTAACCTGTGCAACACCATCCGTGAAAAGCAATGTGGGGGAAGGGTATAGTAGGGAATTCAGAATGTGCAGCATTTATTTATGTTATATATTATGTTAAACCGCCCGTTGTTGCAACATCTGACAATAGCGACATTATATGTATTGTAGTTACTGTATTACGCTTAAAAATGTAATATACATAATTCAAGATTTCAGATAAAATTGCAGGACACTGATATGAAGACATCCATTATATTTACCTTCCAATTCCTGCACTCATACATTGGAGGAAAAAACCAAAAAAAAACTTTGTATTTGCAAAATGTTTCCACCTTTACTTTTATTTGGATTTTCTTCTACTGGTATCTGTTCGATATAAAAGGTGAAACCTGTTACTTGGAAAGGGAAGCCAGTGATGGAGTACTGACCATTTCTGTGTGCATGTTGGATTCTGCATTGCCTATTAACTTAATTTGCCTTAAAATTGATCCAAGTCTCAAGACAGGGCTGAGGTATGTTCAGACCAGTTCAAAGTTTCATATGTTCATACATATATAAAACTGGTATCAAATTTATACAAGTTTAAAAAGAATCCAATGCAACAGCAAGTGCATTTTAATACACTGAATGATTAAGAAATTAGATAAAAATAATTGTGAACATGAGTGATGGGCTTATATATTATCATGGGTAAACACATACATAGAATGCAGTGAAAACAACATGGTTGGGGGGGGGGGGGGTGGAAGACGGGACCTCAAATTCTGCTAAAAATGTTTCTTTTGGTAATTTTGTGTTCATCATGATGAGTGACATAGATATTGAATAATGAAACATTTTTGGCACGAGTGTCGGTATCAAAAACGCTCAGATCAGCTTTAACATGGGCCACCAGCAGAATAATTCTGCTCCAACATGTCTTGATCCCAATTTTGGAAGCGTGTTCACTTTTGCACAAATCTGATACATCAACCACCCCTCCAAGATTATCAATTTGAACAGTATTATATGGAATTTAGTATTGCACACCACACCCCCTCAGCTTAAGTTGGATCTTTATAAACAGAGATCACACAGCTTAATCCAACACTGTGCTGAACAAACTACACCATCCAGTTTCTATGCGACTTCATATCAGAACTGTTTGGTGGATCTGCCATGCAAACTTTTGAAAAAAAAATCCAAGTATTCTGTAGTTGTCCTTTAACTTGCAAACTTAAAATTACAGATTTTTCTCTATCAAAACTGGTGTCATTGCATCTCATGCATGCTCTAATGACAGCAGATACCTACCCAAAGATAAGACCACAGCAGAGGCAATTCAACAAAAACCTTACATTTGAAAAACTGCTCTGGATAACCAAAACAAATACAGAACTTGTGCACACACAAAGGTGATGTCCTACTTTGGACATGAACAGAAATACTAAGTTCATCAAGATGTGCATACTTACTAATGTTAGATAAGATGGTAAGTGATAACTGTCCTATTATCTGAAATTCACTCGTAATGTAGGATTCTCTGAAGCAATGAAGCCGTTCAGGTTGTCAAAATAATTTTATTAAGCACATACGTTGTTCTCAGAACAAAAACTGTGCACTAGAAACAAGGCTGTACAATACAATTCGTTCTCATCAATACTGATGAAGACAATACAGCTTCATTGGCCTTTATACACAGTGCTGATCATTTCACATGGTCAGGTTCCATCAAAGATGGTCACTTCTTCATTTTCATATCTGCTTCAATGGCACAGCGACGTCCTCTTGTACCACCATCCTAACGGAAAAAACAATTACTCTTTTTCACTGCCTATTGTGGAATCATGAAGCATTTATAGTTACAGAAGGTTTTGTGTTACATTTCAGACTGCACATGCATCGGTAGAAGAAAAGAAACTGCATCAAACAAAAAAGTAATTGGCCAAATAGCTCCCATCAAGCTATTTTTTTGCAATACTTTGCACACAGAAGCAAAACGGTATGCTGTATTTATAAATGAAGACAAAAATATATTTGTTGAACAAAACTTCATGCACATTAGGGTAATGGTTTTGTAAAGAATAATGGAAATGAAAACCATATTTAAATAAAGTCATACAAGACAGACAATCCCGACAGGTACCAGGCTATTTAACAACTTTACCAGGATAAACACTACACAAAAAATATTGAGTGACTGTGGTTGAAAATTTGGTATCACGAGAGCAACATCCTAAAACACTCCTGTAATTTCTAACGCCTAGCACCAATACATTCCATCTCCATTTGAAAAATATTTCAAACTGAATGCATTCCACTTACCTGGTAGCAGCAATTAACTGCTTTGCGGAGATCGTTAACAGTATTTTGTCATCAGATGATGTCACAGCGCTTGCTGTTGCTGGCTGAAATACATGGGGAAACTAGAAATGTCAACACAGGACAGCTTTTAAAAATAAATTTCATTTAAATTTAAAAAAACATTTTTTTTTTTAAACCAGTGATTGAATAAAATAGAAGTTTGTGTGTTAAATTATCATGCAAATCGCTGAAATAAAATTGAATTTAGAACACAAAACTCCTAGATTTCCATGTATTTCAGCCAGCACTGTGACACCATCAGCTGATGACAAAAACCTGCTAACGACCTCTCCAAAGTAGTTAACTGCTGCAACCAGGTAAGAGGAAAACACCCACTCTGAAACTTCTGTGTAGACGAAATGATAAAAATGAATTAGTGCTATTGACTAAATGTTGGCGTGTTCTATGCATTTAATAGAATTATGTTGGAACGAAAGTTTTTTGACATTTAATCTCTTACAGTTCAAATCTAGAAAAAGGGAACTATGTGATTGTACACATCACTTGTATTAGTAATAATCTTAATGTGGGTGTTTAACTTGGTGCCCCGTTCCATTGAAACATTTACTCTGCCGATACCCACTAGTCATTAGTTGTAAAGATGGGTTGGACGTGTAGGATTGAAAAACAGTCACAAATACATTTGGAAAATGTGGATCATTCTGGACAATCAATGGAAAAATCCAGGAATACAAGTCACACTGTTTAAGCCAGTCCCCTATATTTAGAAACACAAGACAATACATAACAATATGACTCGTACTTGGATTTTAAGATAGCTGGAGTTTAGCCACAAAATAGGGCTACTATTTGCCATTTGTATGAACTATTAGTAAAGCAGCTGTTTGAATGGTGAGTGAGAGGCCTTTGAATAGTCAGATGTCTTTATGTGGTAGAGTATTGAAATTACTTTAAAAATCTTAAGGAACTGACACCTTTTTCTTGCAAGAATGGCTGTAAAATTGAAGTGTCTCACTGCTACTTGAGGACAGATTTCCCCATTGTCCCAAGCAATCCCTAAACACTGCAGTTGGCTCATATTATCACGATGTTCTAAAACGATGTATAGGGTTAATTTATTTCACTTTAGCCAGAAAATCACCTTGCAAGATATTATATGAATACTTAACACGTTTGATTCAAATTCTCTTGTTTTAACGAAGGCAGTAACTTATTTTGAAAGCGTCAACACCTCCATTAAAATAATGGACAAAAGAACTTCATACAAAGGTTCTCAGCATCATTTCCAGACTTGAATCACCAACTAGCCCCAACCTTTCTTCTTGGCTGCCTGACAAGAGTGCAATACGGCAGTGAGCAAACTTTAAGGAACATGTTCATACTGAAACTCCAAGGGGGCAATAACATTAATTAAATTTAATTCTAACATTTAATTTTCATTCCACCTTCCCCCACAATATATTAGATTCAAACTCCCTTCCAAAAATGGCATTTTGACTGGCAAGGTTCAATACTTAGTCATTTTAATTAGGTCTGCTCTCTTAAAAATCTGAACACTTTCTCATCTGATCAAAGCACTCAAAATACATTCCCCTGAGCACACTAACATCTGGCAGAGATAATGCTGCTTTCTAATACGTCATCCAAATGGCAATTATTCACTTGAGAGTTATGGCGAATGTCAGTAGCCTATTCGATAGCAGGGATCATCACAGCCTGAACCCATCCTCAACTAACACCCACATTTGTTGCGGGGGGGGGGGGGAGGAAATAGGTGTGAATTGGCCCATTTTCCCATCCCTAATCCAAAGGCACTGAAGCCAATTAGAGCAGCATTATTGCTGACGTGGTTGAAATCAGAAAATTCAGAAGAGTGGAGATTGAATCTGTGTCCTTCACAGGATAAACTTACTAAGCCACAGGTGGGAGGATATGATGGATTCAAAAAGTTCAAGTTAGTCCTTATATCCTAAATTGTGGCCCTCATGAGGACCCTGATTATGAGTGAAATCTGCTCGCAAACGACACCACGTTATAACAGTAACTATGGAATTAAAATTAACTTTATAGAAGTAATTTATGATCGCAAAGTTTTATTTTCCAAAGTATAAAAATCAAACAATTGTTCTGACAGTGTTTTAGTTTGGTACATTTGATGCATTCTATTTCATCTTTATGTGGTGACAGAATTAGAGCTTTGATGTAAGGCCAAGAACTGCCCTCCCCCGAAATGAGAAAGCTCGTCAACACATCTATGCAAAACAGTATGTTTAAAAATAAGATGTTCTGGATGGAAGAGCCAAGATGGATTGAATGGCCTTCTTATTTTTATAAACTTATATGGGATTATGTAGATTTATAAAACACAGACTGGATGGGTCCAGTTGGTGCTCATTAGATCAGAAATTAAATTTACAAAGAAAATTAACAAGGCTAAAAACTCAATGTTGACCACGCACAAATTTCATCACATCATAGCATTGACATGGCAAATTGTGTTATGATTTTCAGACTGGCACGATGCAACTTCCTCAATGTAATATGAATATACAATGAATGTTAAAGACTCTCGGGGAATGCTACAGTCACCCAATATACTTGTAATAATCATGTGAATGAGGATTACCATGTAACTATAACTTTTATTTTTTAAACTGTACTTTGGAGCACTGTTTTAGGACTTGACCTTCCATAATTTTAAATATTATGCTTGAAGCTCATACACTAAATTAGGTTCAGTGAAATCATTTGAACTCAAGCAGTGAAGTACAGCCTTCAGCTCACGTCTGTGCACTTGACGTGGTATTTACGATCAATATTTTGAAGAAAAAAATAGCTTGATGCAGGGAAATGGAGATTGCGATGCAAAACCTCACAGTATGACATGATAGTTACTGTAGTAGAGATTTTATTTGAGAAAAAGTAAATAAGCTATTCAGCACCTAGTTACAATGACTAGCTAAATTGGTGGATTCAAAAAGCGCAAGTCTTCTCACAATACAAGTAACAGAAGTCACTTAAGAATATCTATGTAAACTTAAGATGGAATCACTGGTTTAAAAGTTTCTTGTATTGCAATGAGGAGCCGATTACTAATTAGTCCTATATAAACGCAATTTGAAAATAGAAAGCATAAGAACTGAAGATCATCATATGTAGCTATATCCTATATATTAGGGGACTTGAACTGGAGAAACACAGAGGCACAACCAGTCATCACCACTGTTCATTTGCTGGGTGACACCTCAGCGTTGATCCAGAGTTTTAAACTGCGGGCATGGAACAGGACCAAGATGAATTGGTTGTGTTTTCTCATTAGCTAGCAGAGACTATAATTTTCACCTCTGGATTTGAGTGTTTCAATGCTGGTGCCAGTCTCTTTAATATATTATGTTGCCACTCTTATTTCATCAAAATCCCTTTTCATTAATTTGACTAATGCACTAAAGTAGCCTGAAAATACAATTCAGTTTAAGTAGTATAAAATTGTTATTTCCTAGTTGAAGGGGATGTTGATTCTATTTTTTTTCAATAATGGAAAAGCACAATAGTCATAACAAAAACAAAATCTGGACCATAGTGTGTTGTGTTGTGGAAATAACCAGCTTGTAACTCTGGATTTTTGTGTGAGTTATTCACCATTGCTTCTTCCTGCAAGGAACCCTTGTGTAAGATGGCAACACGCAAGACTAACCTGTGCTCCAAAGATAGCGTTCCAAAAATATGTTATGTTCTTAATATTTTTCAAAATTCTTCAGAATGTGATACAACACAGTAAAAAAGAACAAAGGTGCTAGAGTGATGCCACCCTACCCAGAAATCACCACAGGTAGGTAAAGGAATTACCATAGTTGGATAATATGTAGCAAGCTAGGCTTTTCCACAAAACAGCAGCATGAGTTTAATTATTCACAAATATCAATAAATCCTGTCAGTTCCCTCGTGAAAGCCGGGACCTGCAGTAAGGCTGTTCAGAAATCATTGAACAGCATTCTACAGTCTGGGAAACATCACCCACCTGTCCTGTTGTAGAGCCCTATCAGAGTGAAGGCAGGCTGCATACCGCTGCTCCTAATCGCTGGGTCCCGAGCATTTTGATCATGTGCCATTCTAGCAGTAGAACATTTAAATGCCTTAAAACTGTCCTTCACTAGATCTAGAAGCTTTCTTCCATTGGTTTACATCTCTCTGGCTTCTTGAAAATCCTGGCAGACAGCATTACGAACGCCCATTCCCCAATTTTTTTTATTTTTATAACAAAAGATGCTGTTTTGGTTGAAGTTTCTCTTTATGTTGTTTGATTCCACATCTAAACTGAAAGATCTTCCTCCAGAGAGCACCTAACTGATCATCAGCTCATTGGAGACAACCACGAACTGGCACTGACTTCACGGCAGTCACATGGCAGCTGGTGTAGCTGATCCACAGACACCACATTTTAGTATGGCATTTACGAAACGATGAAATATCGGACATTATTGAACCTAATGAAATAAACTGGAACAATCTCATCAAAACAAACTTTTACAGAAAACACAGTTAAGACTTTGACCAGCCATCAACCACAGCATTTACCACAGACTGAGCATATTAATCTGGGTTAACATTCAGGGCAGAACAGACTCGGACATCTCCTAAAAGTGAGTTATTATCTACATACTGCATTTAATACTTACAAAGAGAGATAGAAGGAAGGCAGGAGAGCCCATGGGGACACTGTCCTGTTAAAGGACAAACAAAAAAAAAAACCAAATCAGATTCAACCTGAGTAAACACAAAAACAAACCAGCTACTCTGGAGACATCAGTCTGGATTTCCATTCAAAAGTATTTTAATGCTGGCAGTAACCCATTTATTTGAATGGTTTATCACTGAGTTACAACATCAGAAAGTCCAGGCTCTTGGTATATCACTAACAAAGGATAAGGAATTCCAAGCTCATCTATAAACTGTGTCAAGTGGGAGTTAAATCACTACTTTATGTACGTGACTTAAAAAGGGAGTATACTTACATGACCATATTAACAAATGTTAGAATATTTCTACCTATGATTATACTTCTGGGTTAGGAATGAAGGGCCAGATTTTCAGCTTTTTTTGGCGAAAAGGGTAACAATACGTGAAACTTACCGTTTTCGCTGCGCTACCGTTTTTAGGCTGAACTTTCGGCCTTTCATCGGTAAGGGAGGCGTTACACAAGCAGTCGCGGCGCAAAACCCGAGTTTCGGCAACTTTAGTCTGGGGCCAGGAGCGCTGTGAAAGAGGACTTGGGCGGGGGCGGGGGGCGGCGGAGGAGGAGAAGAGAGAGAAAGAGAAAAATTCCCCCCCAAAATTACAAAAACATTTACAGGACTCTTAACTATCTAATCGCTACAAAAAAAATGTTTTTAATTAAAATTTTAACTTGCCTTATTTATAAGTTTTCGTACTTACCACTGCTGGTAGAGCTGCACTGACAGGTCTGACCTGTCGCTATTCTGGGCGTGGCGTCCGGGTCGGAAGAGTGTCGAAAATCGGACACAAATGTAATCCATGGCGTTGCACATTGACGCACCTCTCCCTGGCGGTACTTAGAAGTGTCGCCACAAACAGGTACCCGAGGACCCCGCCCGGGTTTTCGCCGCGTAGGGTCAAATCGCGGCGAAAACCTGGTTGCAAACCTCTCGAAAATCTGGCCCCTAGACTTTTTCTACTGACATTATAGTTTACGGTGGCACAAATGGCCAGCTGTACTGGAGGATACCCATATCTGCAAACTGTAAATCAAAACTACAAGTAAGGTGTGATTGCTATTGTGCTTTCATAGAAAGCTGTAGGCTAGATTAGGCACCCGGCACTATAAATATGGAAACAGCTTTTAGTATACAAACATTTATCATGCTTGGGATGGGATTTATAAAAACCCTGCTCCAAGGGGTTAAATAAGTTAGTATTTTATTGTGCTCAAAGTCAACAGCTGAACACATCATATTCAAGGCCACTACAGTGACTCAGCGGAAGAATTAAAATACTGCAACTATTTTAACGAGAGAGAAAAATAGTCAGCATCTTGTATGGAAGCAATCACTTATCAGATCTTCAATAACTGTCAATTGGGCGAATACCTGAGCAAGCTATCGTCTCCACTGTGACACGAGAAACCAAAGGTGGCTCCACTAAGTTATCTCCCAAAGGCCAGTTTTGTATTCTTCAACCTTTGCTGTCACTTTGAGGACTAAAGAGTCAACAAGCAACAGCAAAAAAACTTCATGTCAAGTGATTGTATTTTTCATCAATTAGGGATTGAAATCCAGTGATAATGTAACTACGGTGACAGGTATTGAGCCAAAATCTACTATTCTCTCAACATCAGTCTCTGAAGTAGATCACTCAAAATAGGAGTATGGATGAAACAATGTTCTATGGTTGTATTTTACGAGTAGTTTAAAATGGCCAACAGGGGAATTAAAAAAAAATTAAGAGCCACTGGTGTGGTATGGACCCAGGAAATGTAAAGGACCTTTAAAAGGAATTGGCTTCTTTTAAAATCTTTGTCACTATTTCTTAATTTGATCCCTAGCAAAAAATTCTAAACTTTTAATCGACAATGTTAATTATTTGTATTTTAAAATGTTCAAGTGCTTTTCCAGTTTTTAAAACTTTCATTTAAATTGTTCTTTGATCTTATTTTACCCTCCCCAAAATATTCTGCTAGTTTTTCCTCAAAATCACTTTCGTACTCTGCCCTGATGCTGCATTGTGATTTCATAAATAGTGGCAAAACTTGGTGTGTCAGCCTGGGCAGGGAGTGCTAGCAAGCATTTTCACAGTGGGCTCATCACAACTGAACCTGATGCTATCCTCATCTCACATCTACAAGTCTACTTTCAGCACGATCAGTTGAAGTGGATTGGAAAACAGGTCCATTTCTCCCACCCCTTTTCCTTAGCTCAGGTGATAGCAAGCCCAAATGTAGCATCCCAACGTAATCCTAGCTGACATGATGCAACTTAAAAATAGACAAAAGACTGAACCTGGGAACTTTCTGATCTGTATAACTCAGTGCCACGCCACATGGTATGAGGGGAGGACAAAGAATTAAAGTATGTTAGTTAAAAAGTTATTTGTCAAAGTTTCCTCCTCCTCTCAATTCTCATACCAAAGTATTTATCTAAACTATTGTTACTCTAGGAATCCTGCAGCAGATTCACCATTACCAACCACCTATTTCTACACCCACTAACTTGTAAATAAAGATAAGTGTACTTTTTGGCCTGATTTTCTAAATTAAAATATGTTAATTACATTTAAAATAAGTTACAATCACATTTGTATATGTAATTAACAGCACATGCAATATAGACAATGTTTTGGGGCATTCCTGATACCAGTCCCATCTAGTCAACTTCATACTTCATAAAAACAGACACTAACATTGCAAGATCAACCTTTAGAGGATAGTGGATTGGTTTACTCATCTGGGTGCTGCTGAGCTTCACTGAACTTTCACCAAGCACACTCTGCAATACCCCTCTTCCTGATTATAACTCTTAAAAATATCTCAAAGACAGACCCTGTCACATCACAGAAATGATCAGATGAATTTGAAAATTCTGGACTTTTAATGACTGTAAAACAGGCCTTTAAAACCAGTATTCAGCCAATGAAAACTCAACTGTGTAAATTTGTTCCCAAAGCAGATAAGTTAACATTTTTAAATTTCAATTTATTTGTTAGGGGAAAAAGATTAAGATAAGCTAGTTTAGATTAGATAGAAACAAAAATTGAAGTATAAAACAGAGAGGAGAAAATAAGACAAACACAATTAGAAGAGGGCAAGCTGAAATAAAGCTGGTTAAAACTAATGTTTTAATGTTCTGGATTAATTTTACTGTAATAATATTAATATTTAAGCATTGTAATATTATATTCAGTGTCATATTTAATCAGCTGAAAAGAAACAAAATCAATTAACATAGGGAGACAAGAATTTCCCTGGAAATGTTGCCAATTTATAGGTTAAATACCACCTTTCACTGAGTAAACAGAATTCTGCATTTGCCTACTGTCCACAGCCAGATAGGGAATGGAAGACCAGCAGGAAGAGCAGTGCAAGAAAGATAGTGCAGGGGTCCCCTGTGGTCATCCCCCTGCAAAACAGATACACTGCTTTGAGTACTGTTGCGGAGGATGACTCATCAGGGGAGGGCAGCAGCAGCCAAGTTCATGGCACCGTAGGTGGCTCTGCTGCAAAGGAGGGCAGGAAAAAGAGTGGGAGCGCGATAGTGATAGGGGATTCGATGGTGAGGGGAATAGATAGGCGTTTCTGCGGACGCAACCGAGACTCCAGGATGGTATGTTGCCTCCCTGGTGCAAGGGTCAAGGATGTCTCGGAGCGGGTGCAGGACATTCTGAAATGGGAGGGAGAACAGCCAGTTGTCGTGGTGCACATTGGTACCAACGACATAGGTAAAAAAAGGGATGAGGTCCTACGAAAAGAATTTAAGGAGCTAGGAGCTAAATTAAAAAGTAGGACCTCAAAAGTAGTAATCTCGGGATTGCTACCAGTGCCACGTGCTAGTCAGAGTAGGAATCGCAGGATAGCGCAGATGAATACATGGCTTGAGCAGTGGTGCAGCAGGGAGGGATTCAAATTCTTGGGGCATTGGAACCGGTTCTGGGGGAGGTGGGACCAGTACAAACCGGACGGTCTGCACCTGGGCAGGACCGGAACCAATGTCCTAGGGGGAGTGTTTGCTCGTGCTGTTGGGGAGGAGTTAAACTAATATTGCAGGGGGATGGGAACCTATGCAGGGAGACAAAAATGAGGCAAAAGCAAAAGACAGAAAGGAGATGAGGAAAAGTGGAGGGCAGAGAAACCCAAGGCAAAGAACAAAAAGGGCCACTGTACAGCAAAATTCTAAAAGGACAAAGGGTGTTAAAAAAGCAAGCCTGAAGGCTTTGTGTCTTAATGCAAGGAGTATCCGCAATAAGGTGGATGAATTAACTGTGCAAATAGATGTTAACAAATATGATGTGATTGGGATTACGGAGACGTGGCTCCAGGATGATCAGGGCTGGGAACTCAACATCCAGGGGTATTCAACATTCAGGAAGGATAGAATAAAAGGAAAAGGAGGTGGGGTAGCATTGCTGGTTAAAGAGGAGATTAATGCAATAGTTAGGAAAGACATTAGCTTGGATGATGTGGAATCTATATGGGTAGAGCTGCAGAACACTAAAGGGCAAAAAACGTTAGTGGGAGTTGTGTACAGACCTCCAAACAGTAGTAGTGATGTTGGGGAGGGCATCAAACAGGAAATTAGGAGTGCATGCAATAAAGGTGCAGCAGCTATAATGGGTGACTTTAATATGCACATAGATTGGGCTAGCCAAACTGGAAGCAATACGGTGGAGGAGGATTTCCTGGAGTGCATAAGGGATGGTTTTCTGGACCAATATGTCGAGGAACCAACTAGGGGGGAGGCCATCTTAGACTGGGTGTTGTGTAATGAGAGAGGACTAATTAGCAATCTCATTGTGCGAGGCCCCTTGGGGAAGAGTGACCATAATATGGTGGAATTCTGCATTAGGATGGAGAATGAAACAATTAATTCAGAGACCATGGTCCAGAACTTAAAGAAGGGTAACTTTGAAGGTATGAGGCATGAATTGGCTAAGATAGATTGGCTAATGATACTTAAGGGGTTGACTGTGGATGGGCAATGGCAGACATTTAGAGACCACATGGATGAATTACAACAATTGTACATTCCTGTCTGGCGTAAAAATAAAAAAGGAAAGGTGGCTCAACCGTGGCTATCAAGGGAAATCAGGGATAGTATTAAAGCCAAGGAAATGGCATACAAATTGGCCAGAAATAGCAGCGAACCTGGGGACTGGGAGAAATTTAGAACTCAGCAGAGGAGGACAAAGGGTTTGATTAGGGCAGGGAAAATGGAGTACGAGAAGAAGCTTGCAGGGAACATTAAGGCGGATTGCAAAAGTTTCTATAGGTATGTAAAGAGAAAAAGGTTAGTAAAGACAAACGTAGGTCCCCTGCAGTCAGAATCAGGGGAAGTCATAACGGGGAACAAAGAAATGGCAGACCAATTGAACAAGTACTTTGGTTCAGTATTCACTAAGGAGGACACAAACAACCTTCCGGATATAAAAGGGGTCAGAGGGTTTAGTAAGGAGGGGGAACTGAGGGAAATCTTTATTAGTCGAGAAATTGTGTTGGGGAAATTGATGGGATTGAAGGCCGATAAATCCCCAGGGCCTGATGGACTGCATCCCAGAGTACTTAAGGAGGTGGCCTTGGAAATAGCAGATGCATTGACAGTCATTTTCCAACATTCCTTTGACTCTGGATCAGTTCCTATCGAGTGGAGGGTAGCCAATGTAACCCCACTTTTTAAAAAAGGAGGGAGAGAGAAAGCAGGGAATTATAGACCGGTCAGCCTGACCTCAGTAGGGGTAAAATGATGGAATCAATTATTAAGGATGTCATAGCAGCGCATTTGGAAAATGGTGACATGATGGGTCCAAGTCAGCATGGATTTGTGAAAGGGAAATCATGCTTGACAAATCTTCTGGAATTTTTTGAGGATGTTTCCAATAAAGTGGACAAAGGAGTACCAGTTGATGTGGTATATTTGGACTTTCAGAAGGCTTTCGACAAGGTCCCACACAAGAGATTAATGTGCAAAGTTAGAGCACATGGGATTGGGGGTAGTGTGCTGACGTGGATTGAGAACTGGTTGTCAGACAGGAAGCAAAGAGTAGGAGTAAATGGGTACTTTTCGGAATGGCAGGCAGTGACTCGTGGGGTACCGCAGGGTTCTGTGCTGGGGCCCCAGCTGTTTACATTGTACATTAATGATTTAGACGAGGGGATTAAATGTAGTATCTCCAAATTTGCAGATGACACTAAGTTGGGTGGCAGTGTGAGCTGCGAGGAGGATGCTATGAGGCTGCAGAGTGACTTGGATAGGTTAGGTGAGTGGGCAAATGCGTGGCAGATGAAGTATAATGTGGATAAATGTGAGGTTATCCACTTTGGTGGTAAAAACAGAGAGACAGACTATTATCTGAATGGTGACAGATTAGGAAAAGGGAAGGTGCAACGAGACCTGGGTGTCATGGTACATCAGTCATTGAAGGTTGGCATGCAGGTACAGCAGGCGGTTAAGAAAGCAAATGGCATGTTGGCCTTCATAGCGAGGGGATTTGAGTACAGGGGCAGGGAGGTGTTGCTACAGTTGTACAGGGCCTTGGTGAGGCCACACCTGGAATATTGTGTACAGTTTTTGTCTCCTAACTTGAGGAAGGACATTCTTGCTATTGAGGGAGTGCAGCGAAGATTCACCAGACTGATTCCCGGGATGGTGGGACTGACCTATCAAGAAAGACTGGATCAACTGGGCTTGTATTCACTGGAGTTCAGAAGAGTGAGAGGGGACCTCATAGAAACGTTTAAAATTCTGACGGGTTTGGACAGGTTGGATGCAGGAAGAATGTTCCCAATGTTGGGAAAGTCCTGAACCAGGGGTCACAGTCTAAGGATAAGGGGTAAGCCATTTAGGACCGAGATAAGGAGAAACTTCTTCACCCAGAGAGTGGTGAACCTGTGGAATTCTCTACCACAGAAAGTAGTTGAGGCTAATTCACTAAATATATTCAAAAGGGAGTTAGATGAAGTCCTTACTACTCGGGGGATCAAGGGGTATGGCGTGAAAGCAGGAAGGGGGTACTGAAGTTTCATGTTCAGCCATGAACTCATTGAATAGCGGTGCAGGCTAGAAGGGCTGAATGGCCTGCTCCTGCACCTATTTTCTATGTTTCTATGTGCATTGAACCACATGATAAAAATGTAGCTGAGGACATTACCTAATTTATAAAGAATTGTTCCAATCAGCCGGCGTGAACTGCCAGAGGTAATATATTATTCAGAGATCATTTTGTTGTGCTTGTTCAGCAGCAATGAAAATCAAGGTTTAAGAACATGCAAGATCCAAGTTTTCTAAGATTTAATATTTCCAGATGTCAGTCCTCGTCTTTCAGTCGGGTTTTGAGATTGTTCTAAGAGTCAGAACAATTTGTAAGCTACATCAGAATGCCGCACGTGGGAACAAATAGTCACTCATGTTGGAGGATGTGTTTTGATCGGGAATGCCAAGTTCATTCCAATGTAGTACTGAAGCCAGAAATCAAAACAGTGTTGGATAAATAAGATAGTTCACTGGAGCAGCAAGTTATATTTGATTTCTCCCCGATATACTTCAATTCCAAACCAGGGTTATGGTTACAAGCTGATCAACGTCTGGGGATTTCCTAATAAATGTCAAATCAAATTAATTAATTTATTGCAATGTCTGCCATTTAATAGCCACCCCACTACCCCCATAGGTTTCACTGTTACGCACACCAAACTAATAGAAGTCATGGTTCTGGCTCTCCAGAAAATACTTCCATTTTACAGACATACACTGACCTTCTCTGCAGCATCCTGTTTTCGTGTTGACTCACGCCCACGCAGGCTCTTAGCACTGATTCCAGACTCTGACGTTTGCATTATTAACTGCGTGGCTAGGAATTGCTAAAAGAATGGCAGGAAAAAAATTCAGAGGAAGATAAAGCTAGTCCTAAACAAGAGCAATATTACAACAGGTTCATGAAGCATATGTTGCACTTCTCTCATCAGTTAAGGCTATTTTCCCAAATTGGAAATGGATAAGGGACTTTTGACTCTTCCCTCCCTACCTAATCCACAATGATAATAATGGATTAGTTGGAAATTATACCAAAAGTATAGATTTTCCACCTAAATAGTTAAAAAGGGAGAGAAGGGGAGATTATAGGATGTAACTGAGGATATACATAGGTTATGAAATTGGCTAAATAAATACATTTTAACACCGATGTAAATGTCAAGTATTACATAGTGGCCAAAATGTACATCACAGGTGTAAACTGAATCAGACTGAATTGGCAGAGGGAGATTCAAAAGGGATCTTGGAGTGACATTTGACTTATAATTTTCACTGCAGTGAAGTAAAACAGCAAATAGAATGCGGAGTTGTATAGTTCAGTGTTGTCCAATAGAAATTGCTGACGAGGCACAAGTGTGGCTATGGTGATACCGATTTAGCCAAATGCACGGATTTTAGTAGAAAATGCCTAACATACACTCACATTATAAATATAGTTCACAGGTAAATATAGTTCACGTGCATATTTACTTAATATCTACCACCATTCAGTAACCAAGGAAGTAAAGCACTTACAATGATCAAAAGACACTCACTCACCTTTTCATCTTACTATTTTACCAACAATCACACAAAAAGTACATATACATAAGCCATGCGAATATGAGTACTGGATTCACATACCAAATGGTATCTATTACTCATTTTTTATTTACTAATTAGAAATGCAATTATCACCATCTGGATTTCCAATTAGCCACATCTGGCTAAGATGTTGGACACCACTGGCATTGCTTGTTGAATTTCTGGGTCTGTTATTCTTAAGTTCCGAAAGATTCCTCTTGACCCTTACTGGTGACAGTGATTATACTTTATTCATTCAGTGTAAGCAAGACCTGATACATTACAGTATCTGAGCAGTAGTTAACAAGGCGCAGTCAAGTGTTATGTTACCCATTATGCCCTGATCTCCATGAGCAAAACCCCACCGGCTCATTAGCCCTTTCGACTCTGCGTACAGTGTCACACGTGGTCCCTCTACCAGTCCGTCCCTCCTGGCTCATCTATGGATAGTTCCAAGCTTTTCAGCAGAATACCTCTACAACCCTTATGTCTAACAGACCCCTTGTACTACTCCTTCCCAGCAAAGTCTATAGGGACCAGTTAACCCAATCATGGACTTGCACCTGAATTTCACATCCCATTTACAGGAATGCCACGTACTCCCTGCTCCCGCCATCACCCTCATGACCCCTTCCTTCTCCTAACACCATCTGTGTTTCACTCCCCAACAGTGCCTAATTCAAACTAGACATGACATCTTTGGGAAAAGAACAGTTATGATTTTCTTATGGCTTCGCTATGATTTCACCTTTGTCCCTTATCAGGGTCTCTGGAATCTTGCCAAGCTGGCCTCTTGGTTTTATCGGCAGCTAATTGTTTGAGAAAATGCTGAAATGGCCTTTTTTAATTTTGGTCAAGAAGGATCCATGAGCCTTTAGTTTTCCTCCATCTTACCTCCCAAACCAGGACTACCCAGGGCATGTCACAACAGGTTTACAAGTATGATGATGTGCAACAATTACATAATGACAACTTTAATCGACAATTATTAATAGTATGAATTGATTATATGTCAGGTTAATTAGTAAGTGAATGTGAAGTGGAGACTTCCCCAGCGTTTTCACAAGCTAGGTCACTAGATTACAAGTGTCCTGCAGATTATAAGGAGGGTCTACAATGCACTGCTGAGACCATGAGAGAGCTAAAACTTGGACCCAACGGAGGCTACAAAGTAAAGTCAGAGTCCATGTGACCCCCATCTCTGCTTAGAACTTGACATATTCACTACAACAAAAGGATTTTATATTCCTTTTTTACAAGGGTTTGTACAGATACTATTTCAATGAACTTGCATATATTGACCATTTACATGTTCATGAAATATTAATAGTTGTGGATGTACTACCTGAATTTGTTCCAAGACATCTCGTTGCATTTCTAATGCCATGTGATACACATCATGGTCAGAGCTATTATACATCACTGCATTCTGGAACATCAGCATTATGTCCCGCTGAAACTCTGCTGTTGTGCGAATTAAACCAGTCTCAATATTTTTCTTTATTGTAGATAAATCCATTGGCCTGAAAAGATGACATGAAATACCATTGTCAGTACAAGTACCTTTCTCCTCTACCTGTAATAATTTCCTGGTAATGTTATTTAATGGCTATTCTTTCCACTACAATCAACAAAAACTTGACTGCACATAAACAACATTGCATTTTCTAATAATTGTGATCGCTATATTCCATTAGAAGGTGCAGATTATTTTCCCTGTAATTCTGTGGTTCCTGCAGCCATCGAATATTTCGATGCATCGTGGCGTTACATTCCCAGGGTTCTTGATTAGCAATAGCTTTGCACTCTATACTCAGCTCATCCTGATGCACCACTGCCCAATCATCAAGAAAGGGTCTAGTTGAATAGCATATAAAACATGGCAGGGGGTCAATTACACATATGTACTGAAATCTTCCTTGGTTTTGTAACCTTACTATTCACAGACAGTGATGTAAAGCTAAAAAAGCAACTCAAGAATATGTCAAAATCATGTACACTCATACTAGATAGAACATCGTTGCAATGGGTATTTCAGTAACATGTCGTACTGTTTAAAAAAAAAAACACAGCATTTGAGATCAGGCTTATAAAAGTGGCCCCGGGCTAAAATCAGCCTTCTCTTCCTCTACATAGTTGCTGTGAGATCAGCCTCCTCATTATCCCCCCAAAATACCCATATGTTTAAATGTTAAGTGCACATCATACCAATTCAGTGCACAGTATTGTGTTATTTAATGAGTTGTCAATTGGCATGGGGTTGAGAATCAAACCCACTGATGTACACTTTAATGATATTTTTTTGATAAAGTCTGAATAAAAGCAACTTCTTCACTTCTGGGTTCCCTGTCTGAGATTTCTGCAATGTTATTGGTTGCTTAGAAAGCTTGTTGATGTCACAGCAGACCGCTCTAGGGAACCCCATTATCTTACACACGAATCACTTGCACATCAAAAAAGGCAAAGATCTTGCCACGGAGATTGCGAGATCTCTATGGGTAGCGGCAAACGCCTTTGCTTCGCCATTGACGGCAAATTCCGGGCCAATATCTCTCAACAAAAATATTACATAAAACAACTTGGGCAAATTGAAAAGTGCATTAAACAAAATCATTTTATGCATTTTAAAGGGCGCCCTGCTGTCAAAACTCTCTCTCTAAAACCTGCAGAACTATTAAGAATTTGCACTGCTTGTCCAAAAAGCTGACCTGTGTACAATGCTATGATATCCTGGGGCAATATCATCGGTCACTGGCTGAAGGAAGACATTAGCATATCTGAAAAGGAAGAATACATGTTAGAAACAGTAACAGTAAATGCTGCAAAACATCAATATTGTTCTGTGTTCAGCATTCATCTATTAAGTATGCTGACAAGCATAACCAATACAAAACCAACCACCAAAAATGTCTCAAACAGCAGGTAGTTCAAAATTGTAATCTACATTAACTGAAGAATTTAGATTACGGTTATAAACTACAAGAAAAAAAAAGAAAAAACAGCAGCTATCCATCTGAAACCTAGCAAGAGTAATGAGAGTCCAATCTCTAGTTAAACAAAACCATTTAGAAAATGTGATCATAATGAATCATATGTTGAAGTCTTGCATCTCGTACACACTACCTATTTGCCACACCGAGTTCCTGTTACCACACTTTCACCGTGACACTCTGCCAACTGGCTCAACGTAAAATAGCAAGAAATCAGAACAAAAAAAAGATGGGGGACTTAAAAGTGAAAACCAAAAACAACTGGAATACTAGCCAATGAGGAACCACTAAGGACTTATGAAAATAACTAATCCGGACCAGTCAGAAAAACTTACCAAAATATTGAGAAAAAAAAAAAGTGTGAATCAATTAAACGACTCATCATGCTTTTTGAAGAAAGAATTTCATCCACAATTTTCTAATGTCAAAATAAGGATTTACATAAAAACATTACATATTTCACAATAATATGATTACATTTATCTTATGAATCATCTTTTGTTTCCTTTAATACCTTCATTAACATTTTTACTTGATGGCCTTTGCAAAAACCTGAGCTTGGTCTTGATATTTTTGCCCAGAGCTATGAGACTGTTCGTTGAACAGAAATCCTGCAATTTTAACATCTGCACTGCGCATAATTTCCTTGGAGTAGCATTTAGTTAGTCTAAACTATCCATGACTTCTATAATAATATCTGTAATGTTGTTTTACAAAATTATTGAAGAAGAGGGCAAAATTTAAAAGCTTTATTTAAGAAACCTTTGAGCGTTATTCTGAAAGAAAAGTGCATTACTGAGAGACAAGAAAAAGAGCCCTACTTCAAACATAATAAATACGCAGGTTACACATCGGTACATCTTTTCTTACTGTTCAAACGAGAATTGTTTTATCCTTTATTTTTCTTGATTGAAAAGTTACATTTTGCATCTGTGTAACAGTATTTGAATGGCGACCATGTAATTTCAACAGTATTTCAGTTTGTGCATTTGAAATAATTAATTAATTAATTTGAGCTGTTTTTCTCAAATGTTCATTCAAACCAGTTCATTTTTACTTTCGAAAGTGTATCAAGGTTTGAGTGTGCGCGAGAGAAAGAGGAGAGACATGTTCTACCTCAACCTAATTTGAGTTATTTTTCTTTCTTTGAAATAGAAAACAAAATGAATTGAATTTGAAAGTTTCTCAGGTAATCAGGAAACAAAATCACGAACTCCCGTGTTTTGTTGATAGAAAAAAAAACATTTTAATTAATGACAGCTGTGAAACAGAGTGTGATCTTGCCATCTCAGTGGCAAAAAATTTAGCTTTCTCAATGTTAATTTGATTGTAATGCTGTCTATAAGGAATCTTAAGCGTTTGCCAGCATTGATGTCAACAAGCTGTCTAAGCAGCCAATCACACGGACAAATTCTCAGACAGCAAATCAGGAAATAAAAGGCAGCTTTTATCATTCACTTAAAAAAATTTTAGAGAGTAAAATTAAGATTGGGACATATACATGGAGTTAAGGTAGAAGCTGAAATTTAAAAAAAAAGTTTGTTCATTATTTTAAAAATCTAGTAATTTTTATCAATGGAGAAATTTAACATTCCACAAATATAAAATTGGTTTGACAGGGGCAGGACAGTTGTTCAGCAGTCAATATGCCGTTAAAACCCCAATTACACCTCTTTCAACGAGGCTTAACTTTTTAATGGGGCTTTTAAATAGCGAGATTAGAACGGAAAAGGGGAAGTTTTCATTAGTTCAAGTGATTAAGTTGACTGCCGGCTAAGGAGTTCCACAGCACAGCCTGTGGCGGAGCAGGGAATGACTGACCGCAACTTCAGGATTTCTGCGATGATCTGCGCGTGCGCTAAATCCTGAAGTTAGTCAATTTCAGAGGGGTAATGACGGTGAGCACTGACAGTTTCCATCATCATTACCACCACAAAAACCGGGCCAATGTTTGCAGAGATTGCTTTGAAACTTATAAACCAATGTTGCAAAGCTGGAGTCCTTCTCCTCCCTTTGCTGCTGAAAAGACCATAGGAATCTACCAGTAAGCAAAAAGACCACATTTCTCCCAACTCCAGGACTCACACCTCAGTGTGGCTCGCTCTGCTCAATGTGCCCTAACTCCTAATATCAGAAGGTCACCCACTAATGCACTGGTGTGCAGCCTCCATCATCCATACTCGTCATCCTCAAGGATAAATTATCAAACTAATGTAATTATTAAAGACACCATATAAATGCACAGTCTTGTTGTCCTTAGCTTTCTTCGTTAACAGATTTTAAATGCACTGTTAATGTTGCTGCTTCTAAGTGTTGGCAACTGGACTAGGTCTCTCCCTCTAAAAAGATGTTCTTACAGAATGGCACTAACCTGTGATTGGCAGCTGCTCTCCATACCAGCATAATAGCCTTCTTCCAGATTTTCTGAGCTTGAATGGCTTCCTGATCTTCACTACAAACGGAACTAGAGAAAACAATAAGTGGATATTAAATGAAGTCGTAGGCAGCTATCAAAAAGGTACTAGCCCCTTTATCTGGAACTGCATAGAAGCAGCATTATATTTGCTTTATTCAAAATTATTTTATTTTATCTGTACTAGTTATTTTTCAAAGCAGTACTATTATATTACTATGCAACCAAGAAGATGCTAAAACAAACAAGCTAGTTTCTTCCAGTTCCACCATTAACATTTTTTTTTTAAATGTGCTGATAATATTGTAAGCAACATGACACTTTTTCTAGCCAAAACATGTGTTTTTCCTACAATGCTGTATGTGCAAGTTATTTTCCCTAATAATAAAGTAGTAACTTCTTAATGAACCCGAGCAAAGTGCAAAAATTAATGAAAGTCAGTTGTTTCTCTATAAAAACAGGTGACTAACTGGAAAATAATTAGGATTTTTACAAGGCAATTTGTGCCATCAAATAAAACCTATACCATGTTTGGGCATTGATTAAAACTGTGTTTGTACACTGAATGAACTACAGGGGGATGGGTTGTGCCCAAAGATCTACGGTGCAGAGCTAAGCAAATATTGGGGCGATCATGTTAAGCTGCATGTGAATATCATATGATTGAGGGTACAGAGCAAGTATGTTCCCTTAAAAAAAAGTGAGGCTAACCAATCTAGAGCCCCTGGATGTCAAGGGACATACAGGGTAATAAAGAAAAAAGGGAAGCTGATGACAGGTACCAGGAACTCAACACGGCAGAAACTCGAGTATAAGTGCAAGGGTGCAATTAAAAAAGATATCAGGAAAGGAGAGAGAGAGCATGAAAGAATGTTGGCAAGTAAAATCAGGGAAAACCCAAAGATGCTTTATAAATATATTAAGAGCAAAAGACTAACTAGAGAAAGAGTGGGGCCTATCAGAGACCACAAAGAAAGTGTGTGGAGACGGAAGGCGTGGGTACGATTCTTAATACTTTGCATCCATTTTCACGAGAGTAGCGATGCAGACTTTGCAATGAGGGAGGAGGAGGAGTGAAACATTCGACACAATAAATATAATGAGAGGGGAAGTATTAAGGGGCTTAGCTGTTTTGAAAGTGGATAAATCCGTAGGCTCAGATGAAATGTATCCCAGGCTGTTAAGAGAAGCAAAAGAGGAAATAGCAGAGGCTCTGACCATCATTTTCCAGTCCGCTCTGGCTACAGGTGTGGTGCCAGAGGATTGGAGGACTGTTAATGTTGTACTTTTGTTTAAAAAGGGAGAAAGGGATAGACCCGAGTAATTATAGGCTGGTCAATGGTGGGAAAATTATTGGAAAAAATCCTGTGGGACAGGATAAATCTTCATTTGGAAAGGCATGGATTAATCAAGGACAGTCAGCATGGAATTGTCAAGGGAAAGTCGTGTCTGACTAACTTGATTGAATTTTTCGAGGAGGTAACCAGGAGAGTCGATGATGTAGTGTATATGGATTTTAGCAAAGCTTTTGATTAGATCCCACATGGCTGACTAGTCACAAAATTAATAGCCCATGGGATCCAGGGAAAAGTGGCAAGTTGGATCCAAAATTGGCTCAGAGGCAGGAAGCAAACGGTAATGGTTGACGGGTGTTTTTGTGACTGGGAGGCTGTATCCAGTGGGGTTCCGCAGGGTTCAGTGCTGGGTCCAGTGCTGGGTCCCTTACTTTTTGTGGTATATATCAATGACTTGGACTTAAATGTTGGGGGTATGATTAAGAAGTTTGCAGATGACACTAAAATAGACTGTGTGGTTGATGAAGAAGAAGAAAGCTAGAGACTGCAGGAAGATATCAATGTACTGGTCAGGTGGGCAGAACAGTGGCAAATGGAATTCAATCTGGATTAAGTGTGAGGTAATGGTTTGGGGAGGTCTAACAAGGCAAGGGAATACACATTAAATGGTATGGAACAAAGTGACCTTGGAGTGCAGGTCCACAGATTCCTGAAGGTAGCAGGCCAGGTAGAAAAGGTGGTTAAAAAGGCATATGGAATCCTTTATAAGTCGATGCATGGAATACAAGAGCAAGGAGGTTATGCTTGAACTGTATAAAACACTGGTTAGGCCTCAGCTGGAGGACTTTGTGCAGTTCTGGTCACCATATTACAGAAAAGATGTGATTGCACTGGATAGAATGCAGAGGAGATTTACAAGAATGTTGCCTGGATTGGAGAATTTTGGCTATGAGGAAAGATTGGAGACGCTGGGTCTGTTTTCTTTGGATCAGAGGATCCTGAGGGGAGACCTGATTGAGATGTATAAAATTATGAGCGACCTGGATGGAGTGGATAGGAAGGACCCGTTTCCCTTGGCAGAGGGGTCAACAACCAGGAGGCATTGATTTAAAGTAATTGGAAGGAGGCTTAGAGGAAATACGAGGGGGCATTTCTTCACCTAGAGGGTGGTGGGGGTCTGGAACTCCCTGCCTGAAAGGGTGGGAGAGGCAGGAACTCTCGCCACATTTAAAAGATACTTGGATATGCACTTAAAGTGCCATAATCTACAGGGCTATGAACCAAGAGCTGGAAAGTGGGATTAGGCTGGATAGCTCTTGGTCAAAATGGCTTCCTTCTGTGCTGTAAATTTTATGATTCTATGACTCCCTCTACTAAGGGTTGAAAACAGCTTGCAAACTTACAACTGAGAGGAAGCAGGGCTGCTGGGTATTGAATCAGCAAGGACTGAAGACTGCAAATGTGCATTGTGGATGCTGAACCCATCATCACTTTCACTGACAGGTAGATCGTTATCAGTTTCTGACATATAGACCTCACTTGGTTCCTCCTCCCTGGCCTCATCCATACTGGCAGCTTCACTAGCTCCATCCTCCTCTTTGGGAATAAGCACCTCTTGCAGCTGTAAACCACATCATAACCATCATTAGAACATATAGGACACATGCTGGTCAGTGTGATGACTTAACTTAACACAATACTCATTATTACAACACATTGTCTAAGTGCATGCCACATATACTTCACCGTGTTGCACCCCCCGCCAGTGTCCTTTACAGCTTTGATTTTAGAACACACAAATCTGGAAATTGTTATTGATATTAGCAAAGCACACAATGTGTTTGTGTAACAATCCTCTGTACACTATTTTAACAAACAATAACATGAAATGGGTGAATGCTGGTCAAAAAAAGACAGTAGAATGTTATATGAATGTGTTCAGTCCTCATCCACTGATATCGCCATCAGTAATTTTGAGACTACAACACATATTTTGAACTTGTTGCCGCTAAGGAGATATATGGATTAATACAAATGGAGAGCAGCTCACCTCCGTATTAATCTGTGACCCAATATCAGAACAGATGAAAATGGCCCTCAGTCAGACCTGAAAAAGGCTGACTGAACTTGCTAGGAGTGTTGGTGGGCAGAACAACTGGTTCCTAGGTCTCTACTTATACTGCTCTTAAACTGGCCACAAGTACACAAGAGCTAAATAGTTGACTGATATCCGTAATATTTTCTGCCGTTAGTGCAAGTGATTAGCTTCTGCTCATCACTCTTCTTGGGGCTGACAAACATCATCAGGAACTCACGGGTGAACTCGCATTGTTTCACTCCATAATGCAGTACATTCGTACACATCACTACAATGGCTTTTTATGTATAAGAGGAGAAATTCTGCACACCATAACCAAATTGTCCTCTCTCTCTAGATCAAGAGTTAGATATTCTTATTACAAGGCATTGGGTAGTCATACTTTACTGAAAATCATAACTCTCTATTTTCTGAACTGATCAGTTTTACTATTTAACTTATTATTCAGAAATTATTAAACTTGCTCTTAAAATAAACGAAAACAATAATATTGTCCATGTGAAATTTGGTGGTATATTATGCCAGCAGAGGAACAAAGAATCTAATTCAAATATCAAGGAAATAGCATTCAAATTTAGCAATGTTACAAGATCATTTGTTAAATACAGACTCTATATCACAACAGGTACAAACCTTACTAAACTGACAATAGACAAGCTCATTGACAGCCCCAATCTCAGTAGACTGAAACAATTTCAGATATACAGTACCTTAATTTGGCTCTTTATAACTACCTCAGTCTCTTCCTTTAAGTCTTCTGAAGGTTGAAAAGAGAGAGTCTGGTATTAATTTTATTACTGAATTATTATTCATATGTAGCATATATAAAATTAATGTTTGAACACCTTTCATCAGAGAAAAAGGTTATCACCATCTGGCTCGGTAAAAATTGTAATTTCACAGCAAAATAGCACTACGATTCTTCCCCCACCCCACTATAAAAATTCTCCAGCCCAAAGCAGCAAAAATGTACTTCAAAAAACCATTTGAAATCAATACAAATTATATTTGCTACAGTAGATGTTGCAAATTGCATGAGTGGTTCTTTGGTAGAATGAGGCTGGTTTTCCACACAATGCCACAGAAATGGACGACACTGGCTTGCATCTGAAGATATTCACATGATCGGTCGCCAATTTTGCCAGCATTGTAGGGCAGTAGTCCTGAGCAGAGGCCAGATGCCTTACCATGGAGATAAAAAGTCCCGTGATCAGTGTTCTCTGTAATTTCTTTTGGGTAAGTGACCCCTTTAAGGGGATGCGGAGCCCATTCACAGTTTGCACAAACTTTAACATTGTAAAAGCTAGTGCGGGACCAGCAAAGAGCTGTGCGGTTGCGCAATGTATAAGGAACTTTGCCCGTGATAGGAAATATAAGTCAGAGGGAGACTTGCCAATCCAGTCTCTTGAATGGTGATAAGTAGCACAAGAGAGCACATAAAGAAAAAAATGGCTCAGTTGATGGCTTGAAACACATTAGGGTTAAGGACATCTCAGGGCTGGAGAGGAACTGGTGGTTGGGAGATCCAGTTGTTGTGATCCACGTGGGTACCAATGACAGAGGTTCTGTTGAGGGAGTATGAGCAGCTAGGTGCCAAATTAAAAAGCAAAACCACAAAGGTAATAATCTCTGGATGACTACCTGAGCCACGAGCAAACTTGCATAGGGTAAATAAGATCAGAGAGTTAAACAGGTGGCTCAAAGACTGGTGTGGGAGAAATCGGTTATGCTTCGTGGGACACTGGCACCAGTACTGGGGTAAGAGGGAGCAGTTCTGTTTGGACGGGGTCCACTTAGACCGTGCTGGGACTAGGGTCCTGGTGAATCAAATAACTAGGGCTGTAGAGGGGGCTTTAAACTAATGAGTGGGGGGGGGCAGGGAAGAATTCAGGTGAGGGAAAATTTGAAAAGTCAAAGAATAAGGCAGCGGCAATAGATCAGGGTAGCAGTGGGAGGAATGAAAACCAGAGCGTGCCAGGAAGGGACAGAATATATAAACATATCAGAAAGTGGGTTCAGAGCAGGAAAAAAATGGTAACAAAACAAATTTAAAAGCTCTTTATATGAATGCACATAGCATTCATAACAAAATAGATGAGTTGATGGCACAAATGGGTATGATCGGATAACCATTTTAGAGACGAGGTTGCAAGGTGACCAGGACTGGGAACAAAATATTCAGGGATATTTGAGAATTCGGAAAGACAGACAGAAAGGAAAAGGAGGTGGGGTAGCACTGTTAATAAAGGATGAGATCAATGCATTAATGAGAAACAACATTGGCTCAGAAGGTCAAGTTGTTGAATAAGTTTGGGTAGAAATAAGGAATAATAACGGAAAGAAGTCACTGGTGGGAGTAGTCTATAGGCCCCCTAACAGTAGCTACACTGTTGAACGGAGTATAAATCAAGAAATAACGGAGGCTTGTAAACAGAGGAACGGCAATAATCATGGCCGATTTTAACCTTCATATTGATTGTACAAAGCATACTGGCAGGGTAGCCTTGAGGAAGAGTTCATAGAGTGTATCCAGGATAGTTTCCTTGAACAGTACATTGTGGAACCAATCAGGGAGCAGGCTCTCTTAGATCTGGTACTGTGCAATGAGACAGGATTAATAAATGATCTCCTAGTAAAGGATCTTCTAGGAATGAATGACAATAACATGGTTGAATTTCAAATTCAATTGGAGGGCGAGAAATTTGGATCTCAAACCAATGTCTTAATCTTAAATAAAAGGCGGCTACAAAAGGTATGAAGGCAGAGTTGACTAAAGTGGACTGGGAAAATAGATTAAAGTATGGGACAGTTGATGAACAGTGGCAGACATTTAAAGAGATATTTCATAACTTGCAACAAAACTATGTCCCAATGAGAAAGACTAAGGAAAGGGATAACCATCCATGGCTAACTAAAGAAATAAGGGATGGTATCAAATTGAAAATAAGGGCATACAACGTGGCCAAGACTAGTGGGAGGCCAAAGGATTGGGAAACTTTTAAAAGCCAGTAAAGAATGACTAAAAAAATGATAGAGGGAAAATAGATGATGAAAGGAAACTAGCACAAAACATAAAAACAGATACCAAGGGCCCAAGTTTCCACATGATTTGTGCCTGATTTTTAGGAGCAACTGGTGGAGAACGGACTATCTTAGAAATCGCAATTCTCCACATTTTTTTTTCTGCAGTTCTAGTCAGGTAGAACAGTTCTACTTTGGAACAGAATTTTTTTCTTCAAAAGCGGGCGTGTCCGGCCACTGACGCCTCATTTGAAAGTTTCCACAGTGAAAATGTACTCCAAACTAAAGTAGAATGGAGCAAGTGAAGATTTTTGTAGAACTGAAAAAACCTGTTCTACACATTAAAAAAATCAGGCGCAGGTTACAAATTAGGCGTCCAGAACGAGGTGGGGGGGGAGGGGAAGTCATTAAATTCTATAATAAATCCTTATACAAATAAATCCAACCTGAATAAATATTTATAAGCAAAGAAAAGATTAAATAAACCATCTTCCTACCTGTGTGAAAGTGCTTCAGGCAGGCCTTTCGGGACCGAAGGCTGAACGGGCCGGCCCGAGACTTCGGACAGGGCAGGGCCCGTCCCCAGCACCAGATGTACAGGTAGGTGGAGGAGGAGGTGGAGGTGGTGGTGGAGGAAAGGGAGGGAGAGGGGGGGAGGGAGAGAGAGGGGGGAAGAGAGGGAGAGAGAGAGGGGGGAGGTTAGGTCGGATCCAGTGGGGGTCGGGTCGGGGGAGCGGGAACAGGAGCGCGGGTCGGGTCGGCGGAGCGGGAACAGGAGCTCGGGTCGGGTCGGCGGAGCGGGAACAGGAGCTCGGGTCGGGTCCAGTCGGGGGGGCGGGGAGCGGGAACAGGAGCGCGGGTTGGGTCCAGTCAGGGGGGGGTGAGCGGGAACAGGAGCACGGGTCGGGTCCAGTCGGGGGGGCGGGGAGCGGGAACAGGAGCGCGGGTCGGGTCCAGACGGGAACAGGAGCTCGGGTCGGGTCCAGTCGGGGGGGCGGGGAGCGGGAACAGGAGCGCGGGTTGGGTCCAGTCAGGGGGGGGGTGAGCGGGAACAGGAGCACAGGTCGGGTCCAGTCGGGGGGGCGGGGAGCGGGAACAGGAGCGCGGGTCGGGTCCAGACGGGAACAGGAGCTCGGGTCGGGTCGGGTCCAGTCGGGGGGGGGGGGGGGGTTGGCGGAGCGGGAACAGGAGCGCGGGTCGGGTCAGGTCCAGTCCGGGGGCGGGGGGGGGGGGGAGGGGAGGGGAGCGGGTGTCGGGTCTGGGCCGGAGGCAGGGGGGGGGGGGGGGGGGGGGAGCAGGAGCTGGCCGTGGGAGGAGCCTTATTCACGCAGCCCCAGTGAGGCCTTTCGGCCAGGGCTAGGGGCTGCGGGCTTCGGGCCCTTCTCACACAGTTCGGCACCTCGAGCGACTGCACTTGCGTGCCCACTGTAGCGCGCATGTGCAGAGGTCCCGGCACTGTTTTCAGCGCAGGGTCCTGGCTCCGCCTCCCCACAGCTCGTGCTGGCTGCGCCGAGGACCAGAGGACCTGCAGGGAGGTGGAGAATAAGGAGGATTTTTTTAGGCGCACTTTGTGGCGCGAAAAACGGGCGTCCAGGTCGGGACTGCGCCGTTCTAGGCGCGTGTGGAAACTTGGGCCCCAAGAGTTTCAATAGGTACATAAAAAGGAAAAAAAAAAAAGAGTGGCTAATGTAAATGTTGGTCCCCCTAGAGGATGAGACTGGGGAATTAATAATGGAGAACATGGAAATGGCAGAGACATTGAACAAATATTTTCTATCGGTCTTCATGGTAGAAGACACTAAAAACATCCCAATAGTGGACAATCAAGGGGCTATAGGGAGGGAGGAACTTAATACAATCAGTATCACTAAACAAGTAGTACTCAGTAAAATAATGGGACTAAAAGCAGGCAAGTCCCCTGGACCTGATAGCTTACATCCTAGGATCCTAAAAGAAGTGGCTGCATTAATTGTAATCGATCAAAATTCCATGGATTCTGGGACGGTCCCAGTGGATTGGAAAACTGCAAATCTAACACCCCAATTTTAAAAAAGGAGGCAGACAAAAAGCAGAAAACTGTAGACCAGTTATCCTAACATCTGTTGTTGGGAAAATGCTGCAGTCCATTATTAAGGAAGCAGTAGCAGGACTTTTGGAAAAGCATAATTCAATCAAGCAGAGTCAGCACGGTTTTATGAAAGGAAAATCATAGTTGACAAATTTGCTGGAGTTTTTTTTTTTGAGGATGTAACGAGCAGGGTGGATAAGGGGGAACCAGTGGATGTTGTGTATTTGGATTTCCAGAAGGCACTCGATAAGGTGCCACATAAAAGGTTACTGCATAAGATAAAAGTTCAAGGGGTTGGGGGTAATATATTAGCATGGATAGAGCATTGGCTAACAGAAACAGAGAGTCAGGATAAATGGGTAATGTGTCAATTGGCAAACAGTGACTTGTGAGATGCCGCAGGGATTGGTGCTAGGTCCTCAACTATTTACAATCTATATTAATGGCTTGGATGAAGGGACCAAGTGTAATGTAACCAAGTTTGCTGATGATACAAAGATGGGTGGAAAAGCAAATTGTGAGGAGGACACAAAATCTGCAAAGGGATATAGACAGGCTAAGTGAGTGGGCAAAAATTTGGCAGATGGAGTATAATGTGGGAAAATGTAAGGTTATCCACTTTGGCAGGAAAAAATAGAAAAGTAAATAATAATTTAAATGAAGAAAAATTGCAAAGTGCTGCAGTACAGAGGAACCTGGGGTTCCTTGTGCGTGAAACACAAAAGGATAGTATGCAAGTAGAACAAGTGATCAGGAAGGAAAATGGAATGTTGGCCTTTATTGCAAGGGGGAAAGAGAATATAAAAACAGAGAAGTCCTGCTACAACTGTGCAGGGTATTGGTGAGGCCACACCTGAAGTACTGCGTACAGTTTTGGTCTCCGTATTTAAAAAGGAAAGATCTACTTGCATTGGAGGCTGTTCAGGAGAAGTTTCACTAGGTTGATTCCAGAGATGATGGGGTTGACTTATGAAGATAGGTTGAATAGGTTGGGCCCAAACTCATTGGAGTTCAGAAGAATGAGAGGTGATCTTATCAAAACGTATAAGATAATGAGGGGGCTCGACAAAGTGAATGCAGAGGATATTTCCACTCATAGGAGAAACTAAAACCAGGGGACATATTCCCTGAATAAGGGGCCGCCCATTTAAAACTGAGATGAGGAGGAATTTCTTCTCTGAGGGTTGTAAATCTATGGAATTCTCTGTCTCAGAGAGCTATGGAGGCTGGGTCATTGAATATATTGAAGGTGGAAATAGGCAGATTTTTGAGTGATAATGGAGTATCGGGTTATGGGGTGCAGGCAGGGAAGTGGAGCTGAGTCCATGATCAGATCATCCATGATCTTATTAAATTGCAGAGCAGGCTCGAGGAGCCAGGTGGCCAACTCTTGCTCCAATTTCTTATGTTCTTAAGTGCCAAAATTGAACCTTGATCTACTCAGATTCAGCTCTACATTGGAAAAAAAAAATCAGCAAAGGTTCCTGCTCCTGATCGTTATCCAGTGACCACTACTGGAAGCGTGTTTATGCGAGAGTTGGTTGCAGATTTAAACTTGGCTGTGGTGCTCTTGTGGTTGAATAGACTCTCAAGAATAGTCCCTTGCACAGAGTAGTAGAGGGAGGCAGGCGTTCTGGAATCATACGCTAATGATAAATGAATGATTCAGGAGAGGAGGAGGAGGGGAAGCAAAAAGAAAAAGAATGGGGAAAGAAAAAGAAAATTCAACAAAGATATAAAGAAATGTATTACATAACTATCTATAAAACTGGAGAAGAAATTTGAATGTGCTAAATCATGGTGGTGTTTCACTAGCCATCTTCTATTACAAATGAGTCCCACTCACTTCCCATTCCACTTACCTACAATTTCAGGTTGTCCCACTTCATCAGAGCTACTTTTGCTTGGTGTTGTGCTTCTGGGAGACAGTTGTGCAATTTCCTCAGAGATACTTTTGCTTCGTGCAGTGCTCCGGGGCAAGGGATGTGTTGCTTCCTCAGATGTGCTTTTACTTCGCATGGTGCTCCTCGACAAAGAATGTTCCACTCCCAGTGCCTACAAATGACAGTAACGCACATTTACAAAATGGACCAATGCGAGTAGGATGTCTTTCTAAAGATAAGCTCAACCACATACATCTCTGGCACTTTCTCTCTCTCAAAATTATTAGTTTTCATCGATTGTCTACTAAAGAAGTGAACTGGTGATGTTTTTTTAATGATAAAAGGTTACACAATTAGAATTTGAAAAATGCACAAAGCATTACTTATTGTGCAGCAATCTTAGAATAAACAGACCAAAATCAGCAATATGGTTAATTCAGATTTTGTTGCAGAAATGGTACTGGAATCCTCAAAAGGTTCTCTTATATCAAAAAAGATATAAGATGCAGTACTTCTGTTGAGAATAAACTCTGACACCACTTTAAATAAAAAACTTTCAACACTCCTTTCCATACAGGGGTAGTGGCACTTTTCTTCCCCACTGTCTTTGTTGTGGACAGGTTTCCTAATTAAAATGGTCTCCGGCAGGGTACAATTTTTCAAAGTACCATATTTAACTTGGTACGTTGGATAATAAATAATAACTGGATTTATTCATCCACGCACTTCCAGCTAAGCTGGAGGCCTGTCATCAATGAAGTTAGCAGGAAGGGAAAATAAATGCAAGATATGACGACCTAAATGACTATGTTACAAATGATAATTAACCACCAACCTAATCAAAACATTGTGCAAGGCATTGAGTACAGTACTAAAATTATTTTGCATATTCTAGAGTTAAATTCACCCATAAATGGCAAATGCCCAAAGACTGATGAGAGCAGCTGTCTTCAACATCATGGCAGCATTTGATCAAGTACGGCACTAAGGAGGTTTAAGAAAATGGAGACCAATGGGGTTCAAGGAAAGAACAGCCGCTGTTTGAGCCATACCGGACAAAGGAAGATTGTTGTGGTTCTTCGAGGCCAATCACTGCAGCCCATTGACACTGCTGTGAAGAATCCTTGGCCCAACCATCTTCAGTTACTTTATCAATGACATTCTCTCGGTCATTAAACCAAGGTTGCTGATGATGCTACAGTGTTTAGCTCCATCCACAACTACTCCAATAACGAAGCAACTTATATCAGGCAACAGCTTAGCTTGAGCTGACAAGTGGCATGTAACATTCATGCCACATAAGCGGTGAGCAATATTCATTTGAAACAAGATGATACCAGCCACCTCTCCTGGATCATCAACAGGGACCAGCATCTTCAATTCCGTATCATTATCCTGGGGTTCACCACTGATGAGAAGTTTAAATGGACCCATCATATCAACACTGTGGATACAATAACAGCACACTATGCGTGGCTTACCTCCCAAGCCCTCAAAGCCTCTTCAGCATTGATGAGGTTCAAGTCAGGAATGAGATAAAATACTCACCTGGATAGGTGCCACTGCGACAATGTGCAAGCAGCTCAACACCATCCAGGACAGAGCATTTTGCTAACTGATGCCCCGCCACTCGACTCAGTATCCACCCCCATCACCACCAGTGCATCATCATCATAGGCAGTCTCTTGGAATCGAGGAAGACTTGCTTCCAATCTCAAAATATGAGTCCTTAGGTGGCTGAACAGTCCAATTCGAGAACCACAGTCCCCGTCACAGGTGGGACAGATAGTCGTTGAGGGAAAGGGTGGCTGGGACTGGTCTGCCGCACACTCTTTCTGCTGCTGCGCTTGATTTCTGCATGCTCTCGGCAAGGAGACTCGAGGTGCTCAGCGCCCTCCCGGATGCACTTCCTCCACTTCGAGCGGTCTTTGGCCAGGGACTCCAGGTGTTGGTGGGGATGTTGCACTTTATCAGGGAGGCTTTGAGGGTGTCCCCTGAGGAAGAGTGTTTGAAGACCACCAGTGTACTGTAGCTGCTGTGTGCAATATCTACAAGGTGCACTGCAGCAACTCACCAAGCTTATTTTAACAGCACCTCCCACACCCATGATCTCTAGCATGGAGCAGCAAAGTCATGGGAATACCATCATAGAAATTTACAGCACGGAAGGAGGCCATTTCAGCCCATCGTGTCCGTGCTGGTCATCTCCAAGCCTCACAGTATTCTGACGTGGACATATACCACCCACCGTTTTTCATTGTAGTTGCATTAAAATCCTGGAATTCCACAACTAACACCATCATCACAAGGATTCCATTGGTTGAAGGTGGCAGCCCACCAACTCAGGATAACAAAAATACAAATTTGCCAGTATTGCTCACACTCCGAGAGTAAATACATCTGTCACATTGAATCAGCATGTTGAGAGAGCGAGAGAAAAGAGAGAAAAAAAGAGAAAGCAGATATTTTTTAAAAAACAAGTTTTTTTTGCACCCGAGTCCTCAGGAGTGAAACTACCGCAGTTCAACTTTCTGGATAGCAATAGCATTGTGTGTTTCACATGAGATACAAGAGAAACTCAGCTGTTTCACATTATGTGTGTTTTTCCTTAATACTAAAAAGTGGTAACCATTTTTTGGTTCTTAAAAAAAAATATATATATATATATCCAGTAAAGCAGCCTCTACTGCAAATGTAAATTCACCCTAGGTGTGGCTCCAGTACTTAATTCATTTTACAAAATTATTGAAGCCATGCCATATATATGCCCAAAGTCCCATCATTTGTATTCAATTTTCTCCTCTGTTCTTACCTCAGTTTTCAGTCCTCTGTCTGGGGAATTTGTTGTTTTTCCAGCACTCCCCATCTGTTGCGCATGTGCTGAATTTGACTCTTCTTCCTGCTCTTGCTCTTCCTCGGCTTTCTCTGGCAACTCTTGCTTAATTGCTTTGATAATCAATTTCTCCTCAGTTCCCAATTCAGCCAACATTTGAGTTTCATCACTGGATCGCCGCTCTGATTTAGGAATCTGCTGCTGGACTTCTTCAGCTTCCTCCTTTATCATCTGCTCTGCCTGAAAGAGGGAGGCAATATTTCCCTCAGTGGCATCGAGCTGCTCTGCAACATCAGTGGGAAGATCCATCAACTCCGGTGCTTCCTCCACCTACAAAACAGTAGATGACCCATCAGCCGCATTGTTTAATTAAATCCTACGCATTCCAGGCACCAACCTGCTGTCTTTCCAATGCTCTACCAAATATTCCACAGTTGAGAAATGCACATAATTTAATACAACTGAATTTGCAATTCTTGAAGCAGGCAACAACTGCCAGCACACAGAAACTTGCTCTGCAGCAGACTTCTGATTTTGAAAAACACTCTGAAGCAACCTTGCTGTACCATATTATGGTAGGCGGGTTCCCATTCATGATTCCTTGATGTCGGATGATGAGTCAATCCAATGCTCGGACAGATCTGCAGCAGTCAGCTCAAATGCAACACAAGCAGAGCTTGGAAGAGGAGCACCTGCCTATCCTCTAAAAGAATGACATATGGAATGAGGAGGAGCCTAAAAGGAGAGAGTAAGAAAAGATGATGGAGCAAGAAAACTGTTTACCTTCTCTTCAATGATAGCTAGGATGTCTGCAGAGTTCTCCAAAGGCAGCACGCCTGTATAATCAGATACTCCGGTATCTACATTGTCTTCAAGTTGCTTTGACCGGTGCTGATCTGCAATGCTCTCTCTTGGTCTTGCAATCTGCAGAGTGCCAGCTGGCAGACACTTGCTTTCTCCAGAGTCAATTAACACTGAGAAGCTGGCCAGATCTGCAGATACAGACCCTGATGGCTGCTCCACACAGCTTTCTACCTGAACACAAATGGTGGCTTCTTCAACTGCAGAAATAAACAGCAGAAAATTAAATGATCCTCTAAAAATGAATACATTTTCTGCAATTCTAACCAGACGTCCTGTAGAATAGGCATTTTAAAGTATGATTTAACAATACAATTAGTATTTTCAAATATTTTTAAGGAGTACTCAGATACATTGGAAACATAATCATTTGGAAACTCGAGTAAACATGCAATGGAACTTAACATTCAAGGCAAACAAGCTCAAATGTCTCAAGAGTTTGGATTTCAAAGTTATGAATGGGATCAATTAACGTGAAGACTACAAAGAAATCATTTTCTTGTTGTATTAGCAGAAAAATTGGTGCAGATGACTGAAGAAAACTGAGATATGCTCCGAGAAAAAGGTGCTGTAAACAAAGTAAGTTGGGAAGGACTACATAATCAGCATAACTCCCGCACAATCCCAAACATTTGAGGCACAACGTCCCAGTGATTCCTTCTTCCTTTTAGTCATTTGTCTGCGAAGGTCAAAAAAATCTCAATCTATTCAGGAGAATCCCTGATCACCTTTACTGGATTCTGATGTTACAGGCAAACCATTCGGCTACACTGGTCCACTGTCCTGACTGGAGCAATGCTGGCTTGTAATTAACTTGCAACATTGAAAGTGTACACATTTGATCCAAGATCCTTTCAGGTGGTTTGTAAGGCATTAAAGAATTGAGAGTATTTACCTCACATAAAATTCCTATTACATATGAATTAAGGCACATTCAATAATTCTTTACATGTCTCCCCAAAAAATTAAAAGCTAGAAAATTAACAGATGCTCAGTGTTCCTCATTGCCTTACATTATTTTGATAGAGTATTACCAAGACAGAGTCTGTAGATCATACCCGCCTCCCCCACAAGTTATTTTCTAGAATTCCTGTTGTTGCCCTGCACAGTTAATATCTCCAGATGAGATCAGATTCTGAAGACCCGCTCCCTGGTCTCTGCCATTGTCACCTGAACAGTCCAGGGTGGCTCTCCTTCCCATTCTTCCCCTTTTCCTGAGGGGAGATTCTTGGTATTCAATCTGCTGTCCTCTTGTGGAGAACAACGGAGATCGGGAGACAACGATCATGGCAACTACAGGAATTAATCCTCTGTGGCACGGCACGTCGAAGGTCCAACACGCAATTACATTGTGCCTCAGTTTGTGATTATGTTTTTTTTTAAAAAGCAACAAAGTCATCAAAATTTTAAAAAATGACAACTGTTAAAATACCTTAAAATTAAAATAATTTCTATTTGTGATTTTGCATCTCGTCCACATTCTTCTAATGCAGTTAAAGATTGTCCCAAAAAGCAAAGGTGGATCAAGAAATGCCCAAAGTATAGAAACCCCAGATCGTCGTACTTGTATGCATCATGCTTAAATAAAGGAGGAATGTTAGAAATACACTTGGCCGCATCGGTGAATACTATTTTATACATCTAATATGTGGACTGTAAGAACTAATCATAATAGGATTTTAGCTATTAAAACATTTGTAATGGGGATGGTTTGATTTTACTCGATTGACAGTAGTTTCTTTTGGTGTACAGGAATTCAAGTTCCAACCCTTTCAAATTCAGAACAGTGCTGATGCAGGATTGTAAAATCCTGTCCACATGATGCACTTTCATACATGATTTTATGTCCTCTGGTTATAGGGAGGGTATTGGTATAATTGCGCAACTTATGTTTACCATTGCACCTCTTCTACTATAAGCTGTTATGGGCAATTCCTGCTCTAGGATTTTTTTCCCCTCATCTCTATTCCTTATTGGTTTTCCTGAACCACACACCACCCACAGCCAAGATGACATATAGCCTGTTCTCAAGCCTTCATCGATATCACTCTGAAACTAACCACTGCCCATGAAACTTTATCCCCAACAGTGTCGTCACCTGGAATTCCATTTGTGCCGTTAAATTGTTTAACTTCAGAGCCAACGGTCACTTAGTCAGTCAGCATTGTTGGGGCATGCATCAGGGTACTGGAAAATATTCCCCGTTAATACCACATTACAATTTGTCCAGTATCTATGTTCCCGGCAACCATTCAAATCAATGGTTGAGATTTCATCTGCTTACTCCCAGAAAACAGCCATTTAGATCATCACACCAATCTTGTTTCCAGCTCTTCAACTGGAGTTAACTATTCTATTCCAATTTCCCCGCCCTCTTTCCATAACCTTTTATTTTTTCTTTGCAAATACTTTTCCCTTTTAAACATATAGTCTCTGCCTCAACAGTCACTGGTGGTCATTCATTCCATGCTTGAAAAATCCTCGGAGGTAAAAAAAAATCTACCTTTTATCTATATATTATGAAAATTGGTTTGTCTTGTAATTTTTCCATTCAAAAGATTTATGTCAAAAGTATCAATGAGGGTTTTCAATGTTAATGGTGTCCACATTTAGTAGCATTTGTTTTGTCACATTTGTAACTGAGATTTGCCTTTAATGTGACAGCCTGCGATGCTAGAATACTTTATTTTAGGTCTTTGTGCAGTTTCACCTCTGGCACTATGGAGCACTAGCTGCTTCATCTCGGCTCCAAATTGTCTATATGAATGCGACTGCGACCTTTAACTTTTTAGAAATATAATTTTTTTAAATATTTAATTTTTTTCCCACCTGCTTAGGATATATTGGCTCAATACCAGCCGCAGCCTGCTTCCCCAACCTTCCAGAGCATAGGAATTTATAACAAAAAGATGACAGGAAGATTTTGAATACCCATCTATAAATCTTATTTAAAAAATCTTAGGTCTGCGTGTGTCCAATTATCTGCTGCCTTCTTACCCCACTTCACTTGAACACTAGATTTGTTCGAGTCCCAGTGTGCAGTGCCGCGAGATCGATTAGTTTCTTCTTTCTAAATGATAATCCCGAGACTATATCTTCCTTGTACTGATTTGCCAACCAGTGGAAACAATCATGCACTATTTACTCTCTCAAAGCCATTAATAATTTTGAAAACTTCCAACAGATCTTAATCTTCTCCTCTCCAGTGAAATAGCCTCAATTTTCCAAGTCTTTCTTCATAACTATAACTTCTCATTCCTATGATTCTAGTGAATTTTCTATATACCCCTTTCATGGCTGTAACATCTTTCCCATAATGAGTAGCATGAATCTATAAACAATACTTGAACCATGGTTTAACTAATGTCTTGAATAAATTCAACATCCATTTCCTTGCTGTTTTATTCAATGCTTCTATATATAAAACACAGAATCCCATTTGCCTTTTAATGGCCTTATTTAACTGCACTCTGACCTTCAAAATCCATGCATCTGCAACACTGTTCTTCCAATAATTCTTACTAACATACAAGAAAAAAAAACATTTCTGGTACTAGAATTCCACAAGGAACAAAGTCTCATACTGCAGGAACGGAATGATTTAACAGCTCTTCCACTGAGACATTGGACCAAATATACTGCACTCCTGGTTACAAATTAGGTTTTCAAGGAATGTGATATTTTTCCATCATTACGAAAGAAAGGAAAATCTCCCTTTGAAAATTCACACAGAATCATAGAAACATAGAAAATAGGTGCAGGAGCAGGCCATTCAGCCCTTCTAGCCTGCACCGCCATTCAATGAGTTCATGGCTGAACATGAAACTTCAGTACCCCCTTCCTGCTTTCTCGCACTGAACCCGGACGCACTGAACCCGGACACAATGACACGCACTGAACCCGGAAACACTGAACCCGGACACGCACTGAACCCTGACACAATGAACCCCGACACGCTGAACCCGGACACGCTGAACCCGGACACGCACTGAACCCGGACACGCACTGAACCTGGACACGCTGAAACCAGACACGCACTGAATGAGGAGTAAGGACTTCATCTAACTCCCTTTTGAATATATTTAGTGAATTGGCCTCAACTACTTTCTGTGGTAGAGAATTCCACAGGTTCACCACTCTCTGGGTGAAGAAGTTTCTCCTCATCTCGGTCCTAAATGGCTTACCCCTTATTCTCAGACTGTGACCCCTGGTTCTGGACTTCCCCAACATTGGGAACATTCTTCCTGCATCTAACCTGTCTAAACCCGTCAGAATTTTAAACGTTTCCATGAGGTCCCCTCTCATTCTTCTGAACTCCAGTGAATACAAGCCCAGTTGATCCAGTCTTTCTTGATAGGTCAGTCCCGCCATCCCGGGAATCAGTCTGGTGAATCTTCACTGCACTCCCTCAATAGCAAGAATGTCCTTCCTCAAGTTAGGAGACCAAAACTGTACACAATACTCCAGGTGTGGCCTCACCAAGGCCCTGTACAACTGTAGCAACACCTCCCTGCCCCTGTATTCAAATCCCCTCGCTATGAAGGCCAACATGCCATTTGCTTTCTTAACCGCCTGCTGTACCTGCATGCCAACCTTCAATGACTGATGTACCATGACACCCAGGTCTCGTTGCACCTTCCCTTTTCCTAATCTGTCACCATTCAGATAATAGTCTGTCTCTCTGTTTTTACCACCAAAGTGGATAACCTCACATTTATCCACATTATACTTCATCTGCCATGCATTTGCCCACTCACCTAACCTATCCAAGTCACTCTGCAGCCTAATAGCATCCTCCTCGCAGCTCACACTGCCACCCAACTTAGTGTCATCCGCAAATTTGGAGATACTGCATTTAATCCCCTCGTCTAAATCATTAATGTACAATGTAAACAGCTGGGGCCCCAGCACAGACCCTTGCGGCACCCCACTAGTCACTGCCTGCCATTCTGAAAAGTACCCATTTACTCCTACTCTTTGCTTCCTGTCTGACAACCAGTTCTCAATCCACGTCAGCACACTACCCCCAATCCCATGTGCTTTAACTTTGCACATTAATCTCTTGTGTGGGACCTTGTCGAAAGCCTTCTGAAAGTCCAAATATACCACATCAACTGGTTCTCCTTTGTCCACTTTACTGGAAACATCCTCAAAAAATTCCAGAAGATTTGTCAAGCATGATTTCCCTTTCACAAATCCATGCTGACTTGGACCTATCATGTCACCATTTTCCAGATGCACTGCTATGACATCCTTAATAATTGATTCCATCATTTTACCCACTACTGAGGTCAGGCTGACCGGTCTATAATTCCCTGTTTTCTCTCTCCCTCCTTTTTTTAAAAAAGTGGGGTTACATTGGCTACCCTCCACTCGATAGGAACTGATCCAAAGTCAATGGAATGTTGGAAAATGACTGTCAATGCATCCGCTATTTCCAAGGCCACCTCCTTAAGTACTCTGGGATGCAGTCCATCAGGCCCTGGGGATTTATCGGCCTTCAATCCCATCAATTTCCCCAACACAATTTCCCGACTAATAAAGATTTCCCTCAGTTCCCCCTCCTTACTAGACCCTCTGACCCCTTGTTTGTATCCTCCTTAGTGAATACCGAACCAAAGTACTTGAGAGAAGATTCTTTATTGGCAATCACACTCCCCTGGCTCCACCTGTCTGGTCAACTGTCTCCCTACTCATAGAACAGAAATTTATGGGACTCAGGCAGAAGTTATCAGGATTTGCACTATAACTAGGGATCAACTCAAACAGTCAACGAACACAAAGAAGATTGTGCTCCAGCCCCACATTAACGTAAATTGGATCCACAGTTTTCTTTGACAGGTTATTTAGTCCTGAGATTTGTATTACATCCATAGCAGCATTGGACATTTCATTTTTCTTCCACAGCCATATTTTGATATTGATATAGAAAGTGACACTTTTGTATCGTAGTGTAATAGACTCTTATATAGCCCCATTATTTTCTGGTCTATTATCAATGTTGTAGATCACCCACTTTTCCTATACATAGGATTGAAAGGAAAAGATTGCCATTTGAAATTGCAGTGAGTGGCGTTAAGACGACATGAACTGAAAAGATAGACATTTGTCAATGTGCTGAAGAATGCAGGTTGTGTGTTCTGGATAACTAAATTTGTTTGAGTTTTATTATACCTGTAGTTTATGATATTAGAGCTTCAATAGTGTATTTCACACTCCCAGCCACCATATATATCTTCAATACATACTGTGCGCATTTTATTCTCTCTAGAATATACCATATCTCATTCTCCATAATCTTAGTTTTTTTGATGAAAGCTCATGTCCTCATGCAATGCCGTTCTATAATAAGCCATAATGATACATGGTCAAGTGCCCAGGGATGGCTCTCCCTCCAATTTCCCAGGAGGCGCTTGGCCTCTGCTCAGCTTCTCCCTTTCACAGTACACCTCACTCAAATCCATCTCGCCTGAAAATCAGTCACTGTTCTACTACTTTATACCAAACCATACTGAATTTCAAAAGTGATGCATCAACACACGCCTTCCATTTCTCATTTATAGTTGTTCGGAGTCTCTCCAATTGGGATAATTCATTGTGCAGAAGCGTTTTTTTAAAATAAAAGCTTGTGTGAAAATTTAGTGCGAAGATGGAAAGGTCATGGTACCAAAAATCCTTTACACAAAAACGAGTGGACAAATATTAGGTAAATGTTAAAAAGACAGCAACTAACTAAACACTCCACTCTGGAGATTGGATATTTGTATGATTTGTTTGAGATATGAATTTTAGGGCACGACTTATGAGGTCATTGGTTTTCATCCCAAGTGTCATGTGGCGCCATTGAACCAGTCTTTGAGTATTATTTTTTTGAAACATTTGTTTGAAATCCCACCAGATTGCCTGGAATTTTTCTTCTACATCCAGATCTAAAAGTTTGGGACAATCTTTAAAAGGAACAGGATATTAGGTTACTGCATGTTTGCTGAGATCTGGCAGCGATAGTTTAGACTGCCTGGTGACAGACCTGTCCCGCTGCTCTCCTGCGTCACTGCTGCGGTGGCGGCTGAACACACCTGGTCAGCTAGATTTTGCACAGGTTTAACTGGAGGTGGTGCCTCATTGCTGATAGTAGAGAAGGGAACGAAAGGTGGCGTGAAGTGCGAGAAGCCGGCCTCCAAAAGCCTGGACAGAGTAGGGGCTCCTAACACAAAGTGCACAAAGAAACATACAAGGCTAATGCAGACAGGCAACAGGAACCATTTTCAATATACATGTCCTTTATTTAGTTAAATGACAACTAAACCCACTGAGAACTGAACTTTCTTAATATATTTCATGCATAAGCATGTAGTAAAGATTATAATGAAAACACAGTGCCGAACAACGACAACAACTAGACCTATCCCAAACTATGCTATGTACACAAGAGCAACTAGGTCTATCCCATTCTGTAGTACTGTATGCAATGCAAGAAACCAGACTTGTTTTTGCTTTTGGTACAATACAAAATGACAGTAGAATTCTCATGCCAGTACTGCCATATGGAATGACAGTGCCTTGATTTACCCCTATTTGTTCACAATGACAGCGATTAGCTATATCCCCATCTATGATAATGCATGCCAGAGCAAACATTTATGACATCACACAATGTAACAAGTGACTGGACCAATTTCTGTAACCACATAGAATGAAAGTGAACAAGTGTCCATGACAAATAACAAACATTTAATCCTGGACTACCTTGTAACACGAAGCAAACTGCAATGATTACAGGATTAAGGGACGAGGAAAATAAATGAAAATGATACGGCTGCTGTCGCCCACATTCTAGTAATCGATTCCTAGGAGCTGGACGTACACCTGCCTTCCCAACCAGAAGGCTATGAGCACCTACACCAACACTATTCACTACCTTCAGGAGGAGAGAAATGGGGGCGAGGGAGCAGCTTTACCAAAATAAGAAAAATCTGTTACCTAAAGGCTGTTTCAACTGGATAACATTCAATCACAAACTGAAAACCAGTAATTGTTGTTCACTCAGACACCAGAATATGAAGTAGGTAATTCCAAGTGACGATGAAAGATAGGCAGTATATATCCAAGCTAGAATAGTGCAAGTCTTGTGAACTTGCAGGTTATGGTGTTCGTATGATTTTGCTGTTCTTGTGCTTCTTAATGGTACAGCTCACAGGGCTGGGAAGTGCTGTCGAAGTAAGCTTGCTGAATTGCTGCAGTGCATCCCGTAAATAGTATATACTGTAGGCAGAGCTCACTGATGGTGAATGGCATGAATAATGAGTTCAGCAGTGGGGGCTGACCAAGCTGACTGCTTTGTCCTGATTGGTGTCAAGCTTCTTGGGGATTGTTGCAGTTGTACCCAAGTAGATCAGTGCCAAGTATTCCATCGCACTTCTGACTTGAGCCTTGTAGATGGTGGAGGGGTATTGAGGGGTCAGAAGGTGAGCACTAAGTCACTGCCCTGCTCTTGTAGCCACAATATTGATATCTCTGGTCTAATTGTGCTTTTGGTCAAGTGACCCCAGGATGTTGATGATGGGAATCTGGTAATGGGCCTGCCATTGAAGGTCAGAAGGAGGTGGTGATTAACCTGGGTCATTGCTTGGCATTTACATGGCATGGATGTTACCTTCCACAGGCTGGCATGAGCTGTTCCATTATTGGAAGCTTTTTGAATGGAGCTGAAAACTGCAATCTTCAGCAAACAGCTTCACCTTTGACCCTGACGCAGGGAAGATCATTGATGAAGCAACAACTTGCACTTATATAGCGTCTTTAACATAGTTAAAAACATCCCAAGGTGCTTCACAGGAGTGTTACCAGACAAAATATGACAGCTGAATATGGTTGGGTCAAGGATGTTGCCTCAAGGATTCCAGGAGCGATGTTCTGGGGCTACGATGATTTGCCTCCGACGACCATAATAATCATCCTGTGTATCAGGTATGACCCCAGCCACTGAAGGATTTTCATGTTGACCTCAGTTTTGCTAGGGTTCCTTGGCACTCAGCCGAATGCTACCTCGTCACCTGCAAGGTCTGCATCAAGACTGTGACAAGGTTGCAAGCCAAGCAATTCTGGCAGAACCTGAACTGAGCATTAGGGAGCAGGTTATTAATGAGTCGTCGTCACCTTCTTTTGTATGGTAGTAGCAAAGCAAATCAAATGTCAATATCCAAGTTGGATAACCGGGCCAAAGCTTCCAGTGCAACAGCGTGGATATCTTGTAAGCTACCTTCAAATTTCCTCTGAGGGCAGTGCTCAATGATGTGCTGCAGGGTCTGAAGAGGAGGCTCCAGTCACATGATGGGAATGCTTTAATCTTCTACCTATGGAGAAGGTAGCAGCATCTGCCTTAACCAGTTGATGGTTGTCCATTGTTTGCAAGGAAGGTTTGATTCTTCAAGTTGTACTGTGGGGTCCTCTATAAAAGGAATCCATTCCGTATGTCGCAGTTCTTCCAAGCATTGCCATCAGTCAAGGCTGAAGGGAGATCACTGAAGGGCTTCGGTGATGGTCCAAAATGGCCTTCTAGATTTGAAACGGGTTGATGGTAGGTTGTTCAAGTTGGCCTGTCTTTGCTGGTGTAATGGTTGTATTCTCTGGAGACTGCATATTTGCGGCGTAGATGTGGTGGTGCGATGTTTGCAAGCACAGGCAGCCATGATAAAAGCATACCGGTGATAATTCTTGTAGTCTAATTCAGCTGGACATCAATGGATTTGACATGCGGACGATAGCCATGCCGGAGAACAGAGTACACCAGGGCAAGTGCTGCAGTATAGAGGGTTTGAGCGTCTGCAGCCCATGAGGATCCGGCGAGTTTCTGGATCAATTTGACCCTACTCTTTAGTTTCTTCCAAAAGACCTGGAGTTGTTCTCTATATGACAGGATGCAATCAAATATAGGAGGGTTTTTGGGTACGGTTCATCTCTGCGCCGCAAAAGGAGACTTTCAAAGCTTGGTTTGCTTGATGGGTGTTAAGATGGGTGTTAAGGTGGATTGTCGCAGTGACAGTCTTTCACGGATTTGGCCAGAGTCGCCATCGGCAGAAGTAGGCCTCCATCTTTTGTAAATTACTGGTCAGGGTCTCTTTGGTGATGGACAGATGTGTTTTGCATGGCTTAGGCAATGTTATCAACGTACACGAATTTGAGGGATTATGGTTCGGGCAGATCACTGAGATTAATGGTTTGCTTGATAGGACTATTGATTACATTTTATCATCACTTGGTTGATGATTGAAATGATGCTGATAGGGTAGTAATTGGCTTGTGGATAGGACATATGTGGGCAATTTTCCACATTGTTGGAATCGCCAGTGTCATAGCTGCACTGGAATAGCTTGGCTCTTTCTCCCCTCCTGGTTAGTTCAGTTGTGCAAATTATCAGCATTATAGCAGGATACTGTCAGGGCCCCATAGCCTTTTCTCTTGTCTTCTGCATTTGACTACATCTTAATGTCACACAGAGTGAATCAAATTAGTTGGACACTGCCATCACTGTAATATGTTTGGCTAAAGAATTTTGCAAACACTCAAGCCTGGTCTGTTGCACATGTATTGGGCACTGCCATAGTTTACGATGACAATGATCATGAAGCCTCATCCTCCCGTTATCTGCCTGATGGTAAGTAACCAACTTGATGATAGGGCTCTGATTTGTTGGTTGTGGAATCACTTAGCTTGGTCTATAATCTATTGCTTTTGGTGTTTCACATGTATTGTAGCTTTGAGCCTCGAAGATATGCCTAGCCCTTCTACACTCCCCAATGAACCAGCGTTCATCTCCTGTATTGATGGAGATGGATGAACATGCTGGGACATGAGATTACAGATTGTGGTGCTATACAATTTCCATGCTGATGGCCCACAGGGTCGCATGAAAATTTGGGATGCTAGATCTGTGCTTATCCAGTCCCATTTAGCACGGTAGCAATGCCACACTAAAAGATGGAGGGACCAGATAGAGATTTTGTCTTCACAAGAATGGTGCAACAATCACTCCTATCTATGCCATTACAAACAGATTTGTCTGTGACAGGTAGGCTGGTGGAGGGCACGGTCAAGCAGGTAATTCGTTATTGTAGGCTCCCTCACCACTTGACTCAGACCCAATCGATCCTTCAACACTTAGCCAGTTTGGTCAGTGGTGGTATGACCAAGCCACTCCTAGTGGCAAATGAGTGCAACTGTGGCAGGCTGTTGCTTGCCTAGTCTGTCAAGCTCTTCCAACCTGGGCACCAGTTCACACATGTTGGTGATGAAGACTTTGCAAGGTGCCCAAGTTTTGTCTGGACCAATGCCTTGGTCGTTGCCAATAGATCCATTTGATATTTCTCTTATTGTTCTGTAACGGTTGTTTACCAAGTGATGTGCTATACCATATCAGAGAGCCAACCAAAACTCAGATTTTTTATTTTCTTTTCCTTCACAGAAAAGATTTGTGGATTGAGTTATGTTTAAGTGCTGTGCTTGAAAACAAACTGAACTTGTACAGGCACAAAAAATAGCTGCAGGCATTGAAGATATATAATAGCGTAAGACAAAGTAGTTTGTGGATTGTCACAAGAGAGAGAGTCAGCTACCTCATTCCAGGCCCAATAAGCCAGGTGTTCTCTTTAAACCCAAACCACAAAGGAGGAAGACAGGTCGCCAGTATTATTGACAAGCCTGTGTGCATCGGTGGGATGGGAACACACAGCGAAAAGGAAAGGACACAGGGGAAGTCAGATTGTAAAAAGTCTGTTGAATGTAGGCCTGTGGTCTGAAGCTGGAAACTAAAAGTGCAGATCAGATTCTGTGGTTAGAGAGAAAGGTGTGCCCAAAACAATTAAGTTAGCCCACAAATGCATGATATCTTCCTCCTCATTTTGAAGACAGAATTGAGATCAAGCTAAATTGAATATCCTTTGACTGTTACGCTGTATATTAACTTGCAGTCTGAGAGATAAAGCAGCTTAACAATTTGTATCTAGCTGTGTTTTCACCAAGTATTTCAGACCATCTTCATAGAAGGCCATGTGCAAAAGACATGATCATCTATTGTACACTATAGTATAATTAGATAGAAAAATCGTAGTATCATACAGCATAGGAGACCATTCAGCCCATCTGTATCTTTGTTGGCTCTTTGAAAGAACTATCCAGTCCCATAGTTCCGCCCCTCATTAAAAACAATGGTGATCACAATTTTGCTGCATTATTGCCCGTTTTCATACTGAAGACACTTCCAAATAATGGGTGGAAGTGGTTTGATTTAATGCTGATAGATTGTTTTCTTTAAAAGTTGCTGGCAAGCGTACACATGGGTCAGTCTGCAGTTAAAGAACAGGCTCAGCAAACCCATGAAATCCCTGCACTCAAATTCATAACAACATGGTCTAAACGGAAGCAATCCGACTGATTCCACCAAGACAAGATCGTCCTTGTGGGAGTAGTACTTTGGATGAGCGCCATACTGCAACTTCGCATAAAAAAGTTTTAAGTCTTTACATTGCCTTCCTGTTTACGTATTCATCAAATTGCTGGAAAAAAAGAACACACCACTTCCAATTTGCTGTCATGCACACTGTGGCATAGTCTAATTGGAAAAGCAGAAAATAATAAATAAATATGATCAGTGCGCTAGACTGCTAAATTTCTGGTGTGCATCGCCGATATTGCTGTTGCAAGAAAATCTGGGCCCATATTGTGGAACTAGATAGGTGTCCAGACTAGGTAGGGGTAGCAGATCTCCCTCCCTCAAGGGGATTAAAGAACACTTCGGTTTTTACAACAACTCGATCATTTTTTCTGGTGCTGGCCCATAAATTACCAGATATATTGAACACAATTTTGTAACTTGCCATGATGGGATTTGAACCCACGATCACGGAGTTTTGACTTCAGTACCTGAATCAATAAGCTACTGTGCACTGCATCAATGTAATGACATATCACATGAACTATAAGTCATAATGGAATTGAATATGAGCACAAGTGTCAAAGAGACAGACAGACACCAAAAGAAGAAAAACAAATCTTGATTAATAAACTTTTGGTCATGCCAACAAGACTTTTTTGAAAAATATGGTATTTATATATAGACAAGGGTGAGGGGTTGAAAAGGGGGCGAGAGCGAGAGCAAAAGCATCAAATATTACTAAACAGTTTAATTTTAAAAGTTACCTTCCATTCAGATCAATAGTTCTTATTCCATAATGTAATCTGAAAGTATGGTCATTTCCACATTTCCCTTTGTCTCAGTTATCTAAAGTAAGGCTTAGTAATGGGTATTATTGAAAAACCAATCTTTAATACTAATTTACATAAAAGGGACCACCTGCCAATGCAAATCAGCTCAAATCTCACTTTTGGCTAAAGCTACATGCAGTGGATATCAGTCAATAGGACAATGATAAATTAATTCTAACTATAAATACAAGGACTCTAAACCACAAATTGATGTTCCTGTGTGTGAACAAAATCAGATGAAACAATCTGCTATAAAGTTGATATAACAAACCTACCATGTTTCTATTATAAATAGCACTGATCTGGGCATGAATAACAGTAAAAAAGTGTTACCTGCAGGTGCTGGGGATACTGGTACACTGGTACAAGTTGGCTGTAGCTCTGGAACATGCAGAGTTGACACACCTGTTCCCATTTCAACATGAACATTAGGACTAGTAATATGGCTGGAATTCACCTGGAGCTCAGCTTCACTGACCTAAAACAGCGAGGGGGGCAAAAGACAGACACTGCCTATTATTATGATGTGATTGGCACATCATCCACTGATGTGGTAAGCGACATGTACTTGATAACAATCAATATAGAATAGATACTTCTTAAGGCTGACTGCAAAAGCAGGTTTGATTCTGTATTTGAGAGCGAGCCATAATTAATATGCGTAATAGTATTTGTTATCTGGTAACGAAAGGACCAAAGAACAATGCATGTCCCATCACAGGACACCGTACATCAAGTAGGTTATAGTAGTGACAGATTATACTTGCCATATAATTAATTTTGTCTTTGAAACAGTGCAATTCCTTACCTCCCACAAACCTTTCCAATCTACATGCTTTTAAACCCATTACTACTCGATTTACCTAATCCTCTTTTCAATCTTGGTGGTATCCTGCACAATGGGCCTTTGCCCTTCACTTAGGTTTCTTAAAACAAACCTGCTGGTTACTTACAAGCCGAGGACTGGTAGGCAGGAGACTCCCTTTTTTCAGGAGCTCAGACAGCAATGGAGAGGGTGGAGGCGTGGCCTTCTGTCCCAGTAATTTTTTCTGGGGAGAATCCTCCAGAACTGGAGTCAGAGGAGTTTCAAGGTTAGTGGAGTTAACAGTGGGTCCAGGAGTCTCAGGGGCCGAGATCACTGGAATAGTCGAAGCACTTCCAATGTTCATCGACACCAGCTGTACAAGGAAAAGACAAACTCTTACATACCCTTCTAAATAAGCAATAAGCGTACACACATACCAGTGCAAGATTTACTTTCAGTCAGGACGAGCACATCTACAGTTTAATAGTCATCATAATGAAATGGAAATCTAGTATAGGGGAACATACAAGGAAGTGGTTTCCTCATTATTAGATTATCTGCCTAGACCTTCCTTATTCAGTAAATGTAGTTCTTCAACCCCCACATATAAAAGTCATTTTTTAAATGTATTTGTGTGAGAATGGAGAACACTGGGATATGGTCACTGCAGAGGAGCCATGCAAGTGCAGGATTGTCCTCCAGTTTCCACTGCATAAAACAACAACCTCCATTGATATAGCATTTTTAACATATTGGCCCAGAAATTGCGGCCTCCCCAGGTCCGTACGGAGTTTCTACGGACGCAGGAAGGCATCGGAAAAGCCGGTTTTCGGCACGCAATGCACATGCGCTGAAAACCGGCTTTTCCAATCTGTCAGTTTCTGGCTCGACAGATCTCCCGAAGACATTCCCACGGCAGAGATTGGGCTATTTGCCCATCTCTTGCCCTGCGAATGTCCTTAAAACTCTTGCGTCTGGTAAAAGCAGGCGCATAGCCTACTTTTACCAGTGGATGAGTTTAAAAACATAAAAACATGAAAATAAAATTTAAAAATACATATGTTAAAAACCCTGCCCACTTAGGTAATTTAATTTTAAACCACAATTAAAACTTTAAAAAAAATTAGCAAATTGTTTTTTCTCAAATATTTCTAACAACTTTAATTTCTATACTGTATTTATGGGAGGTGTTTTATTAATGTTTTTAGTGTTTGGGTATATTTCTTATTCATAGTAATAGGAGTTTCGGACTGAACGAAACTCCTATTACTATGAATATACTATACCCGATTGACTACCTAGAGCCATGTGACTCCAGCTCTAGGCCTGCGCATGTCCCGACATGCACGCGCTGTGACGCAGTCAGGAGAGGCCTCCGGACTGAGATCTCGCATGGGCGCAGCAGCTTCAGGTAGGTGCGCTTTTTTAAAAAAAATAGAATCTAGTCGAACGCCCACAGGAAGGAGAAATCGAGATTTCTGGGCCAAGATAACATCCCACAGCGCTTGTCGTGAGGGTTTTCAAACAAAATTTGACAGCAAGCCACATAAGGAAATGAGGACAGGTGACCAAAAGCTTGGTCAAAGAGGCAGGTTTTAAGGTGCGTCTGAAAGGAGGAGAGGTAGAGGTGTAGGGAGGGAATTCCAGAGCTTCGGCCCTAGCTGAAGGCACAGCCTCCAATGGTGGAGTGATTAAAATTGAGAATGTGCAAGAAGCCAGAAATGAAGGAACGCAGAGATCTCAAAGGGTTTTAGGAAGTTGCAGAGATAGGAAGGGGAGAAGCCATGGAGAGATTTGAAAACAAGGATGAGAATTTTTAAATTGAGGCATTGCTGCACTGGGAGCAAATGTAGGCCAGTGCGTACAGGGTGATAGGTGAACTGAACTTGGTGCGAGTTAGGATACGGACAGAAAAGTTTTGGATGAGCTCTAGTGTACAGAGGCTACAAGAAGGGAGGCCGGCCAGGAGATTATTGGAACAATCGAGTCCAGAGGTAACAAAGGCAGGATGAGGGATTCAGCAGCAGATGACCTGGCACGGAGACGGACAAACTTAGAGTAGGTGGTCTTGGTAATGGAGCGGACAAACTCATCTCGGGGTCAAATAGGATGGCAAGTTTGCGAATGGTCGAGTTCAGCCTCAGATAGTGACCCGGGAGAGATGGGAGTTGGTAGCCAGGGAATGGAGTTTACGGCAGAGACCGAAGACAATGGCTTGAGTCTTCCCAATATTTAGTTAAAGGTAGTAGATGAGCAGAAATTCCTCTTTTTCTTATGGTACACGTCAAGTCTTTTACAAGTAAGCAGCAGCAGCAATGTCAAAATCAGGATCTACACACACACACACAAACGGAAAGGTGCAAGTTCACTCAGGCAGAAAGAAGATTTAACAATATTCAAAAGAATAAGAGAAGTAAACTTACAGTAGATAATTGAATATGCTTCACTTGTTGAACCTCCACACAGAAGTGAATTATATCAAGTACATAATGTTGTGGGGTGAGTATATTGTTTTTCACTAGTTAAACATCTGGGCCACTTGAGGCCAACGTTTCAAGTTATCATAATCTTTTTACTTTTGTTTCAACTGTCAGGTGTTCAGGTGTTGGATCCAGCTTATATTTGGTTTTCTGATAAAGATGAAAAGTTTATACCTAAAACTGTAACTGAGTTTTCAGCTGTTATGGGAAATTCAGGTCAGTCTATTTATCACTTCTAATGCCAACTCCCAAACATCACTTCTGACCACCCAACTACCCTTCCTGGCCACCCCCCATCCTCAGCTAGCTGCTCGTCCAATACCTCCTTTTCCCAAGACACCATCATGCTCCCTTTTAAAACTGCTGGCATGACCCCCACCCCCCTCAAAAAAAACCCTCAACCCAACCATTCTTTCCAACTACTGCCCTATCTCTAACCTTTCTTCTTGAAGGTTCTCAAATATGTTGCCATCTCCCAGCTACTTGCCCACCTCTCCCAAAACTCCACATCTGAGTCTCTTTAAACGTTAACAAGACCATACCTCTCAATCTACAAACTTTAACAGTGAGGGACATAGCTAAAAAAAAAAACAGGGGGAAATGGACAAGCTTTTTTTCTAACATGTAATGCTATTAATATTAAGACAAGCCAATGGGGATCAGTTTAACCCAACTTGCCTGGCGGGAAACTGACAGGATTAGATCAGCCACCCATTTTACAGCTTAGCCAATTTTACTTAATTGACTGCCACGGAAAGTAACATTGGGAGATTGTGGAAGGGGATGCCAATCCTGTTAATTTCCTGCTGGGCGGGTTAGGCTAAAGTCGACAAACCACTGGAATCCACTAGTGATCCAAAGTCCACATTCGACACCCTTTCCCCTACCCTTTTCTGCCTAGCCTCGAATTCTTCCCTCCATAGTCGCAGGTTGCCCCTCCAGTGGTGCTAGGCCACAGTAATCCAACCCCCACCCCAATGCTGCCAAACTCCAGATCACTGCCCCAGTTAAGAACATAAGAAAATAGGAGCAGAAGGAGGCCATCCAGCCCCTTGAGCCTGCTCCGCCATTCAATAAGATCATGGCTGATCTGATCCTGGCCTCAACTCCACATCCCCACTCTCTCCCTATAACCCATAATACAGGGGTCTCTCAGCATTGATGTCAGGAGGATTGAAGGGCAGGGGACGAGATTGTGGTCTTTTTGGAGACATCAGAGGTCCCTTTGCCAATGATGTTGTCTCGATCCTCCAAGTGCCTCTCAGGACTTTCCTAATATCATTGCTAGCCTTGAACCAGCTCTTTTGTTTTAGCTAGTTTAAAGTGTGAATGTGCTATCACATCTAGTAATTACATCAGTAGCATATCTTTGCACTTTAACTAAAAAGGACAAATTGGCTGAAAGTTGGCAATGGCTTTGAGAAATTCATGATGGGCCACGATCTTTCAGCTCAGTTCTGCCTTTTCCGATGCCACCGTAACCTAGGGCATTGGCTACCATGTACTCTCTCTCCATGAACGACACACCCCATTCTCCACCTCCCACCTGCTTACTGATGTCCCTTCGAGCTTCTCTATTCTGTTCATCAGCTACCCAGGACTCAGCCACAAATCTGCCTGGTCTTTCTCCTTCCCCTTATTTATCTGAATTGCGGAATCCAATCCAAAAACGTTGATAAAAATCCTGAAATGCAATATAGTAAATGGAATTTCACTTATTCAGCTGCCTTGAAGAACAGCATTGGTCTTTACTTAGAACTGACTTTCAGTTGTACATTGATTTCTGAGTGGTCAGCTTGTTCACAGCTGTGCCAGCTTTTTTGACGTTTGTAAGTTCTGCCAAACCCAATGACCATTCCCTCAATCCTGCTAAATACTAGGTACCTAACACATATAGTCTTTCTTTGTATTCTTACCTTTAAAAGACAACAGGTTATAAAAGATATATTATATCGAAAATAATTTAACGGCCGTTCATTTCCTTTTCAGAATATACTGGACAGGAGTTGAGGATTTCAATCCCCAAAGCGATTCCACGATATCATAAAAACAGAATTTGACTTTTCAGCCCTGATATTATGCCCTACAACATATAGCACTTACTATTGCTATAAAATATCAAATTCTCCAAATGAATGTGAACAAAATCATGGGAGATTTGCTAGCAATATCTGAAAAGTTTCACTGATATAGTGTGCACTTCCTGTCATTCTTCAGCGTATCCTCCGACTTACTGTGAGCAACACCAAGGGAACTCAAGGTATAAAATACATAGATATATTCAGTAACTGGATCTCCCATGACATTGTTCATTGTAAAACGGCAGATCCTCTGACTCACTATGATGGGATGTTACCAGAATACAGCTGGGAATCTGTTGCAGGAAGTGTGGCACTTACTGGAAATGCATGTTATACACAAGACTTTTATATTACAGATAATCAGCAGGAGTTAGAGCACTTGGATTCTTTTATCAGCTTAAGATCTCTTATTCCAGTATTGGGTGTTTATTAGAACCAGTTAAGTGAAGGGACAAAACCAAGCACCAATAATAGCAGCTGATAAACCCACATGGTTTTGATCTAAACTCCAAAGAATACATTCCTTAACTGTATATTTATGCTTCGTCATTAACTACAGCCCATTAATTATAGTCTCTTTTTATGTGAATTAAGTTCATCCAAGGAACAACATACATTTTGGGTCGCAGCACAGGGACAAACTGAACAAGCATCACAAAGGGAAGATAGTCTCATACATACACTAGTGTGGCTCTCCTCACTCGCCTGTGGTGTATCTGTCACAGAGTAGTCTATCCCAGGAGAACTTGACTCCAGTGGGGACCGGATGGTCAGGCTTAGTCTTTTCGGAGCATTTTTTGCTGCTTGGTGGGCTACAACAAACAAAACGGTATTTCAATTTTTTTTTTTTAAAAACAAGCAAATTCTCAAGTAAGCTTTCCCTTTCAAAAAAGTAGCAAGATTATCATTTGCCTACTTGTCAGTTGTCTTTAATACTTGCATACCATGCTTCATTGAATGGAAAGTAAAATAACCTGACCACATGATATACCCACATCAGTGGCTGCACAGATAGTGGATGCATTGGTTGTATTCTACCAAAATTCCCTGGATTCTGGGGCTGTCCTAGCGGATTGGAAAACCGCGAATGTAAAGCCCTTATTTAAAAAAGGAGAGACACAAAAAGCAGAAAACTATAGACCAGTTAGCCTAACATCTGTCGTTGGGAAAATGCTGGAGTCCATTATTAAGGAAGCAGCAGTGGGACATTTGGAAAAGCATAATTCAATCAAGCAGAGTCAGCATAATTTTATGAAAGGGAAAATCATGTTTGACAAATTTGCTGGAGTTCTTGAGGATGTAACGAGCAGGGTGGATAAGGGGGAACCAGTAGATGTGGTGTATTTGGATTTCCAGAAGGCACTCGATAAGGTGCCACATAAAAGTTCACGGGGTTGGGGGTAATATATTAGCATGGATAGAGGATTGGCTAACAGAAAAAGAGAGTCAGGAAAAATGGGTAATTTGTCAATTGGCAAACAGTGACTTGTGGGATGCCGCAGGGATTGGTGCGAAGTCCTCAACTATTTACAATCTATATTAATGGCTTGGATGAAGGGACCGAGTGTAATGTAGCCAAGTTTGCTGATAATACAAAGATGGGTGGGAAAGTTAATTGTGAGGAGGACACAAAAAATCTGCCAAGGGACAAGCTGAGTGAGTGGGCAAAAATTTGGCAGATGGAGTATAATGTGGGAAAACGTGAGGTTATCCACTTTGGCAGAAAGAATAGAAAAGCAAATTATAATTTAAATGGAGAAAAATTGCAAAGTGCTGCAGTACAGAGGGACCTGGGGGTTCTTGTGCATGAAACAAAAAATGTTAGTATGCAGGTACAGCAAGTGATCAGGAAGACAAATGGAATGTTAGCCTGTATTGCAAGGGAGAGTATAAAAGCAGAGAAGTGTACAACTGTGCAGGGTAGTGCTGAGGCCACACCTAGAGTACTGCATACAGTTTTAGTCTCTGTATTTAAGGAAGGATATACTTGCATTGGAGGATGTTCAGAGAAGGTTCACTAGGTTGATTCCAGAGATGAGGGGGTTGACTTAGGAGGATAGGTTGGGCCTATACACATTGGAGTTCAGAAGAATGAAAGGTGATATTGAAATATATAAGATAATGAGGGGGCTCGACAAGGTGGATGCAGAGAGGATATTTCCACTCATAGGGGACATAGCTTCAGAATCAAGGGTCACTCATTTAAAACTGAGATGGAGGAATTTCTTCTCTCAGAGGGTTGTAAATCTATGGAATTCTCTGCCTCAGAGAGTTGTGGAGGCTGGGTCATTGAATATATTTAAGATGGAGGTAGATTTTTGCGCAATAAGGGAATAAAGGGCATGGGGAGTGGGCAGGGAAGTGGAGCCGAGTCCATGATCAGATCAGTCATGATCTTATTAAATGGCAGAGCAGGCTCGAGGGGCCAGGTGGCCTACTCCTGCTCCTATTTCTTATGTTCTTATGTAATATTAAGGCCACTGTGTCCCAGCTGGGAGTCAATTTAATTGGTGAGAAAGGGTAGATTGTCATGCAGAATGAGCTTAGATATGAAAGACATTTCCACAACTGTGAAATATCAGTTCAGAAAAGGGATAAGCAACAACTGCACAGATTATTAAAACTCAAAGCATTTATTACCCACGATGTGTCAGTTGGTAATTGTACCATACAGTGTGCCACTGAGTTGTACAGACCAGGAAGGTCTGTATTAACTTAGCTGAGCTCAGCTGAACCAGTGCAAATATGCCTCAATATCCTTGGGATGGTGAACAGCTGTGGTTCCACTGCTGAAGTCTATCCAGTAATCTATGCATCTGGTGACCTTCAACGTTGAACAGCCTCAATTGCTAAATGCACACCGGAAAAATAGAACAGAAAAAAAGCTACCAATGTCAAAACAGATCTCAAAGAAAATTATCGAACACCAGAAATCTCAGTTACGCCATTATCAGGTGACTTTAGGCTGAGTAAAGGAGCCATTCCAGTGATTTTCAGGTCGGCTGTGGTTCTCAAAGCTCAGTTGAAAATGAACTGAAATAAAAATTGTATTACAACTTCTGCAACATGAGTTTCAGGGTTATAATGCATTTGTATCCTACAACTCCAGCGTCCTCCTTGCACCCCCAATAACTTCGTCACACGTCTCCCTGTTCCTTGCCCACCCCACCCCGGTTTGGGAACCTGCTTTAACTGAAGTCTCTTTTCCAGATTGTGTTCTGATACTGTCAATCCTCTCACTTTTACCAAAGCACAGGAAGCAAATTAACCATCTATTAGGAAAGTCTTAACCAGGACATCAGGAGAACCCGCAACTCTGCTTCGAATAGTACTACAAGATTTTCTTTTAAATCTACCTGAATGGACTTATGGGGTCTCAGTTTAATGTTTCATCTGAAAGTCAGTACAAGCGTAGCATCCCGAATCCAGAACCCTCGGGACCGAGGCCATTTCAGATTTTGCATTTTGCCGGATTTTGGAACGTCTTTCTGACGCCACGAATCCGGAAATACCCGAGACCAGGTTCAGGTATTTCTGGATTTTGGAATGTCAAAAAGGGGATTGGGGGGGTACCTGTCGAGGAGCTGTTCAGGCCGTCCGGGGCCCGCCGAGAAGGTCGCCGTCAGGTCAGGCCGGCCCCGCCAGGACCCTATAGAATTGCAGTACTCAAATTCTCTTGTAAGAAAGGCCAACATACAATTTGCTTTCTTAATTGCTTGCTGTACCTGCATGTTAACTTTCAGTGAACCGTGTACAAGGACACCCAGGTTCCTCTGAACACTAACACCTCCCAATTTCTCACCATTTAAAAAATACTCTGCTTTCCTATTTTTCCTACCAAAGTGGATAACTTCACATTATGGCCCTGAAATTGTGGCCTCTCTGGGTGCGTACAATGTGCGCATGAAGAGGCCCCGCAAGTTCTGGGTTTAGGCGCGCAAAGTGCATATGCTGAAATCCGGCACTTGTGAACTGTCAAAATTTATTTTGACAATTCCAGCACATCCCCGGGAGAAGGGCCTTCATGGGCAGAGATATGAGTTATTTGCCCAACTCTTGTTCAGCGAATGTCCTTAAAACCCTTACGCCTGCTTTTACCAGCGCAAGAGTTTTAAAAGATAGAAAGTAAAATGTTATCAATTATTTTTCTACTAAAAACCCAGTCATTAAGGCAAGTTTATTTTCACCCCTATTAAAACATTCAAAACATTTCAAAAAAATAAGTGTCTAAAATATTGAATTAAATTCAATTTCAATTAATTTTAAATATGTGAATGTTTTTTTTATTTATTTAAAGTGTATGTGTTTTTGGGGTATCCCATAGAAATGGTGATCACCATACAAACGGAACTCACCATTACTGTGAATGGGGATACGCCATTTTCATTGGTTGGTCCAGCCCATGTGATCCCAGGTTGCACATACGCTCCTGGAATATGTGGGCCTCTGCGCTGGGCTGTGCATGGAGGCCTCGCAGCGCAAGTGTTCATTCCTCCGGCACCAGCAGGTACATTTGTACATTTTTGTGGTCGGAGGCATCGACCGCAATTTCAGGGACAATATTCCATTTGTCATGTTCTTGCCCACTCGCTTAGCCTGTCTATATCCTCTTGAAGTATCTTTGCATCCTCCTCACAACTAATATTTCTATATAATGCATCCTTGATAAATAATTGATACTTGTGTAATAAATTTGAATTCATAAATGGCTCATACCCTGATAAGCACTTTCTGTTGCACGTCGCTTCATTTCAGCCTCCTCTTCCTCATGTTTCTTCTTTCTAAAATAAAAGGGAAAAAAGCTAAGATCTCAGTTTTATAAAACAACTATAATTCACATCGGAGATCTCCACGCAGAAAATGCAAATATTCTGACTTTGGTTTCACTGCTACAACATAAAACTAATACTTGCAAATTGTTTCATATTTTCTATACTTACACAGTGATATCATTCCAAGTCTCCTGAAGTTTACTATCTACATGGCCAGCCTGGATCAGCTCTGCTTCTCTCTTTATTGTTCTATGGAATCCAAATTTAAACATGAATTAAAAGTGTGTTGCAACTTTGAAGCTCATTAGTGGTGAACACCGACACTTTCCACCTCATAACATTGCAGGACTATTAGTTATTAACTCTCATCATTACTTACAATGTCCAACTACAGGAACCTAAACAAGCAGAAAACAAACCTTGTGGGACAGCCTGGATGGACCAGTAGGTCTTTTCCTGACCATCATTTCCATATACACTAGCATGCCACTCACATTTTTAATACCAAGAGATGGGCCAACTAATCTGGGTACTTAGGCCCCAAGTTTCCACACGCGGCGAAAAAGGCGCCCCTCAGAGCTGGGCACCTGTTTTTCGCGCCAAAAAAAAACGCGGTATTCTCGAGCTCCTTGCAGCTCGATGTCTGCTTGGTGCGGCGCACAGGGGGTGGAGCCTACCACTCATGCCGATTTTGTAAGTAGGAGGGGGCGGTACAATTTAAATATGAGTTTTTTTGGTGCCAGCAACCCTGCGCGTGTGCATTGGAGCGTTCGCGCAGTCTGAAGTAAACATTGGCACTCGGCCATTTTTAAAAGTGCTGCAGAAAAAGTGAAAATTTGTTTATTGAACCCTTGCAAAGGCTTGTATTTTAATTTTCTTGATATTTCTGTGTGTGAGGGATTGCTTTTAGCAGTCAGTCCCCCTCACAGCTAGAAGGCTGCTGCTGCTCCCGACCAGCCACTGGCGCCGCTGCAATCCCATGGCCGAATGGCCTCAAGTCCGTCCGGTGCTGCATCTTCGCGGGGAATGAAGGCCTGCCTCAAGCACCAAGGCTGCTTGCTGCCTGCCCCTGTCCCCGAGACCGACGCCACACCGCTGCCTGAAGCGCTGCTTGCTGCCTGCCCAGAGACCGATGCCACACCGCTGCCTGAAAGGCCTGCCTGAAGCACTTTCACACAGGTAGGAACATGGTTTATTTAATCTTTTCTTTGCTTATAAATTTTTATTCAGGTTGGATTTATTTGTATAATATTTGTGTAAGTATAACTAAGGATTGATTGTAGAATTTAATGACTTCCCTTCCCCCCCCACCTCGTTCCCAACGCCGAATGTAACCTGCGCCTGATTTTTTAAAGTGTAGACAAGGTTTTTTCAAGTGTACAAAAATCTTCACTTGCTCCATTCTAAGTTAGTTTGGAATACGTTTTCACTGGAAACTTTCAAATCCGGCGTCAGTGGCTGGACACGCCCCCTTTTGAAAAAATAATTCAGTTCCAAAGTGAAACTGTTCTACCTGACTAGAACTGCAGAAAACTAAATGTGGAGAATTCCGATTTCTAAGATACTCCGTTCTACACCAGTTGCTCCTAAAAATCAGGAGCAAATCACGTGGAAACTTGGGGCCTTAATGAGCATCTCAAAATGTTTATGCATTGAGAAATTCTTGGAATTTGCATGTCCCTCATTAAAAACATTTTCCACATTTGTGGCCATATAATTACTTGCCATTTCGGACTTACATATTCTACAATCTCTTCCAATATGTGGAATTAAAAGAAAACATTCCATCAATGCAGAATATTTATTTTCTTACACCTTCTTAATTCTTACCTTTCCATGCATCCTAATATTGACTGGGATAGTAATAGTGTAAAGGACAAAGAAGGGGAAGAATTTCTGAAGTGTGGTCAGGAGAAATTTCTTGATCAGCATGTTTCCAGCCCAACGAGGAAGGAGGCATTGCTGGATCTGATTTTGGGAAATGAGATGGGTCAAGTGGAGCAAGTGTCAGTAGGGGAACATTTAGGGAACAGTGATCATAGTGTCAGAAGGTTTAGATTAGCTATGAAAAAGGACATGGAGCAATCTAGAGTAAAAATACTTAATTGGATGAAGGCAAATTTCGGTGGATTGAGAACGGATCTGGCTGGGTAAATTGGAATCAAAGATTGACAGGCAAAACTGTAATTAAACAATGGGCTGCCTTTAAAGAGATGTATTGGGTACATTCGAGGTACATTCCCACGAGGGGGAAAGATAGGGTAACTAAAGCCAAATCTCCCTGGATGATGAAAGAGTTAGAGAGTAAGATGAAGCCGAAAAATAGCATGCATGACAAATGTCAGGTTGAGAATACAAGTGAGAATCAGTCTGAATATAGAAAGTTCAGAGGAGAAGTGAAAAAGAAAATAAGAGGGGCAGAGAGTGAATATGAAAATAGATTGGCACCAAACATAAAAAGGAATTTAAAAGTCATCTGTAGGCATATATATAGTAAACAGGTAGTAAGAGGAGGGGTGGGCCAATAAGGGATCAAAAAGGAGACCTACACATGGGGACAGAGGGCATGGCTGAGGTACTAAATGAGTACTTTACATGTGTCTTCACCAAGGAAGACGATGTTGCCAAAGTCCTAGTGAACGAGAAGGTAGTGGAGATACTGAATGAAATAAAAATTGATAAAGAGGAGGTACTCGAAAGGCTGCGTGTACTTAAAGTTGATAAGTCACCAGGACTTATTCATGGGATGCATCCTAGGATGCTGAGGGAAGTTAGAGGAAATTGCAGAAGTACTGGCCAAAATCTTACAATCCCCCTTAGATATAGGGGTGGTGTCAGGGGACTGGAGAATTACAAATGTTACCTCCTTGTTCAAAAAAGGGTAAACCCAGCCAGTAAACTACAGACCAGTCAGTTTAACCTCAGTAGTGGGGAAGCTTTTAGAAACGATCAGGGACAAAGTTAATAGTCACTTGGACAAGTGTGGCCTAATTAAGGAAAGCAAGCATGGGTTTGTTAAAGGCAAATCGTGTTCAACTAACTTGATTGAGATTTTGATGAGGGAACAGAGGGTTGATGAGGGCAATTCGGTTGAAGTGGTGTACATGGACTTCCAAAAGGCATTTGATAAAGTGCCACATAATAAGCTTTCCAGCAAAGTTGACGCCCACGGAATAAAAGGGACAATGGCAGCATGGATACGAAATTGGCTAAGTAACAGGAAACAGAGAGTAGTGGTGAAGTGGAATATTAGTGGTTTTTCAGACTGGAGAAAGGTATACAGTGGTGTTTCCAAGGAGTTGGTACTCGGACCACTGCGTATCTTGATATATATTAATGACATGGACTTGGGTGCACAGGGCACAATTTCAAAATTTGAAGATGACACAAAACTTGAAAGTATAGTGAACAGTGAGGAGGGTAGTGATAAGGCTTCGACAGGTTGGTGAAATGGGTTGACATATGGCAGATGAAATTTAATGCTGAAAAGTGCAAAGCGATAAACATTTTGGTAGGGTGAACATGAGGCAATATAAACCAAAGGGTACAATCCTAAAGGGAGTACATGAACAAGACCTGGGGGTATATGTGCACAAATCGTTAAAGGTGGCAGGGTAGGTTGAGAAAGCAGTTAAAAAAGCATTATGGGATCCTGGGCTTCATAAACAGAGGCATAGAGTACAAACACAAATAATTATGGAGCTTAAAAAAACACTGGTTCAGCCTCAACTGGATTATTGTGTCAAATTCTGGGCACCGCACTTTAGCAAGCATATGAAGGCATTAGAGAGGGTGCAGAAAAGATTTATGAGAATAATTCCAGGGGTGAGGGACTTCAGTTATGTGGTTAGACTAGAAAAGCTGGTGTTTTACTCCTTAGAGCAGAGAAGGTTAAAAGGAGATTTGATGGGTGTTCAAAATTATGATGGTCTGGATGGGAGAGAGAAAAACTGTTCCCATTGGTGGAAGGGTTGAGAACTAGAGGACACAGATTTAAGATAATTGGCGAATAAATCAAAGGCGACACAATGGAAAACTTTTTTTTTTTAAAGCAGCGACTGGTTAGGATCTGAAATGTCCTGCCTGAAAGGGTGGTGGAGACAGAGACAATCGTGACTTTCAAAGGGGAATTGGATAAGTACCTGAAGGAAAAGAATTTGCAGGGCTATGGGGAAAGGGCAGGGGCGTGGGACTAGCTGAAGTGCTCTTGCAGTGAGGCGACACGAGCTCGACGGGCTGAATGGCCTCCTTCTGTGCTGTAACCATTCTGTGATTCTATGCACCAATCTCCTGTGTTTAACTTTTCTCATGGTTTACAATCAGCTGAATGAGAAACCTTCTTCCACCTAACTATCCAAACAAACCTGAACAGTTAATAGGTGAAAGTTAAGTCACCAAATGATTAACAGTCTCTAGCTAAATTTGCAGATACCCTGGGTTCTACTACATTTGAGTCAGAAGGTTCATGTTCTAGTCCCACTTCAGAACTTCAGCATACAAATTAGATTGGTGCTCTAGAACAGAACTGAGGGAATGCTGCATGCTATAGACACCATACTTCAGATGAGAACTGCAAGGTTCATATGCCTGTTCCAGTGGTTCAAAGTGCCCACCCCGTAACCTGGTCAAAATTGTTCCCCCAGTCAATGCCACCAAAACATATTAACTAGTCATTCATCTCTTAGCTATTTGAGAGATATTCCTGTGTGCAAAATGGCTGTCACACTACTTACATAATAATAGTCACTGCATTTCAGAGCATTTAATTATATGTAAAGTGTTTGGAGACATTTCTGAATAGCACGATAACAGTTATATAAATGTTACTTTCTTTATTTCGCTATCTATCGGAAAAGATAGTACACAGTATTAATAGCCTACAAACAAAACAACTTTTTGGGCCCAAGTTTCCACATGATTTGCGCCTGATTTTTTAGGAGCAACTGGTGGAGAACGGACTATCTTAGAAATCGCAATTCTCCACATTTTCTTTTCTGCAGTTCTAGTCAGGTAGAACAGTTCCACTTTGGAACAGAATTTTTTCTTCAAAAGGGGGCGTGTCCGGCCACTGACGCCTGATTTGAAAGTTTCCACAGTGAAAACGTACTCCAAACTAACTTAGAATGGAGCAAGTGAAGATTTTTGTAGAACTGAAAAAACCTGTTCTACACATTAAAAAATCAGGCGCAGGTTACAAATTCGGCGTCCAGAACGAGGTTGGGGGTGGGGGGGGAAGTCATTAAATTCTACAATAAATCCTTTATACTTATACAAATATTATACAAATAAATCCAACCCGAATAAAAATTTATAAGCAAAGAAAAGATTAAATAAACCATCTTCCGACCTGTGTGAAAGTGCTTCAGCCAGGGAGAATGCTGCAGCAAGCCTCACAAAACGAGGCAGCCGTTCCCGAACGCGGGGGGGGGGGGGCGTTCCAGACGGCGGGGAGGGACCCAACCGACCGACCGCAGGGGGGGGGGGGGGGGGGGGGGAAAGAGAGAAGCCGTTCCAGACGGCGGGCGAGCGACCGAACGCAAGGGGGGGGGGGCCATTTCGGGCGGGCAAGCGGGGGGAGGGCGGGACCGACCGACCGCAGCCAGGGGGGCGGGGGAGCCGTTCCAGACGGCAGGAGGGAGGGAGAGAAGGAGACAGAAGGCTGCAGGAAGCCTCAGAAATTGAGGAGCCATTTCCCGATGGCAAAAGGGGGAGGTCGTCAGGAAACGGATGCCTCAACTTTCTGAGGCTGCCTGCAGCCTTCTCAATGCTGATGTGCTGATAGTAATGTGCTTTTATTAAAAAATGTTCAAAAACTAAACAGCTACAAAGAACTACAAAAATGGCCGCGTGCCAATGTTTCCTTCACACTGCGCATGCGCGAATGCTGCAACGCGCGCGCGCAGCGTTGCCGGCAGGAAAAAAAACTAATTTAAATAGTACCCGCCCCCTCCCACTTACAAAATCGGCGCCGCGCCAAACAGACAAGGAACTGCAGAACGCTCCAGAATCGTGAGGTTTTTTTCCGGTGCCGTTTTAGGCGCGAAAAACGGGCGCCCAGCTCGGAAGGGCGCCCATTTTTTATCGTGTGGAAACTTGGGCCCTTTATTTCTAATAGCCCGTTTGTAAGTAATACTTGAGCATTGCGATTTAGAGGCATGTAAAACTCATTTTAGGAGTGAAATATAACTCACGGCCAGATGTACAGATCTTAAGTCTATCTACCAGCAGCAGCTGATGGTAAACCAATGAACGACATGTCCAACTAACACATTGACACCCTAGAACTATAACCTTAAAACACCTAAACAAGGTATACAGCATATAAATATCTACCAATTACCTGCACAGGTTAAAATGCAATAAACAGTGTATTTGAGCTTAAAAACAAAGGTTTTTCAAATAATTTACAACAGATTTTTCAAATATTTAAATTGTTAAGCCTCTTACTTATTTTTAAAGAGATGTTTAATGTTTTTCTTTATTCCAGGGGAGTAATTATTTTGTTGACTAGATGTTATATTTAGATAAATAGTCAATAGTTACAGGAAAATGTGAAGCAAACCCAAGAAATTCCAGGAATGAGAAGCAAGATGCAAAACACCAATGTTTTTGTTTTTTTAAACTTTAACAAGAATCAAGAGACATGAAAGAACTATTTAAATGGGGAATAAAAGGGAAACAAACATTTAAATGTAAAAATGGTGTTTTTTTTTTTAAAAACAGGGAAAGGAATATATAGTCAAAGGATAAAGTTTCAAGGGAGAAACGTTAACAAATTAAGAAAAGAATACACTCTGCCCCAAGCCCCACTCTTGTATAGTTTTGGACCGGGCAAACAGTGGCCCTCCCAGTTGGAGATTACCACTTTCTGCACTGACAAAACAATGTACTGATGATAGTAGAAAAATAATTGAGGTAGCTTCTAAAACAAGGTTGGTGAAGGACCACATGACCCATGGTGATAAAAGCAACAAAATCACTAAAGTTTTTTTTCCCCTTTTGGATAGCAAATTTGTTTACATGCATAGATTGAACAACTAATGAATACAAATAATTTGTGAAGTCCTGACCTGTATTTCTCCTGACTCTCTTTAATAAGTTTCTTTAGCTCATCAATTCGCTCAGCTGTGAGCTTGCGAACAATTACATCCTCCACAGTTTCCACAACTTCTCCTTTCTCACCACGCTTCCGTCTGCAAAGATTGAGGAGGTCATTACAATCAGGAACCATTATATTTAAGCAAGATTTTGTTTACAGATACACATACAGATCTGGATTAAACACTTACTTGGGAGTCTCTGTTGTTTCCAACAATTCTGAATATTGTGATGCACAATGCTACATTAAAAAAAACAAAACCATCAGCACATAAACAAGTACAAGATCGATAAAAATAGAAATCTAGACACAGCATATCAATCTTAGGCATGGATAGTGTCTCAGTTACAGATGGACTGACGCAAGGGTGGCGGTGGGTGATGTTAGAGGTGGAAGTAGGCGGTCTGTGATGGGAGAGTATATGGAATCATTAACTCAGCTTGGGGTCAAATCAGACTCCAAGACTGCAAAGTCTGTTTCAGCCCGAGACAATGGCCAGGGAGGAGGATTGGTGGAGTTAAAATTATTTTTTTTTAAACTGTAAAATGATGTTATTTTCTGCAATCTGATTGATGAAAAAAAATTACAAAGTAGAAAATAACCAATCAAAAGGCAGAAAAACATGGCAGTGATTTAACCAAACAAAGAAATCGCAGGCACAACAGAGACACAGGAAAAAAAACAAATACATTTTCCCAAATAATGGCACAGAAATTCTGGTCTCCCCAGGTCCGTACGGAGTGTGCGCGGACCCGGGAAGGCATCGCAAGCACCGTTTTTCTGCACATAATGCGCATGCGTTGAAAACCGGCTTTTCCAATCCGCATATCGGGAGTGAGGGCATTTGCAAAGACAAGATTGCGGTATTTACCCATATCTTTCCCAGCAAATGTCCTCAAAACTCTTGCTCCTGATAAAAGCAGGTGCAGCGCATACTTTTACAGGCGTAAGAGTCTTAAAACACACTTAAAAACATAAAAAATTAAAAACACATTTTATTTTTAAAAACCCTTTTTATTTTTAAAAACCCTGTCCACTACGTTAAATTTATTTTAAACCATTAAAAAAAACCTTTTAAAAACTCGGAAAAAAAATTTTCTCCAAGATATTTATTAACTTTAATTTCAATTAATTTTAATTATGCAAGGTGTGTTTGTTTGTTTTTCTCAATTAATAGTAATGAGAACTCATTGATACGGAGTTCCCATTGCTATTAATTGAGAATACTGTACTTGATTAGTTGAGCAGTCACACGTGCACCTTCTGCATGGGAACCTCAAGGGTGGGAGCGCGCTTCGCAGCGCGGGAAGAGAAGGCCTCCCCAACGGAATTCCACGCTCCTCCAGGACAACCAAGTACTTTTGGAAAAATTCTCTGGTCGGAGGCATTCGTCCAAAAGAAGCCTCCAACCTCAATTTCAGGGCATTAAGGTAATTAAGAGATTTCCCTCTTCATTAAGCTGCCAGAAACTGAATGCTTACCTTTTGTGAAAACCAATCTGGTGGGCGTCCAGGTTCTGCAAAAGGTTTGATTGCCCTGCTAACCGATACCCTGCGAAAACAGACAGACAACTCACTGTGGGCTCCACATCAACAATCTCCAGCACACTAATGTTAATGATTCGATCAGGCAATCAACATCAGAACCAAACAATTCTTGGTCAAGTGTAGTTCAGATTAAATAAAAAAAGTAACGGGCCTTCACTGTTGTTCCAAAAGTGTGCTTTACATGTAACCTCAGTATGACAATGATTTTCTTGGTTTCTCAAAGTGAGTTTACCAATTTAGGAGGTCATGCCCATTACAAGCTGGCCTGAAACTGCCTCAACTCATTCCATGCAAGAGCCTTACAACTGGCAGACAGATGTCTTTTCAACTCATCAGTCTGGAACAGATTCAAACCCAGGAAACCAAGAAAAAGAAAGGAGAGTGCGCTAACTCCCCACCTAATCCTTAACATTGTTCACCGAGAGGGTGCACAGCAGCATGCTATAAAAGGTTTCCACCATCATAGGCAGTCCCTCGAAATCGAGGAAGACTTTCTTCCACTCCAAAAGTGAGTTCTCAGGTGACTGAACAGTCCAATATGGGAATTACAGTCTCTGTCGCAGGTGGGACCGACAGTTGGAGGAAAGGTTGGGTGGGGAGTCTGGTTTGCCGCACGCTCCTTCCGCTGCCTGCGCTTGGTTTCTGCATGATCTTGGCGACGAGACTCAAGGTCCTCAGCGCCTTCTCAGATGCTCTTCCTCCACTTAAGGCGGTCTTTGGTCAGGGACTCCCAGGTGTCGGTGGGGATGTTGCACTTTATCAAGGAGGCTTTGAGGGTGTCCTTCAAACGTTTCCTCTGCCCACCTGGGGCTCGCTTGCCATGTAGGAGCTCCGAGTCTTGTGTCCGGCATGAGGTCAATGTCGCCCGCCCAACGGAGCTGGTCGAGTGTGGTCAGTGCTTCAATGCTGGGGATGTTGCCTGATCCAGAACGCTGACATTGGTGCATCTGTCCTCCAGGGGATTTGCAGGATCTTGCGGAGGCATCGTTGGTGGTATTTCTCCAGTGATTTCAGGTGACTATTGTATATGGTCCACGTCTCTAAGCCACACAGGAGGGCGGGTATCACTACAGCCCTGTAGACCATAAACTTGGTGCCAGATTTGAGGGCCTGATCTTCGAACAATGCTGATGCAACTGTGGCAGAGTGCATTCTCTGATTTTTCAATCCTATTCACTCGGGAGTCACCTGCTGCTGCTCCTCATTTGTACACAAAATGTCTATTCTCAGCCTGCTTCTAATAAACATGCCAAAGTGCCAGTCCAATTATCTCCCTTTATAATATTAAAATTGGGTAATGCAGCTAATGACTAGGATGGCTCTTAAAACAATTTTTGTGCCCTCCCCCTATTTGAATTACTTTCCAAACCTAATTTCACTCCAGGTCAGTTTGTTTCATCTTATTTTTCTCCTCTACAATATCTCAATGTATAATGAAAATAGATTGAAATTAAAATGCCACAACATTCTTTCCATATAAACTCAAATTATTGTGTCTAGTCCAGGTGGTTGATTTAACAGAGCTTGATACACTGACTGACTCTTTCAAGTTTAAAGATTCAGTATATCGCATAATTAAAACTCTGACTGCAAAATGTTGTGTTTAGCTGCCTTCTGACTCTCTTAATTAATCTTCAAGATGTTATATATGTAAGTTTTTCATCAGATTGAGATATGAAGCAGTTATGTAAAACCTACACCATTAAAAGTTGCCCACAATTGCACTTAGTGTCACCTACCAATTTTGGTCTCCACTGCGCATCACTGAAGATGCCAAACATAGCTTCTCACGGATTGACCAAGGCTCAGTAGGGCCAGTACTCAGCAATTTGTGCTCTTTGAAAGAAAAAAAAAAGTCCAAAGTTATCAACTGTCAGGAAAGATAAAACAGGATAGAACTGAGGTAGCATCGGTCCCAAATTCATAGCAATTACGAATCGTATTCTGGTACCGCAACAGTTCCTATATTTTTACATTATGGCTTAAATTAACCAGTACAGATGCAAGTGCAAATCAACACAATAAAGGAAACATAATAGTTCCACTGGGTGGGGAATATAGCCACCATTACAACCAGCATATACAACACTACTGCAGGTGGCCTGAGAAGAAAGTTTAAACATGTTGGAAAACTAGACATATTTAACAATGGAGAGGCTGCAGAAGTTATCCTTTATTTCAACATCCACATTCGTCACAATAGCAATATTATTGAAACTTTTGTATATATTGCCCCAGTATTACTTAGAAAACATTGTTATTTGATTTTCCTTGATGTTGTTCACAGACTTGAGCAGAAACAAAATGCTGTCACTGCTTCTCTTCCACTCTCAAATACTTCCTTTCTCTTTCCCTTCGATTGATTATCTTTCTCCATCTTCACCTGTTTATAAAGGCTCTCACTTTCTCATTGGTATCTCAAAGTGTCATTCTTTGTTTGCCAATTGCACACATTCTCTACCTCACTCTGTATTATGTGCACTTCCCTTCCTCTCCCTTGTTCCTTCGCCCTTCACCATATGCGTTTAAAACATTTTTAAGAGGTGACTGAGGAGGCCAAATAGTAGCAAAAATACTTTCATATGTAAAGATAAAATGATGGAAAAAGTGTTGCTGCTGATCTCCAATAATTGTTTTTTTTTAAATCAACACTAATTCAAAATAATAGCGGATCTCCAATAATGTTGCCCATAAATTGCAGAAAAGATTTATGAGAATGATTGCAGGAATGAGGGACTTCAGTTATGTTGATAGACTGGAGAAGCTGGGGTTGTTCTCCTTGGAGCAGAGAAGATTGAGAGTAGATTTGATAGAGGTTTGCAAAAATCATAAAGGGGTCTGGACAGGATAGAGAGAAACCGTTACCATTGGGCAGAAGGGTCAAGAACCAGAGGACATAGATTGAAGGGTGATTGGCAAAAGAACCAAAGACGCAAGAAAAATCATCATTTTTTTTTAAAAACACAGCGAGTGATTAAAATCCGGAATGCACTGCCTGAAAGGGTGGTGGAGGCACTCAATTTTATCTTTCAAAAAGGGAGTTGGATAAGTATCTGAAGGAAAAAAAATTGCAGGGCTACGGGGAAAGGGCAGGAGAGTGGGGCTAGCTTAAAGTTGACACGGGCTCGATAGGCCGAATGGCCTTCTTCCATGCTGTAACCATTCTATGATCTATAAATCAAAGTATATAAAAGTAGTGCTCCTCAATTATTTTAGACTTTATGATAGGATGGATAGAAGATTGAAAAAGACAAAAAAGAGAGCAGGGATAAACAGGTAACTAGTGGGGTGCCGCAAGCTATTTACAATCTATATTAATGACCTAGATGAAGGGACCGAGTGTAATGTATCCAAGTTTGCTGACGATATAAAGCTAAGTGGGACAATAAGCTGCAAAGAGAACACAAAGCATCTGCAAAGTTATTCACTTGGGTAGAAAAATAGAAAAAAAAAGAATATATTTTTTTTTAAATGGTGAGAAACTTTTAAATGTTAATGTTCAAGGTTTGATGTCCTTGTGCAAGAAACACAGAAAGCTAGCATGCAGATACAGCAAACAGTAAGGAAGGCAAATGGCATGTTGTCCTTTATTGCAAGCGGTTGGAGTATAAGATTAAGGAAATCTTGCTACAATTGTACAGGGCCTTGGTGAAACCACACCTGGAGTACTGTGCAAAGTTTTGGTCTCCTTATCTAAGGGAGGATATACTTGCCTTGGAGGCAGTGCAATAAAGGTTCAGTAGATGGAGTCCTGGAATGAGAGGGCTGTCTTATGAGGAGAGATTTTGTAGAATGGGCCTATACTCTATGGAATTTAGAGAATGAGAGGTGATTTCATTGAAACAAGATTCTGAAGGGAATTGACAGGGTAGATACGAAGAGGTTGTTTCCTCTGGTTGGAGTGTCTAGAACTAGGGGGCAGTGTCTCAAGATAAGGGGTGGGGAATTTAAGGCAAAGATGAGGAGGAATTTCTTCATTCGAGGGTTGTGAATCTTTGGAATTCTCTGCCCCACAGGGCTGTGGATTCCGAGTCTCTGAATATATTCAAGGCTGAGAGAGATAGATTTTTGGATTCTAGGGGAATCAAGAGATATGGAGATCAGGCAGCAAAGTGGAGTTGAGGTCGACGATCATCCATGATCTTATTGAATGGCAGAGCAGGCTCGAGGGGCCGTATAGCCTACTCCTATTATGTTCTTATGTCCCATGCATTACTGAGTGAGTCGGATGTTTTACAAGAGCACAGGTGTTGTGCCAAGTATTAACAGGGACACTGATTTATTAGCATTGGGAATGGCCTCCAATTTGAAGAGTGGAAAGGGGTCAGCAGATCAGGTTCCTTTGCTACTTTGAGCACATCCAACCTTTTCAGTATCTCCTCTTTATCTATCCATTGCTCAACTACCTCCTCTTTTACTGTGACAGTAGCAGCATCCTCTTGTGAAGACAGATACAAAATATTAATTCAGTACTGACACCATACCCCTTTGCCTCAAGATCTCCTTTTGCCACCCACCCTTCATCCTTTTTTGCCCTTTAAGTTTATAAAAGACTGGTGTTCCCTTTCATATTACCCACATACATTCTCTTTGCCTCTCATTTCTTTTCTTCAGTTCATGTTCTGCATTGTTTTCAGCTCATTTCTCTCCACATAAAGAAACCAACATTTATCATAAGCCTCCTGTTCGCAACCTTGGTGTCATATTTGGTCCTGAAATGAGCTTCCGACCACATATCCACAGCATAACTAAAAGAGTGCCCATTTCCACCTCTAACATCACCCGTCTCCATCCTTGCCTCAGCTCATGCGCTGCTGAAACCCTCATCCATGCTTTAAACTTACAAATTACCTCTAGACTTGACTATTCCAACACACTCCTTGTTGGCCTCCCACATTCTACCCTATAAACTGGAGGTCATCCAAAACTCAGCTGCCCATGTCCTAACGCACACCATTCCATTAACCCATCAGCACTGTGCTCACTGACCTTCATTAGCTCCGGGTTAAGCAATGCCTCGATTTCAAAATTCTCATCCTCGCTTTCAAATTCCTCCATGGCTTTGCCCCTCCCTATCTCTAATCTCCTTCTGGCCCACAACCACCAACCACCCTCCCCAGAGATATCTGCACTCCTCTAATTCAGCCCTCTTGGGCATCCATTATAGTAGCTCAACTATTGGAGGCCATACCTTCTGGATACCTCAGCTCCAAAGTCTGGAGTTCTCTGTTTAAAATCTCTCCACCTCACTTTCCTCTAAGACACTCCTTAAAACCTACCTCTTCTCCTGCCCTAATTTCTCCATGTGGCCCTGTGTCAAATGATTGTTTCTTATAATACTCCTGTTAAGCACCTTGGGACGTTTTCCTGTTTCATCATAATTAGAGGGAGCTCAGGACTTGAACAGCTGCAACAATTTAAGAGGACGGCAACACACAATCTGAATTCAGTACAGTAGTGTAATGGTTATGTTACTAAACTTGAAACCCAGGGGACTTCAATACATGTACTAATAATTCAGAGAGTGTGAGTTTTAAAAATCTGAAAATAAAAAGCTGGCATCAGTAAAAGTGATCATTTGACTTGAGCAAAAAACCCAACTGGTTCACTGGAAGAACACCTGACGTCCTTATCCGACTTTGCCTATATGCAACACACCAACGTGGTTAACTAGCAAGCCACTCAGTTGTATGAAACATTACAGAAAAAAAATTGCACCGGTTCAAGGCGGCAGCCCACTAAAATCTTCTCAGGTATAAATGCGGCCTTGTCAGCAACATCCACATCGCAATAATTCATATATTTTTTTTTAATTGTCAGCTCGACATATGCTGTTTAACCAATATCTGAATTGTTACGGCACCACTATCAAAGCAACCCTGCGCTGAAGATCTAAACACTGAAGGCGAACCACATGACCAAGAGAAGGAGACGGGGCCAGTCAGCGGGTCAAAACTGCTCGGCGCTGCTGCCATTTCTTTCTTTTGCACGAACCCGACTCTTTATCGGCAAGCGCTTCTCTTAGACCCTCAACCAACTTCACAAGCTCATATTGATCGCCGATCCCTCCCTCCGCGACATTTCTTTATCCCCGCTACTTACTGCCAGTCCCCGCCGCCATCATCCCAGCAACCACTGCGGCCTATAACCTCTGACCTCCCTACCAGAACGTTTATGACATGTTTCCCAAATTTTTAAAACTTCAATCGCTGTGAATTACGATTCCATCAATTAAGAATTTATATAATTTGCTGAGGTTTTCTTTTTGAAAAAAGCATTTCCACAAAAAGTATCGGTGCTCTGGTATCCTATTGCAACGCTCTCAATGGGCTGTACGGAGTTACCAAGCAACAACCCCGGAACATGGATGAGGAATAATTAGAAGCACATTTGTTGTGCTGGAGGATGCTGATGGTACCCAGCACAATGCTCATTCAAATGTACTAAGATTGGACGATGCACTAAATATTTAGTTACGTTTCAGTGGCCCGTGCATTGGTGTGGATTATAAACTGATTACTTCCCTACAAGTACATACATCGTTTACTATTAAGTGGAAAATACAAGAAAATATTCATATATTGGGCCAGATTTGGAGGAATAAATAACGGTGTCTAAACCACACATGCCGTTGTTGTAAACGGGCCAGCAATTTGTAGTGAGGAAGAGAGACCCTGTGAATTGCGAATTGCCACAAGTTGCTGGCTGATTTGCGTCACTCCGTTAGCTTCACGAAAACAGCATCTCGTGCTTAAACTATGTGATTTTCATCAAGTTGTTGCATTTGCACATTATTTGTCCTTTAAATTCACCACAGAAAGTTAAGTCCAGTAATTAACACCATAAGTCCCCTTTTAGCGACGTAATTGTTAATTACTGCAATTAACCAGTCTTGTCCAGAAAATAAAACGTTATAAGTGTGGAGTCTCATGCCTTCAGGTTGTGAATTGTTTTAGGAAATGTTTAAAATGTAACATTTTTAAATGTTCTAATTTTTTTTTTACTTTTCCTTTCTAGCAATCCAATCTTCCTTTACCTCTATTTCTTTCTCTACTTGATTTGACATTAAATTCATAGAATTATAGAAACTTACAGCGCAGAAGAACATTCAGCCCATCGTGCCTGTGCTGGCGCTTTGAAAAAACAATCGCGCTTAGTCTCACATCCTCAGTTTTTCACCAAGATCCTCATTCTCAAGTACCTGTCCAACTCCCTTTTAAAATTATTTAAGGGTTAAGCTTCCACCACTTTTCCAGGTAGAGCATTCCAGATCCCAACAACTCTCAATGAAAAAAATTCTCATCTCCCCTCGAGATCTTTTACCAATGATTTTGAATCTATGACCTCTAGTTATTGACCCACATGCCAGAGGAAATAATGTTTCCCTATTTATTCTATCAAAAACTCTCTGCATCTTGAAAACCTCTATTGGGTCACCTCTTAACCTTTGCTGTTTCAAGGAGAACAATCATAACTTTTCCAATTTCCCCATATAACTCAAGCCCCTCATCCTTGTAAACATCCTCTCTCGGGCATTTCCCTCTTTCCTGAAGTGTGGTGCCCTGAATTGTCCACAATATTCCAGCTGAGGCCAATATGAAGTTCTCACATGATCTCTTTGCTTTTATATTGTATTCCTCTATTTATAAACCCAAGTAACCTATATGCTTTTTTAACCACCATATCAACTTGGCCTGTCATCGTTAAGGATTTGCGTACATGGACACCAAGGTCTCTCTGCTCATCTACATTTTTCAAAATCGTGCCTTTTATAGTACACTGTCTTTCCATATTAGTCCTCCCAAAGTGCATCAATTCACACTTCTCCACATTGACCTCAATCTGCACGCTTCTGCCCATTTCACCACCCTGTCTATGACATCCTTATAACTATCCTTATCCTTATCATGATCTACTACTTTGCATGTTTGATATCACCTGCAAACTTTATAATGCTGCTCCCTACACCCGAGTCTAGGTCGCTTATAAAAATTGTGAAGTGTAATGGATCCAAAACTGACCCTTGGGGAGCACCACTGCAAAGCATCCATCCACCACCACCCTTTGCTTCCTGTCATTGAGCCAATTTTGTATCCACACTACCACGTTCCCCTTAATTCCATGGGCATCCATCTTCTTAATTGGCCTCCTGTGTGGCACTTTGACGAATGCCTTCTGAAAGTCCATATATACAACATCTATTGCACAACCTTGATCAACCTTCTCTGTTACCTCATCAAAGAATTGAATCAAGTTAGTCAAACACAATTTACCTTTAACAAATCCATGCAGGCTCTCCTTGATTAACCCATGCCTTTACAAATGAAAGTTTATTTTTTCCCTGGTAATAATTTCCAATAATTTCCCCACCACTGATATTAGGCTAACTGGCCTGTAGTTTCCTGGTTTCTCCCTCTCCCCGTTCTTGAATAGTGGTATAACATTGGTAACCCTCCAATCCTCCGGCACGACTCCTGTATCCAATGAGGATTGAAAGATTGTGACCAATGCCTCTGCTATTTCTACCTTGGCTTCTTTCAGCAACCGAGGATGCATTCCATCAGGACCTGGTGAATAAACAACTTTCAGTAATGCGAATATTTTTAGTATGTCTTCTCTATCTATTATTATCCTATCCATAACTTCCCTCTCCTCTTTTAGTGTAACTTTCACATCATCCAATTCCTTTGTGAAGACAGGTGCAAAGTACTCATTTAATCCTTTTGCCATGCCTTCTGTCTCTACTTGAAGATTTCCCTTTGGGTCTTTAATAGCCCCAACTTTTTCTCTAGCTAACCTTTTTCATTTTATATATTTATGAAATGTTTTAGGGTTCAATTTAATGATGCCTGCTAATCCTTTCTCGTAACCTCGCTTTGCCTCCCACATTAACTTTTTCAATTCCCTCCTCTACTTTCCATAATTCATAAGGATGCATTAACTTTGGATGCTCTACCTTTTCCCTTCAAAGAGATGAACCCAGTTTGTAGCTGAACTATCTCTTCACTGAATTCCCTCCATTGATCTGTGACTGCTTTCCTCTGCAATTGCCTTTTCCAATTTACCTGTGCTAGGTCCCTTCTTAAATCACTGAAATTAGCTTTTGCCCAGCTATGCATTTTTACCTTTGATATTTTCTGGTCTCTTTCCATAATTAGTTTGAACCGAACTATGTTGTTATAATTAACCCATTCTAATTCACCCTCCTTCTCAATCCTTCCTCAGTTTATTTCTCAATCCTTACATCTCATTGGCTAAAGAGATACATTGTTCATCCCATTATTAACAAAGGTGCCAGATAGCCTGTTGTCCTCACTGCGCTATTATCAGCAAAAAATATTAAAATCTAAATGTACATAAACAAGTCTAACTAACGGGGCACACTGCGAGATACCCCGCTTCAGCAAAATCTGGCCCATCGTGAAACCTTGGTGAACTAGATTTAGCTTTCTGTGGAGAGTTTAATAGGCAATTAATGTTCAAATGCAGCAACTTTATGACAATGACAAGGAGCTTAAGCATGACTTGCTGTTTTTGTGAAGCCGACAGCGAAGCAGCATAAATCAGCTACAACTTGTGGTGATTCGCAATACACAGGGTATCTCTTCCTCACCAGAAGTTTCTGGTGGAGTTACACATCAATAACGGCGTGCGTCATTCAGATGTTTTTATCTTCTCATCAAAATTAAATCAAATGAGTTATAGACCTAGAAATCCAAGTTGCATAAGATGGCCTTGCTGAAAGGGTTTCACACTTTCCCTTTCTGCAGTCACATTAAAACATAGCTTCTGCCTTGCAGCAATATAACCAGATCTATGTTGCAATGACGCATCTATGGCAATAAGCTGCAGCCACAGCTGATAAACTTACTCGTTTATAGTTTGCATGTAAGACTCTTGTCCTATTATTTGCATGATGTTGACAGCTCTGCATCACTCAGTGGATTACATCTATTGGCTTCTGGTTGCTCATTGCCTCAATACTAAGAGCAAAGTGTTGTGTATCTGTAAAGCATGCACTCCCATGTTCCGCCACCAGCGAGCGCATCCCCTGAAGTCCCAAGGGATCCCAGCATCCCTTGGGAGCACTGTATATAAACCGGCCCCCAAGGCCGGTTCCTCACTCTGGAGTGTCTTAATAAAGACTGAGGTCATTGTTACTTTAACCTCCGTGTGTGCAGTCTCATCTGTGTTAGGAACACAATAACGGCGCCGAGTATACGAATCCAATGCAAAGATGCTGCAAACTGGGCATCCTGGAGAAGTTCTTGGAGGGTAAGGACTGGGAAGCTTATGTCGAACGGCTAGACCAGTACTTTGTAGCCAACGAGCTGGACGGAGAAGGAAGCGCTGCAAAAAGGAGAGCGGTCCTCCTCACGGTCTGTGAGGCACTGACCTACAGCCACATGAAGAATCTTTTGGCTCCGGTGAAACCCACAGATAAGTCGTATGAGGAGCTGTGTACACTGGTTCGGGAGCATCTTAACCCGAGGGAGAGCGTGCTGATGGCGAGGTATCAGTTCTACATGTGCCAGCGATCTGAAGGTCAGGAAGTGGTGAGCTACGTCGCTGAGCTAAGGCAACTTGCAGGACAATGTGAGTTTGATGGCTATCTGGAGCAAATGGTCAGAGACTTTTTTGTCCTGGGCATTGGCCACGAGACCATCCTATGAAAACTTTTCACCGTAGAGACTCCAACCCTAAGTTTGTGGTCCAGGTACTCCAGACCATGGTCGAGGATCCATGTCGACTATCCGGGCCCATTTCTCGGTAAAATGTTCCTGGTGGTGGTGGATACTTTTTCAAAATAGATTGAATGTTAAATAATGTCGGGAAGCACCACCACCGCCACCATTGAAAGCCTGAGGGCCATGTTTGCCACCCATGGCCTGCCTGACATAATGGTCAGTGACAACGGGCCATGTTTCACCAGTGCCGAATTTAAAGAATTCATGAACCACAATGGGATCAAACATGTCACCTCGGCCCCGTTTAAACCAGCCTCCAATGGGCAGGCAGAGCGGGCAGTACAAACAATCAAACAGAGCCTTAAACGAGTCACAGAAAGCTCACTCCAAACCCGCCTGTCCCGAGTACTGCTCAGCTACCGCACGAGACCCCACTCACTCACAGGGGTGCCCCTGGCTGAGCTACTCATGAAAAGGACACTTAAAACCAGACTCTCGCTGCTTCACCCCAACCTGCATGATCAGGTAGAGAGCAGGCGGCAGCAACAAAATGTAAACGATGGTCGCGCCACTGTGTCATGGGAAATTGATCTGAATGACCCCGTGTATGTGCTAAACTATGGACATGGTCCCATGTGGATCGCGGGCGTTTGTGGTCAAACTAGACAATGGACAAATTTGCAGAAAGCACCTGGACCAAACGAGGCTGTGGTTCACAGATTGCCCTGAACAACCCACAGCAGATACCACCTTTTTCAAGCCCACAACACACACCCAAAGGATCAACGACACCACCCCAGACCAGGAAATCGAACCCATCACGCCCAACAGCCCAGCAAGGCCAGGCTCACCCAGCAGCCCTGCAGGGCCAACAACACGCCAGCCCAGCGAGGGCACAGTCAACATATCAGAATAGACACCTCACCTTGTAAATAGTTTTCACTTTGACTTTGGTGGGGGTGGGAGTAATGTTGTGTATCTGTAAAGCATGCACTCCCATGTTCTGCCACCAGGGAGCGTATCCCCTGAAGTCCCAAGGGATCCCAGCATCCCTTGGGAGCACTGTATATAAGCCGGCCCATAAGGCCTATTCCTCACTCTGGAGTGTCTTAATAAAGACTGAGGTCACTGTTACTTTAACCTCCCTGTGTGCAGTCTCATCTGTGTTCGGAACACAATACAAAATACTGTGGTTTTACATGGGAAGCTGCAGTTCTGTAATTATGGTGAAATTCTAACCAAATTCTGTTCACCCATCACCACTGATCTACATTGGGGGGCAGGTGATCGCGACTCCTGTCTCCATGAGAAAATGTTTTAGACTTTTTCCCCAAAACTTTCCTTTGGTTGGCAGCTGCAGTGACTGCATTGCGTGGTGGTTGTTTTTGGCACCAGATGAAGGGTGGTGATGGGTAGAATTTTTAAAAGTCTTTTTGAAAAGCATTTTCAGCTGCAGTGATATTTCTTTTCAAAGCTGTGACCTGTTGGAGATTAAATAAAGCCACTAATGAGGTTTATAAACCAACTGTCATGCAACTCATGATTTCTTACCAAATCTTAGGCTTTTTACGAATTGATCTCATGATTTATGAAATGGTGGGGTTAGCATTACTGCATCTTAGAAAATCTATATTCTGATGTGAAAGGTTTAAGCGAGTTTCGCCTCCTATTCTGCAGGGATTGTATAATTACAAGCACTGTGGAGATTGTGCTGCTGAAATTAGCAATTTCATTTTGCTCTCCTTAAAACCGATGTACGACTGGGGAGAATAGAACATCCAATTACTGGCTGCGCACACTGCGCCCACCCACCCGCCGTGTGGTTGTGCGCAGTCTCGCTTCGCGCAGGATTACGTCAGGGCACGGCCCGTTCTGTCGCCATGGCAACAGCGGCACGCTGAGCCCGATTGATTCTTTCAGCCGGGAGAGACAAGCACCGAGGTGAGAGGCAGACTTGAGACGTGCGTATCAAACCAGGCAACCATCAGACGGCGAAGAGGGCGGTTGGAACCAGGGGAGAGAGTTCGAGTGAGTTCGGAGAGGGAGCAGGGGAGAAAGCACGATACAAGCGCGGGCATTCATTGAGCTGTCGAGAGGGAGAGTGACGGCCTGGGTTTGGGATAAACTTTGGGGTGGAGGCAGACTAAGAGTAGTGCTCTTTTATATAAAGTGCACTTTTTAACAGGTTTTTTTTTACCAAGGACATCAAGCTGTGATCCTGGCCAGTCCAGTAGAATCTTGATCATCTTCAGAAAGACTTGCATTTATGTAGTGCCTTTCACGACCACCGGACGTCCCAAAGCGCTTTACAGCCAATTAAGTATTTTGTCAAAGTTTGGTAATGTTGGAGCCAATTTGTACATAGCAAGCTCCAACATACAGCAATGTAATAATGATAATCTGCTTTTAGTCATGTTAATTGAGGGATAAATGTTGGCCAGGGCACCTTGCTCTACTTCAAAATAGTGCCATAGGATCTTATATATCCACTTGAGAGGGCAGATGGAGCCTCGGTTTAACGTCTCATTCGAAAGACAGCATTTCCGACAGTGCAATAGTACTGCACTGAGTGTCCGCCTAGATTTTTGTGCTCAAGTGTCTGGAGTGGGACTTGAACCCACAACCTTCTGACTTAGAGGCAAGAGTGCTACTTACTGAGCCACAGCTGATACTTCCGAAGGTTGAACAGATGGGAGCTAGGTTAGAGTGAGGGTCAAATATCATCATGAAAAAGAGTGAAAATTGAACACAGCAAATAATCTTAATATATTTGTGCAGATGTTTATTTTCCTCTATTTAAAAATAAAGAAAAAATAGAGAACTAGTCAATTAGGACAATTCTTATACATTTCCTGCTATCTGTCTATGGAGTTAGATTGTTGGAGATCTGGGACTATCTACGTTCTTGTTTGGGTCAAGGATAGCAGATGACACAGATCGAGGGCTCAATTTTCCCCAGTGATTTGCGCCGTTTTTTTTAGGCGGAGGGCAGGCCGTTTTTTTGGCCTAATTTTAAAAAAAACAGTTTCCCTGAACAATTTGCACCAACTCAGTTAGTTATGATATTTTTAGGTAAGTTTTTTTTTCAGCCAAAGGGGTGTAACCTGCCACCTGTGCCAATTCTGGCCATTTAGGCAAGTTTAGCCAGTTTAGCGTTACTCCAGTTCTTAGGCCAGCATATGTGGCCTCTGTAGAAAAAACTTCTGGAGAGTTAAGGAAATCGGCGCAGGTAAGTGTAGCAGATGCCCGGAAAGCAGCAGCAGGAGAGGTAAGAGAGGGGTGCGGGGGAAGCCTTTCGGGTATAGTTCGGTGCGGGGACCAGGAGGGAGGAGGCCGTTCGGCCTGGGATAGGTGTGGGGGAGCTGACCGGGCGGCCGTTTGGCCTGGGCTAGGAGCAGGGGAGCGGACCGGCATTGCGGTGGGGGGAAACTTTAATAATTTAATGGAGGTAAGTTGCTGCAATGTATTATAATGTGCTTGTGTAGGTTGTGAGTTGAGCTGTAAGTGTCACTTTCCAGCCTCAGCCCGCATTGTGTCCCTTGTTACCGTGGCAACCCGATCTTTTTGGCGCAGATCAAGGCTCCACTCCTAAAACTAAAGAACAGGTTAAGTTGTGCCAAAATGAAGAAATCTAGAATTTTTTTTTGGCGTACTTGGGCCCCCAAAAAACGGGCGTTACTCTTCAAGTACGCCAAAAAAAAGCTTTGAGAAAAATTGAGCCCAGAGTATGACGAGGAAAAAAGGAAAAATAAATTACAAAAAATACCACCAAATTCCTCCCCGGTTTAGGCCCCATTTTTGTGCACCTTTCCTGATGGAGTAGGCAGACAATTCACTCATAGGCCTCTGAAAACGCCACTTTGTTAGTTGTCACTGGGAGGGTCTGCAAAAGTAAGCTTGGATGACTAGCGCAGTGATCATATTGCCTTATATTTACTAAGGTGAAGCATGCCAATGCTAGGGAGTAGAATACCTTTGAATTTTTAGCACTCAGTGTCTGCACTGAGCACTAAATGATAAGATAAAGCAGGGTCTATTGAATAAATCTATCTCTACCCTACCCCAAGTACCTTAATACCCAGTCTTAAAAGAATATCCTCTATTGCAACACACCAGTAACCTTTTATGGATTCTTTTAATCAACTCAAAAGTAGATTGAGACTGCCTAAACTAATGTTATGTAGGACCTCAGAGCTCTTAGAGAGAGATGACATGAATTTCATCAGTTATTTAGGGCTAGATCCATACCTAGTTCCCAGGGGTGGCAGGACAGTGCGCATATTGTGTAATAGTGTCCAATCTTTTTCTTGTAAGTATAATCATTGTGAAATATTACGTATATTTTAGTTTTAATGTCTGTCATTTGTGATCTGTTTTTTTGATTTTCTGAATACAGTTTCTACATTACTGGAAAATAAATCTCTGATACAGTCCCATTGGTGGGTCTACACATGGAGAACCCTGAGGTCGACTTCAAGATACACCGTTCAGTGCCTGTGCAGATCACAGTGCTGAGAGGCAGCAACTTCGTATGTATCTTCACTCTTCCTGGTAGTTCATCCCAGGCAAATTACAGCTTTTATAATTTGGACATTTTACGGCACTTTTATATTTTGCGCTTCTGCAGTTTAAACAGAGGAAGGCCATATTTGTGAGCTGACTCCCCATGCTTGCATTGCTAAAACCACTCCCTTATTTCAACAGCAGGATAGTGAATACATGTAAATGTTGGTACAAGGTATGTTAGAATAGCCCAAGGATAACTTGTATGTTTGTCCCCTGCTTGTTGCATCTGTACAATGGCATGGATGAGATCAGGAACAGTGTGTGGAATTATTGGATGTAAACCTAGGATCCCTCATTCACGGCATAGCAAACTGGAACTCTCGCACATTTTTTGGGTACTGCAGCATCAACCCACTATTTAACTTCTCTGTTAATCATTTATTTTGTTAACAAGTGATATGGTGTGACATGTGATTGCATGATGTTGACTGGGCAATACAGTCAGAAGTGTATAGGAGTATGCTAAAACCAATTGCTATCATTAATTTTAACTTGACTTGGAAATTGCCACAAGACTCCGTAGTTATCCCTTATATGCCATGTTGCTTCCAGAGCTTTTGTGTTCAGGGGCTCAATTTAAAAAAAGAAAATTGATGGGTCAAATTGTCCTTTCTTCTCATGTCGAGTCTGTTCTATTCTCCTTGCAGAAAGGGAGTAAAGTAGACAACCCAATGACCTATGTCCGTGCAGAGTACAATACCTTCCAGCTTGGAGACTCGGGGAAAATGCAGGTGACAGATGGTGAAATAGAGTACAACTTCACAATCAGCTTTGACTGCACATTCGATGGGATTCAGGAATTGGACAACCTGGTGCATAAACCTGTGATTTGTGAGTTTCTGCCTTATTTAGCTATTGAATCACAATCTAAGGCCGAGAAATTGATTATTGCCCCGTTTGGGGGCGGTAACACTCGGTAAGACTTTGTGCCAGGCGCAGAAATCTCGCCCCGGAAGGAAGGAAATAAGCGCTCCACTTCCTTCCTGGGGCGGTAATGGGGCGCACGCCTCAGCAGCGCTACGCACTGGGCCGTGTAGCACTGCCACGGGGAGTGGGGGTGCCGCGCGATCAGCCCAGATCTCAAACAGAGTGCCGGGCTGAGCGATCGCAGCACCGACCCCGCGAACAAACCGCGATCAGAGCGGCAACAATAAGGGCAGATTTTTTTTCTTCAGCAGTTGGCCACCTCCCCTTTAATTTTCGGCGCGGTAGTAGCCGGCCAGCCGCACGGTACGCATCCCCTGAAGCTGTCGCTGGCGCAGCTGCAGGAGTGAAATCCAATTTAGGGTCCGAGGCGCTAGCACAGTGATGCGTATGGCGATGATGTCACGATCTGCGGGCGCAGGAGATCGGGGCGCCACTCTATAGCGCTGCCGCTAAACTCCAGCCGACTATGGCGGCAGTTGTTGCCAGCATCGTGCCTGGGCGGGATCGCATTTGCGCCCCCTTAGGGGGCACTAACGGGAGGTGTAAATGCACTGAATTTCTCCCCCTAAATCTTTAAACATAATTATACAACAGAACTGAACTCGAGAATGTTAACTACTTAAATGCAGTAATGCCATAGTATTGGACCATATAATAGATTTTTAGTCACAGCAATACCTTAGCCTGTAATTGGCACTTCCAATTCATCATAGGCAGTCCCTCGGAATCGAGGAGGACTTGCTTCCACTCCCAAAGTGAGTTCTTTGATGGCTGAACAGTCCAAAACGAGAGCCACAGACCCTGTTACAGGTGGGACAGACATTCGTCGAAGGAAGGGGTCAGTGGGGCTGGTTTGCCGCTCGCTCCTTCCGCTGCCTGCGCTTGGCCTCTTCATGCTCTTTGCATTGAGACTCGAAGAGCTCAATGCCCTCCCGGATGGATTTTCTCCGCCTCGGGCAATCTGCAGCCAGGGTCTCCCAGGTGTCAGTGGTGATATCGCACTTTACCAGGTAGGCTTTGAGGGTGTCCTTATAACGTTTCCGCTGTCCTCCTTTGGCTCGTTTACCATGAAGGAGCTCTGCATAAAACACTTGCTATGGGAGTCTCGTATCTGGCATGCGTACTGTGTGGCCTGCCCAGCGAAGCTGATCGAGTGTGGTCAATGCTTCAATACTGGGGATGTTAGCCTGGTCGAGGACACTGATGTCGGTGCGCCTGTCCTCCCAGGGGATTTACAGGATCTTGCGAAGACATCGTTGGTGATATATCTCCAATGATTTGAGGTGCCTTCTATACATCGTCCATGCCTCCGATCCATACAAGAGGGCAGGTGATATTACAGCCCTGTAGACCATGAGTTTGGTGGTAGATTTGAGGGCCTGGTCTTCAAAAACACTTTTCCTCAGACGGCCGAAGGCTGCGCTGGCGCACTGGAGGCTGTCATGTTTGTAACTACAATATAACACCACTGTATTACTGTATACACTCAACTTAGATGCACACCTTGACCACAGGGGGTGAACTTGTGGGAGACACTCCTTATCTGATCACACAGGTATATAAAGGGAGGTCCCACGCAGGGCCATCACTTCTGGAGTCCTGTAATAAAGAGCTAAGGTCACAGAGTGGCTTTGTCTCTGGAATGTGCCTCGTGTGGTTTCATGCTGTCGAGTAAGGACTTTACATTGGCGAAGAGATACGGGAATTCACGACCCACGAGAACGGTCACCGGTAGCACAGAGGAACGGGACTGTGTTGGGGAAGACTGGGACGATTTTGTAGAGAGGCTTCAGCAAAGCTTCGTAACTAAAGACTGACTAGGGGATGCAGCGGCCGACAAGCGACGGGCTCATCTCCTGACCAGCTGCGGGCCAAAGACTTATGCGCTCATGAAGGACTTACTGGCACCCGAAAAGCCGTCGGACAAAACCTTTGAAGAGCTCAGCAAATTAATCGGGGAGCACCTCAAGCCGGCGAGCAGCATACACATGGCTCAACACAGATTCTACACCCACCGACGTCGTGAAGGGCAGAGCATACCGGACTTTGTAGCGGACCTCCGGCATTTGGCCAGCCTCTAAGTTCACAGACGCCTGCAGGGGGGAGATGCTAGGGGACTTCTTCATCGAGGGTATCGGTCATGCGGGAATTTTTTGTAAGTTAATTGAGACCAAGGACTTGACCTTGGAAGCGGCAGCGTTGTTAGCTCAAACTTTCATGGTGGGGGCGGAAGAGACAAAAATGATTTACGCGCGCAATTCTGCCTCCAATGCCGTGATGGATCAGGGAGTCAACATCATAAATGCTACTCAGAGCCCCACAGGAAGGCATGGGCAGTTCGACATTTACCAGGCAGCTATAGATCCCAGAGCAGGATCTCAACAGAGACAACGGCAGGCTGAATGGACGTTCACGCCATCACAGTGGACAATGCGGCCCGGGATGGGGCCATTGACATCCACTAATAGGGTACTTAAGAGCAGTCAAAGGAACAGTCAGCGCAAAATTCCTGGCCATAGTCTCTTTGTCCCCAACAATGGAAACTTTAACTCATGCTGGAATTGTGGGGGAAAACACTCAGCCAGATCTTGCAGATTCCAACATTTTGTCTGCAGAAACTGCAATCTCAGTGGCCATTTCACGCAAATGTGTAGAAAACCTGCAACCAGACTGATATGAGACAGATGGACCAGAAGAGGGTTCTGTGAGACAGGATGATTTTTGGGGCAAATCGATGGATGCCGCGGTTCAGCGGTCCATGCGGCGAATATTCACAGTTCATACACCAAAACGCCACCAATGATGATGAGGGTTTTGTTGAACGGCATCACAGTGCGCATGGAGCTGGACACTGGGGCCAGCCAGTCACTCATGGGCGTTCAGCAATTTGAGAAGCTATGGCCACTCAAAGCCAGTAGACCCAAATTAGAACGTATTGAGACATAATTACAGACTTACACCAAGGAAATCATTCCGGTGCTAGGCAGTGCAATGATGGCTGTCACACACAATGGGTTAGTGAACCGGCTGCCACTCTGGATTGACCCGGGCAATGGTCCCGCTCTGCTGGGAGGAACTGATTAGCCGAGATGAACTGAAAATGGAGGGGATGTTCACGCAATGTCCTCAGTGGAGCGAAGCTCGTGCTCACAAGTCCGACAACAATTCGAGTCACTATTTCAACCGGGCATCAGGACTTTCAAAGGCACGAAAGTAGTGATACACATCACCCCAGACGCCAGGCCAGTGCACCACAAAGCCAGAGCGGTGCCGTATGTGATGCAGGAAAACATCGAGAGCGAATTGGACCGGCTGTTGCGAGAGGTCATCATCTCGCCTGTTGAATTTAGTGACTGGGCGAGCCCCATCGTTCCCGTTCTAAAAGCAGATGTCTGTCCGGGTCTGTGGCAACTACAAGGCCACCATCAATCGGATGTCCCTACAAGACCAATACCCACTCCCAAGAGCGGAGGACCTCTTCGCCACGCTGGCAGGTGGCAAACTGTTCACCAAGTTGGACCTCACTTCAGTCTCTATGACCCAGGAACTGGCCGACGAATCCAAACTACTGACCACCATCACCACGCACAAGGGACTGTTTCCATATAACAGGTGCCCGTTTGGCATTCGATCAGCGGCCGCGATTTTTCAACGCAACATGGAAAGCCTGCTTAAATCCATTCCTGGAACGATCGTATTCCAGGACGACATCTTCATCACGGGTCGAGATACCGAGGAACACCTCCACAACTGGAGGAGGTGCAACGCCGGGTAGGCCTGCGACTCAAGAAGTTTAAATGTGTGTTCTTAACTCCTGAGGTTGAGTTTCTGGGCAGGAGGGTTGCTGCAGATGGGATTCGGCCACCGAATCCAAAACAGAGACGATTCGACGAGCACCCAGGCCCTGCAACACATCGGAGCTGCGTTCATTCCTGGGACTGTTGAACTATTTCGGGAACTTTCTGCCGAACTTGAGCACGTTGTTGGAGCCGCTACATGTGCTCCTGCGTAAGGGTTGCGATTGGTTTTGGGGGGACTGTCAGGAACGGGCTTTTGATTGAGCACGAAACCTACTTTGTTAAAACAAATTGTTGACCCTGTACCACCCCTGTAAACGTTTAGTTCTGACATGTGATGCATCGTGCTATGGGGTTGGGTGCGTGTTGCAGCAGAGTAATGCTGAGGATCAGCTACAACCTGTGGCTTATGCCTCCAGATCGCGCTCTCAAGCAGAACGGGGATATGGCATGGTTGAGAAGGAAGCGCTTGCATGTGTCTATGGTGTTAAAAAAAAATGCACCAGTACCTCTTCGGTAGGAAGTTTGAATTAGAGACAGACCACAAGCCACTCACATCCCTGTTGTCAAGACAGCAAGGCTGTCAATGCCAACGTATCAGCTCGCATACAGCGGTGGGCCCTCACGCTAACTGCTTATGACTACTCCATCCGGCACTGGCCCGGCACTGAAAACTGCGCTGACGCACTTAGTAGGCTCCCACTAGCCACCACAGAGGAGGCAGCTGAGCAAAGCGCTGAGATGGTCATGGCTGTCATTGCCTTTGACAGTGCAGGCTCCCCCATCACAGCCCGCCAGATCAAAATCTGGACAAACAGAGATCCCCTCCTATCCTTGATTAAGAAATGTGTCCTGACTGGGGATTGGGCGCCCGCACACGGAGCATGCCCTGAGGAGGTCAGACTGTTCCACAGGCGGATGGATGAGCTCTCCATCCAAGCTGACTGCCTACTATGGGGTAGCCGGGTAATCATGCCCCAGAAGGGCAGGGAGGAATTCATCAGGGAACTCCACAGCGAGCACCCAGGCATTGTGATGATGAAGGCCATTGCCCGGTCACACGTTTGGTGGCCTGGAATTGATTCAGGCCTGGAACACTGTGTTCGCAGGTGCACGACCTGTGCCCAGCTGGGCAATGCCCCCAGGGAGGCCCCGCTCAGCCCGTGGCCCTGGCCCACCAAGCCATGGTCACGTGTTCACGTTGACTACGCGGTCTCGTTCATGGGGAAGATGTTCTTCATTGTAGTAGATGCGTACTCGAAATGAATCGAGTGCACCATCCTGAATCCATGCACGTCATCCACCACTGTGGAAAGCCTATGTGCGATCTTTGCAACCCATGGCTTGCCAGACATCCTGGTTAGTGACAATGGCCCGTGTTTCACGAGCTATGAATTCCGGGAGTTTATGTCGGGTAATGGCATCAACCACGTCAGGACTGCGCCGTTCAAGCCGGCCTCCAATGGCCTGGCGGAACGGGCAGTCCAAATCATTAAGCAAGGTATGCTCAGGATTCAAGGACCCTCCCTTTATTGCCGCTTATTGCATCTCCTGCTGGCCTATAGATCCCGCCCGCACTCGCTCACGGGGGTCCCGCCCGCAGAGCTACTCATGAAACGGACACTCAAAACTCGGTTGTCCCTCATCCACCCAGTCCTGACCACCATAATTGAAGGCAAGCGCAAGTCACAAAACGAGTACCATGACCGTAATTCATGGGGGAGATGTATAGAAATAAATGATCCTGTATTCGTCCTCAATCACGCCATGGGGCCCAAATGGCTTGAGGGTACTGTAATTGGCAAAAAGGGGAATAGGATCATCGTGGTAAAACTCAACAATGGCCAGATATGCCGTAAGCATCTGGACCAAGTAAAAAAAAAAAGGTTCAGCATGGACACTGAGGAACCTGAAGAAGACCATGAGATGGAGCTCACAGTACCGCCAGCGAACGTGCAACAAGAGCAATCAGAAGAATGCACAGTCCCTGAGGTCAGCCGGACAGGCCGGAATCGCCACAGGTGATAGACACTCACATCAGCATCCAACAACCAGAGCCCCAACTGCGGCGCTCCACGAGGGAGCGTAGACCATCTGAAAGACTGAACCGATGATCCCAGTGAGACTTTGGGGGGGGGGGGTGGGGGGGGGAAGGTGATGTCATGTTTGTAACTACAATGTAACACCACTGTATTACTGTATACACTCAACTTAGATGCACACCTTGACCACAGGGGGTGAACTTGTAGGAGACACTCCTTACCTGATCACACAGAGACACAGGTCCCACGCAGGGTCATCACTTCGGGAGTCCTGTAATAAAGAGCTAAGGTCACAGAGTGGCCTTGTCCCTGGAATGTGCCTCGTGTGGTTTCATGCTGTAGAGTAAGGACTTTACAGAGGCGATGCTGAATCTCCGCATCAATGTCTGCCTTTGTTGATAAGAGGTTCTCGAGATATGGGAAATGGTCCATGTTGTCCAGGGCTGCGCCATGGATCTTGATGATTGGAGAGCAGTGCTGCGCGGCGGTGACAGGCTGGTGGAGGACCTTTGTCTTACGGATGTTAAGCGTAAGGCCCATGCTTTCATATGCCTCAGTGAATACATTGACTATATCCTGGAGTTCAGCCTCTGAATGTGCACAGACGCAGGCGTCGTCTGCATACTACAGCTCAACGACAGAGGTTGGGGTGATCTTGGACCTGGCCTGGAGGCGGCATAGGTTAAACAGTTTCCCACTGGTTCTGTAGTTTAGTTCCACTCCAGCGGGGAGCTTGTTGATTGTGAGGTGGAGCATGGCGGCGAGGAAGATTGAGAAGAGGGTTGGAGCGATAACGCAGCTCTCTTTGACCCCGTTCCGGACGTGGATTGGGTCTGTAATGGATCCGTTAGTAAGGATCACGGCCTGCATGTCATCGTGAAGCAGGCGAAGGATGTTGACAAACTTTTGGGGGCATCCGAAACGGAGGAGGACGCTCCATAAACCCTCACATTTGACAGTGTCAAAGGCCTTTGTAAGATCAAAAAAGGCCATGTACAAGGGCTGGTGCTGCTCCCTGCATTTTTCCTGCAACTGTCGCGTGGCAAAGATCATGTCTGTTGTGCCCATAGGGGACGAAATCCGCATTGTGATTCCGGGAGGAGCTCCTCTGCCACAGGGAGAAGACAATTGAGGAGAACTCGAGCGACAACTCTCCCAGTGGCTGATAGCAGGGAGATTCCCTTGTAGTTGCCGCAGCCGGACTTGTCCCCTTTTTAAAAAATGGTCACAATCACTGCACCTCTCAGATCTCCTGGCATGCTCTCCTCCCTCCAGATGAGAGAGATGAGGTCATGTATCCGCGCCAAGCGCCTCTCCGCCATATTTTAGCGCCTCAGGGATTCCATCAGCACCCGTAGCCTTGTTATTCTTAAGCTGTTTTATGGCTTTGCCTACCTCGTGCAACGTTGGAGTTTCACTGAGTTGGTGGCGGGTCCCATGTTGCGAGATGGAGTCGAGAACACTCGAGTCAAAGTCAGAGTCTCGATTGAGGAGATCTTCAAAGTGCTCCTTCCATCGGGCCCTGACTGCCTCGGTGTCCTTGATGAGTGTTTCCCCATTCTTGGCCAGGAGTGGGGTGGAGCCTTGGGAGTTTGGACCGTAGGTGGCCTTGACTGCAGCGAAGAATCCTCGCATATTGTGGCTGTCGGCCAGTTGTTGTATCTCCTGTGCTTTCTCCATCCACCACCTGTTCTTTAGGTCCTGGTTTTTTTTGTTGGACCTGAGCCTTGAGCCGTCTGTAATGTTGTTTTGCAGCTCCCGAGTTGGGTTGTTGCTTGAGGCTCAGAAGTGCTTTGCGCTTGAAGTCTATTAGTTCTTCGATTTCCTGATCATTTTCATCAAACCAGTCCTGATGTTTTCTGGTTGAGTGACCAAGTGTCTCTTCACAGGCACTGGTTATAGAGGCCTGGAGGGCAGACCAAGCGCTATGGGGATTCAGCATCTCCGGGTCATCAAGGCACGCCAAGCTGGGTCTCTAAGTGCCCCCGGCATTAACTTTTTTTGAGGAACTGCTTCTGCTGTCCCCTCTGCTTTGAGGCAATGTTAATGTTGATGTTGGATCGGATTAGGCGGTGGTCCGTCCAGCAGTCGTCAGCTTCTGTCATGGCGTACATCCTTGCAATCCCTGGTTCGGACTATGACCTAGTCAAGCAGGTGCCAGTGTTTGGAGCGAGGGTGTTGCCACGATGCCTTGTATTTGTCCCTCTGGTGGAACAAGGTGTTGGTGATGAGGAGTTCATGTTCTAGACATTTTGTGAGGAGTAGGGTACCGCTGGAGTTATTGCAGACATGGCCACGTAGAAACAGTCCTGTTCTGTGTGAGAGAAAGTTCAGTGTCTTCCATAAATTCAGAGCTGGCTTTATTTCACTCTGAGCACTACCACAATACTGCACCTTGGTCAGCTATTCATATTAACTCTATCATCAATTATATTTTGAGAAGTGAGTAGTTACAAAATTCCAAAGATATTGTACTTGTCGGTGACGCTGTGAGCACAATGTTACTGGATGTAACGTTTGAGACGGGTCACCTAAAGGAAAAATTAGAAACCCACCTTTGGAACCAAACAGGAAAAAATGGAAAGGTTCAGTTTAAAAAAAAAGGAACGCTGCTAAAATATAAAGAATGTTTTAAGATTTTAAAAAATTGATAAAATCAATAATTGGACTGAGGTAAAAATTCCCTGGATTCTGGGGAGGTCCCAGCAGATTGCCAAACTGCAACTGTAATGCCCCTATTTAAAAAAAGGAGGCAGACAAAAAGCAGGAAACTATAGACCAGTTAGCCTAACATCTGTGGTTGGGAATGTTGTGTATCTGTAAAGCATGCACTCCCATGTTCTGCCACCAGGGAGTGCATCCCCTGAAATCCCAAGGGATCCCAGCATCCCTAGGGAGCACTGTATATAAGCCAGCCCCGATTGCCTGTTCCTGACTCTGGAGTGTCTTAATAAAGACTAAGGTCACTGTTACTTTAACCTCCCTGTGTGCAGTCTCATCTGTGGTAGGAACACAATAGAGAAGATGTTGGAGTCCATTATTGAAGAAGCAGGACATTTGGAAAAGCAAAATTCGGTCAGGCAAAGTCAGCATGGATTTATGAAGGGCAAGTCATGTTTGACAAATTTGCTGGAGTTCTTTGGGGATGTAACTAACAGGGTGGATAAAGGGGAACCAGTGGATGTGGTGTATTTGGACTTCCAGAAGGCATTTGACAAGGTGCCACATAAAAGGTTATTGCACAAGATCAAAGATCATGGGGTTGAGGTAATATATTAGCATGGATAGAGGATTGGCTAACGAACAGAAAACAGAGAGTCGGGATAAATGGTTTATTCTCGGGTTGGCAATCGGTAACCAATGGGGTGCTGCAGGGATCAGTGCTGGGACTATATTAACGACTTGGAAGAAGGGACTGAGTGTAATGTAGCCAAGTTTGCCGACAATACAAAGGTGGGAGGAAAAGCAATGTGTGAGGAGGGCGCACAAAATCTGCAAAAGGACATAGACAGACGAAATGAGTGGGCAAAAATTTGGCAAATGGAGTATAATGTTGGAAAGTGTGAGGTCATGCACTTTGGCAGAAAAAAATCAAAGAGCAAGTTATTATTTAAATGAAGAAAGATTGCGAAATGTTGCAGTACAGTGGGACCCGGGGGTATTTGTGCATGAAACACAAAAGGTTAGTATGCAGGTACAGCAAATGATGAGGAAGGCCAATGGAATCTTGGCTTTTATTGCAAAGGGGATGGAGTATAAAAGCAGGGAAGTCTTGCTACAGTTGTACAGGGTATTGGTGAGGCCACACCTGGAATACTGCATGCAGTTTTGGTTTCCACATTTACGATAGGATATACTTGCTTTGGAAGCAGTTCAGAGAAGGTTGACAAGGTTGATTCCAGAGATGAGGGGGTTGATTTATGAGGAAAGGTTGAGTAGGTTGGGCCTCGACTCATTGGAATTCAGAAGAATGAGCGGTGATGTTATCGAAATGTATAAGATTGAGGGGGCTTGACAAGGTGGATGCAGAGAGGATGTTTCCACTGATAGGGGAGACTAGAACTAGAGGGCATAATCTTAGTTTTAAATGGGTGGCCCCTTATTCTGAGATGAGGAGAAATTTCTTCTGAGGGTTGTGGATCTGTGGATTTCGCTGCCTCAGAGAGCTGTGGAAGCTGGGACATTGAATAAATTTAAGACAGAAATAGACAGTTTCTTGAACGATAATGGAATAAGGGGTTATGGAGCGCGGGCAGGGAAGTGGACCTGAGTCCATGATCAGATCAGCCATGATTGTATTAAATGGCGGAGCAGGCTCGAGGGGCCATATGGCATTCTCCTGCTCCTATTTGTTATGTTCTTATGAACCCTTGGCCAGCCATGGCTAAACGTGGTCTTGCAAAAGACAGTAATGGCATCTGCACATCTGAACGAGGAAATGAAGAAGCAGGCCCCCAAAAATATAAATTTTTTTTGAAGTTCATTGACCAATGAAACTTAAAATGAACAAAACGGAGTGAAAGAGAAAGTTCAAGGCCTACGATCTGCATTGGCCAGCACGGAGGAAAGCGCGGCAATCATAAAACTTGCAAAAAAAAAGCCAAATCTTAGGCAAATATGAATTAATTTTGGCACCTGTTAACAGGAAGTGGACAATGGCACAAACTGGCTGCTAATATGTCCCCATACTCTGATGGTTGACATGTTTTTGCTCCTCCCCCCACCGCCCCCCCATGAAACTCAATTAAATGGCAGCATGTCCCCAAGGCACAGTCTGACTGCTTCCCCCTCTCCTGCCCTGCAGAGTCCAAAATCTTCACCCTGCTCAGGCACGAAAAGGAAGCCGCCTTCCCCCTTCACTCCCCTTTTCCTTCTCCTATCTGGTCACCCCTCCCTTCTTCCTCTGTTCCTCTTCGCTCTCCTCACCCTGCTCTTCTTTCTCTGTTGTCCCCTTTTCTCTCTTGAAAATTGCTGTTGCTCCTGACTCCACATGGGAGGTCGACAAATAGTGCATTAAAAACAGTGACCGATCGCAACATCCTTATGGTATTGTGCTTGTAGATGGCGCTGTGAGGTTTACATTATGTGATTCTTCAATTTAAGTTGATCTCTGCCTAATGTTACGTGACCGATTACTATGGTCTTCCTGCACCATCCAGACATTGGATAGCGGCATTTATCCTGTTTATTTTCACTAACTCTTCCCAAATGACTTCTGCAGCCCATTGCTCAGCTTAAACTTTGTCGAACTGGCAAGAAGTGAAACTACAAAAATCCCCTAAAGCGCAAATACTCCCTCACCAAATGATTCGTAGAAGAGGCAGGATAGCAATTGAAATCAGTTGTGCATTAAAGTCCACCAGCAACAGAGATTAATAAATGGATCCTTCTGCTGGCAAATGGCAAGCAGAAACTGGTAAGCATATGAACTAATTACGACCTGCCCCAATCCTAGAAGGGAGTCAATGGAAATAATAATCGTGAGATGTAAAATGGGCTGCCAATTTGCTGTCACCATTTCAGACTATTGCACAAAGTCAAAATCTACCCGACTACGTCTGATTCATATTGCTCCCCATTTTCCAGCCACTGATTTTAATGGCTAGAAAATCAGGAGCATCATGAATCCGTTGCATTGCCTGCAATGCCTGATTCACCTTCTCCAATCTGTGCACCAGTCATGGTAGACTCTATCTCAGGAGCGAAATCTTATATTTCTGGCACTTGGATATCTAGGGCCTGAAATTGGTGAAGGCCAAAGCCCGCTCAAGTGCCACCCAAAGGGCCGCCGAGAGACCGGGCGGTACTTTATCAGGAAGATTCCTCTAAAAGAGGTGGCAGTACCGCCCGGCCGCTAAATAACAGCTTACGCCATCAATCTGGGCAGCAGTGGGTGGGAACTCTCCATCTCGGCAGCAAATGCGATTGCCGCCCAAGTGCTGCCGAGGATGGAGTCGGGCCCAGGGAAGGTGGAAGACCTGAGAATGAAAATCATCACCAAAAAAAACCCACTGGAAGACTGTCAGGAGAGCCCATACAGATAAAATGCTGTTTTTACAAAAAATAATTAAAAGTAGTTCACTAACCTTTTTTTGCAGGTCTTCGTACTTACTATAAAGTCCTTACTCAATGGCACAAAACCCACACGAGGCACATTCTATGGACAAGGTCACTCTATGACCTGAACCTTTATTCACAGGACCAAGAAGTGATGACCCTGCGTGGGGCCTCCCTTTATCTACCTGGATGACCAGGTAAGGAGTGTCTCCCACAAGTTCACCCCCTGTGGTCAAGGTGTGCATTGCTTAAATATACACAGTATTGCAGTGGTGTTACATAGAGGTTACATACATGACATCACCCCCCCCCCCCCCCCCCCAAAGTCTTGTTGGGATCATAGGTTAAGTCTTTCAGGTGGTCTACACTTCCTCGTGGAGCGCCGCAATTGGGGCTCTGGTTGTTGAGCCTTGGCGTGAGTGTCTGTCACCTGTGGTGATTCCGGCCTGTCCGGGCTGACCGCCGGGACTGTGCATGCTGCTGAATGTTCTTGTTGCTCGTTCACTGGCGGTGGTGTGAGCACCATCTCATGTTCTTCCTCGGGTTCCTCAATGTCCATGCTGAACCTGTTTTTTTTACTTGATCCAGATGCTTATGGCATATCTGCTCATTGTTAAGTTTAACCACGATGACCCTGTTCCCCTCTTTGTCTATTACAGTACCCTCAAGCCATTTGGGCCCCACGGCGTGATTGAGAACAAATACGGGGTCATTTATTTCTATACATTTCCCCCTTGAGTTTCGGTCATGGTACTCGTTTTGGGACTGGCGCTTGCCCTCAACTATGTCGGTTAGGACTGGGTGAATGAGGGACAACAGAGTTTTGAGTGTTCGTTTCATAAGCAGCTCAGCGGGCAGGACCCCCGTGAGCAACTGCGGTCGGGACCTATAGGCCAGCAGGAAGCGCGATAGGTGGCATTGAAGGGAGGGTCCTTGAATCCTGAGCATGCCTTGTTTAATGATTTGGACCGCACGTTCAGCCTGGCCATTGGAGGCTGGCTTGAACGGTGCTGTTCTGACCAACATGAACTCCCGGAATTCGTAGCTTGTGAAACATGGGCCATTATCGCTAACAAGGATGTCCGGCAAGCCGTGGGTTGCAAAGACCGCACGTAGACTCTCCACAGTGGTGGATGTCGTGCACGAATTCAAAATGATGCACTCGATCCATTTCGAGTATGCATCTACCACAATGAGAAACATTTTTCCCATGAACGGGCCCGCGTAGTCTACATGCATACGTGACCATGGCCTGGTGGGCCAGGGCCACGGGCTGAGCGGAGCCTCCCTGGGTGCATTACCCAGCTGGGCACAGGTCGTTCCAGGTCTGAATCAATTCCCAGCCACCAAACATGTGACCGGGCAATGGCCTTCATCAGAACGATGCCAGGATGCTCACTGTGGAGTTCCCTGATGAATGCCTCCCTGCCCCTCTGGGGCATGACTACGCGGCTGCCCCATAGTAGGCAGTCAGCTTGGATCGAGAGCTCATCCATCCGCCTGTGAAATAGTCTGACCTCCTCAGGACATGCTCCGTGTGCGGGTGCCCAATCCACAGTCAGGACACATTTCTTAATCAGAGATAGGAGGGGGTCTCCCGTTTGTCCAGATTTTGATCTGGCGGGCTGTGATGGGGGAGCCTGCACTGTGAAAGGCATCAATGACCATGACTATCTCAGCGCTTTGTTCCACTGACCCCTCGGTGGTGGCCAGTGGAAGCCTGCTGAGCGCGTCAGCGCAATTTTCGGTGCCAGGCCGGTGCCAGATGGAGTAGTCATAAGCAACCAGCGTGAGAGCCCATCGGCCCATCGCTGTATGCGGGCTGACGCGTTGGCATTGACAACATCCCTGTTGTCAGACAGCAAGGCTAACGGCTTGTGGTCCGTTTCTAATTCGAACCTCCTGCCAAAATGGTACTGATGCATTTTTTTTTACACCATAGACACACGCGAGTGCCTCCTTCTCAACCATCCCATATCCGCGTTCTGCTTGAGAGAGCGACCTGGAAGCATAAGCCGCAGGTTGTAGTTGGCCCTCAGCATTACTCTGCTGCAACATGCACCCGACCCAATAGGACAATGCATCATATGTCAGAACCAATTTCTTACAGGAGTTGTACTTAACTTATTTGAACAAAGTAGGTTCCACGCCCAATTGAAAGCCCGTTCTTGACAGTCCCCCCAAAACCAATCACAACCCTTACGCAGGAGCACGTGAAGCGGCTCCAACAACATGCTTAAGTTCGGCAGAAAGTTCCCGAAATAGTTCAAGAGTCCCAGAAATGAACGCAACTCTGATGTGTTGCTGGGCCTGGGTGCTCGTCGAATTGCCTCTGTTTTGGATTTGGTGGGCTGAATCCCATCTGCAGCAACCCTCCTGCACAGGAACTCAATCTTAGGAGCCAAAAACACACATTTAGACTTCTTGAGTCGCAGGCCTACCCGGTCCAGTCGGCATAGCACCTCCTCCAGGTTGTGGAGATGTTCCTTGGTGTCACAACCCGTGATGAGGATGTCGTCCTGAAATACGATTGTTCCAGGAATGGATTTAAGCAGGCTTTCCATGTTTCTTTGAAAAATTGCAGCCGCTGATCGAATGCCAAAGGGGCACCTATTGTAAACGAACAGTCCTTTGTGCGTAGTGATGGTGGTCAGTAGTTTAGATTCGTCGGCCAGTTCTTGGGTCATATAGGCTGAAGTGAGATCCAACTTGGTAAACAGCTTGCTGCCTGCCAGCGTGGCGAAAAGATCTTCCGCTCTCGGAAACGGGTATTGGTCTTGTAGGGACACCCGATTGATAGTGGCCTTGTCATCGCCACAGATCCTGACAGAACCATCCACTTTTAGGACGGGAACAATGGGGCTCGCCCAGTCGCTGAATTCAACGGGCGAGATGATGCCCTCTCTCAGCAAACGGTCCAATTCGCTCTCAATTTTCTCCCACATCACAAACGGCGCCGCTCTGGCTTTGTGGTGCACTGGTCTGGCGTCCGGGGTGATGTGTATCACTACTTTGGTACCTTTGAACGTCCCGACGCCAGGTTGGAATAGTGACTCAAATTGTTGTAGAACCTGTGAGCACGAGCTTCGCTCCACAGATGACATTGCGTGCACATCCTCCCATTTCCAGTTCATCTCAGCTAACCAGCTCCTTCCCAACAGTGTGGGACCATTGCCTGGAACAATCCAGAGCGGCAGCCGGTTCACTGATCCATTGTGTGTGACCGCCAACATTGCACTGCCTAGTACTGGAATGATTTTTTTGGTATACGTCCGTAGTTGTGACTCAGTGCGTTGGAGTTTGCATCTACTGGCTTTGTGTGGCCATAGTTTTTCGAATTGTTGAACGCTCATGAGTGACTGGCCGGCCCTCGTGTCCAGCTCCATGCGTACAGGGATGCCGTTTAATAAAACGTTCATCATCATTGGTGGCGTTTTGGTATATGAGCTGTGAATGTTTGCCACATGAACCCGCTGAACTTCAGCGTCCATTGATTTGCCCCAAGAGTCATCCTGCATCACAGACCCCTCTTCTGGTCCATCCGCCTCATAAATTAGCCTGGTTACAGGCTTCCTGCACATTCGAGCTAAATCGCCACTGAGGTTGCAATTTCTGCAGACAAATTGTTGAAACCTGCAAGTCCTGGCCAGAGTGTTTGCCCCCACACCTCCAGCATGAGCTGAGATTCCCATTGTTGTGAACAAAGGAGCTATGACCCGGCATTCCTCGCTGATTGTCCCTTTGACTGCTCTTGAGTACCCTGTTAGTGGGTGTTCATGGCCCCATCCCGGACTGCATTGTCCACTGTGATGGCATAATTGTCCGTTCAGCCTGCCATTGTCTCTGTTGAAAACCTGCTCTGGGGTCTATTGCTGCCTGGGGTGTGTTGAACTGCCCTTGCCTGCCTGCGGGGCTCTGAGTCGTGTAAATGATATTGACTCCCTGATCCTCCGCTGCGTTGGAGGCAGAATTGCGTGCGTTATTATTCTGGTTTCCTCCTCCCCCGCCATGAAAGTCTGAGCCATCAAAGTAAAGTCCTTGGTCTCAATTAACTTTCAGAAAATCCCCGCATGACCGATGCCCTCAATAAAGAAATCCCTTAACATCTACCCCCTGCAGGCGTCTGTGAACTTACAGAGGCTGGCCAAACACCGGAGGTCCGCAACGAAGTCTGGTATGCTCTGTCCTTCACAGCGTCTGTAGGTACAGAATCTGTATCGGGCCATGTGTATGCTGCTCGCCGGTTTGAGGTGCTCACCGATTAATTTGCTGAGCTCTTCAAAGGTTTTGTCCGCCGGCTTTTCGGGTGCTAGTATGTCCTTCATGAGCGCGTAAGTCTTAGGTCCACAGCTGGTCAGCAGATGTGCCCTTTGCTTGTCGGCCGCTGCATCTCCCAGCCATTCTTTCGTGACAAAGCTTTGTTGGAGCCTCTCAATGAAATCGTCCCAGTCCTCACCAACACAGTACCGTTGCTCTGTGCTACCAGTGGCCATTCTCGTGGGTCGTTGAATCCCATCCTCGTCGCCAATGTAAAGTCTTTACTCAATGGCACAAAATCCACACGAGGCACATTCTATGGACAAGGTCACTCTATGACCTGAACCTTTATTCACAGGACCAAGAAGTGCTGACCCTGCGTGGGACCTCCCTTTATATATCTGGATGACTAGGTAAGGAGTATCTCCCACAAGTTTACCCCCTGTGGTCAAGATGTGCATTGCTTAAGTATATACAGTATTGCAGTGGTGTTACATAGAGGTTACATACATGACACTTACCGTCGGGGTTAGACCTGCCTTCACGCAGAGGTCCTTCCCCCTGCTGCTGTTGATTGCCGGCGACTCCCGCCCGCACCAAACTTGCAGCTCGGCGGGCAGGAGGACAGTTGCGCTACTTGGCCATCAACGAGCAGTTCCCGGCGGAACTCCCCTTCTGTCAGCTGCAGCCTGAGTGGAAACTGGCACAGAGGGGAGACCGGTGGCAAAACTCGTTGGCGGCATCTGGCGGCAATGGGCGGCAAGGCCACCAATTCCGGGGCCCTAATATCCCACTTGGTTAAGCCCACACCTACCCTCTGTGTCTCTCGTTGCATTCTCTGAAGGGCCCATTGAGGCATCAGTCGCAGTCTCCTTACAAGGAGTTATTAATGTCCTGTTCTACTATCTTGTCAACAATTGCCCAGTGTGCCTGGGGAACAGCTTCACCAATTTCATTCCTATTCTACTCTACCCACCCACCATTGTATCCTTAGATTTTGCTAGCGAATCAATAATCACTGCCCCTCTCAGTATTTCCTTCCAGAATATCCACTTACTCATGAAAAAGGCCCCTGCCATCCACAACTTTATTGTTGATGATTGCATTGTCATCCTGGCTTTTACTTTGCCCCTTACTCAAGCTTCCACCACCTGTCCTGCCAAAACCGCTGCACTGGAAATAAGGCACAGCTTGGAAGGGTGTGAAGAATATTGGGTTTGTTGAAGAAAAAGTTTTGAAGGCTTTTATAGAGGTGGAGAGGCTAGAAATCCTGGAGGTGACCTAGTGATGTTGGTTAGCATTACATGGGGCTAGAATTTCCACAAAATCCGCCACTGCCAGAATGCCGCCCAAAAAACTGCTAAGATTATAAAAATAAACGCCGGCAAAAAATTGCACAATAAAAGGAAAAAATTTCACCTCGCGGGAAAAATGGGTCTTGCACGCAGATTCTCGGCGGAAAACACATTCCTGGGCAAATTGGGCAGTTCTTAATCAAATTGGGCGGTACTTACTCAAATTTAGTCTGAGGTTGCGGGTTGGACGGGGGGGGACGGGAGGGGGGGAGCGGGGGGAGGGGTGGAGCGCACAAAATATTTTTTCCAAAAATAAAAAATCAGAAAACATTCTCGGGACCCCTTTCCACTTAATCGCTGCAAAAGAATTATAAAAACACTTTAACTTACTTTTTTTGCAGGGTTTCATACCTACCGCCCAGCTCCAGCTTGTTTTTTGTGGGCAGTTTTTTTTCTATTCGCCTATGGGTCACTGCTGAGACCAAACTTGGGTGGTAGCGTTTTTTTCGGTGGTGCATGCCGGTGGTCCGCTCCCCAGCGGTATTTCGAAACCACCGGTGAAACTCTTTGGGGAAATTCCCACCGGGTGGTTTTCTGCCGAAAACGATCAATACCACCGAAAAACCCGGCGGAAATGGTGTGGAAATTCTAGCCCCATTTGGTATCTATCTTGTATCATTGCACAAAAATAAATTTGTATGGGATTGAATCAAGCAAATTCAATCATAGTGGCTGTTCCATATGTTCACCGTACTGTTAAATAAAGCAGTTTATGATTTTTATCTGGCCTCACCTCACCAAGTGTTTGCTCGGTCCAGTTAGCGGGATTGTAACCCGGGGATGCAACAATCATGCAGGTAGATATGGGGCAACGTGTGTCAACTCCCATAAAATTAAGACACTCAGACAACATACAGAAGTGACTGACGCCACAAAAAGTGAGAGGGTACCCACGGCAGATCTAAATTTGTAACCATTGACTTTTTAAAAAAAAAATGCTTCAATGGATTTGGGTTTAATTCATAGGGTGTGATCGTTTTATGCATTTTTTTTATTGTCTAATGGGTTCATTCGGACTCCAAGGCAAGGGATCTGTACATACATATCCATTCCATAATAAAGGAATTTTGGCTTCAATACTGAATCATAGTACATTTCAAAATGGTGGAAATGAACAAAAAAAATGCTGCAAACAAAATTTCCCAAAGAAGTGTACATGTCCACAGACCACACGCCCCTCCAGAAAATGAATTTTGCATCATCATAGCTCACTTCTTCCGTCAAAAGTTTCTATACTCATCACTGCAAAAATTGCAATTTTGCATACTTTATTATAATGCAATATATTGGGTGTAGCTGCAGCTTAAGTCATGACAAGTTATTGTCACATTGTACTCCCTATAAAAACTTACTTTCATATGTCATACAGGAGGCCATTGGTTTTCAGAGAAAAAAACTCAAATTGATGAATGTGATCCCATAACACTAAAATTCTGAAATCCAATGTAATAAAAAGGATTTTAACTTTGGCATTTTGACACAATGGCCTAGGACATTGGCATTTATTCAAGGCTGTTTTCAGTTGTATGTTGTTTTTGAGTTGCCACCTTATTTGGGGCTTGGGTCAGCTTTTTTAAGCTGTTCATAATCTTTTCTAAGGATTGTATGTTGGCATGTATGTCTGTGCAATTGCCTCGTGGTCTGGAAATGAAGGGCCATTTTCCTTTTCCTCTTCTTCATCCTTATCTGCTTTTGGAAGGAGCAAGCCTTTCTGCATAGTGAACATAGGAACAGGAAGAAGTAGACCTTTCAGCCCCTCGAGCCTGTCCACTATTCAATTCGATCATAGCTAATCTGTATTTTAACTCCATCTACCCACCTTAGTTCTGTAACTCTTAATACCTCCGCCGAACAAAAATCTAGCAATCTCTGTTGTTTTTAAAATTTTCAATTGCCCCCACCCCGCCACTCCCCCGCCCAGCCTCAACAACTACTTGGGGAGAGAGTTCCAGATTTCCACTACCCTTTGCGTGAAGACATGCTTCCTGACATCACCCCTGAACGGCTCAGCTCTAATTTTAAGGTTATGCCCCTTTGTTCTGGACGCTCCCACCCGATGAAATAGTTTCTATCTACCCTATCAAATTTATAAATTACCTTAAACACTTCAATTAGATACCCCCTAATCTTCTATAATCAAGGGAATACAAGCCTAGTCTATGGAACCTGTCTTCGTAATTTAACCCCTGAAGTTGCAATATTCATGTCACTATTGTTGGGCTGTATTGTGTGGCTCTACCAGATTTATCAGGCACTTGAAATGAGACATAAATATTCCAGTGGCCTGCTCTATCACAATTCTTGTTCTTTGGGCCTATCATACTGTTGTCCCCTCTGAATGCATATGCCTTTTCAAAGTCATAAACCAGAGAATCATAGAAATTTACAGCACGGAAGGAGGCCATTTTGTCCCAACGTGTTCGCGCCGGCCGACAAAGAGCTATCCTGCCTAATCCCACTTTTCGGCTCTTGGTCCTTGAACACCAATCAAGCATCCTGATGCAGTGGTTTGCCTCATTAAAGCCAGCACTTGCCTGGTTCCATTCTTATCTATCTAATTGTAGCCAGAGAATCACCTGTAATGGCTTCTCTTCTTGCTCCTGCATCGTTAGCTTTGGTGTCCCTCTCAGCCTCTTATTTCTATCCTTGGCCTCCTATTTCTCATCTACATGCTGCCCCTTAGCCACATCATCTGAAAACACAGTGTCAGTTCCCACATATCCGCTGACAACACCCAGCTCTACTTCACTACCACTTCTCTTGACCCGTCCATCGTCTCTTAAATTGTCAGACTGCTTGTCTGACATCCAGTTCTGGATGAGCAGAAATGTTCTCCAATTAAATATTGGAAACAACGAATCCATTGTTTTGGTCCCTGCCACAAACTCCATTCCCTAGCTACTTATTCTATCCCTCTCCCTAACATCTGTCTGAGGCTGAACCACACTGTTCACAATCTTGATGTCTATATTTGATCTTAAAATTAACTTCCGACCACATATCTGTGACATAATTAAGGCCGCCTTTTTCCATCTCTGTAACATTGCCCATCTCCGTCCTTGCCTCAGCTCATCCGCTGCTGAAACCCTCATCCATGCCTTTGTTACTTCTAGATTTGATTATTCCAATGCACTCCTGGCTGGCCTCCCACGTTCTACCCTACGTAAACTTGAGGTCATCCACAACTCGGCTGCCTGAGTCTTAACTCGCACCAAGTCCTGTTCACCCATCATCCCTGTGCACGCTGACCTGCATTGGCTCCCGGTTAAGCAATGCCTCGATTTCAAAATTCTCATCCTTTTTTTCTAAATCCCTCCAAGGCTTCACCCCTCCTTATCTCTGTAATCTCCTCCAGCCTCACAACCCCCCTGGGATATCAGTGCACCTTTAATTCTGCCCTCTTGAGCATCCCTGATTATAATCGCTCAACCATTGGTGATTGCTTTCTGTTGCCTTGTCCCCAAGCTCTGGAATTTCCTCCTTAAACCTCTCTACCCCTCAAACTCTCTTTCCTCCTTTTAAGATGCTCCTTAAAACTTACCTCTTTGACTAAGCTTTTGGTCATCTGCCCTAATTTCTCCTTATGTGGCTTGGTGTCATTTTTTGTCCGATAATACTCCTCTGAAGCGCCTTGGGACATTTTACTATGTTAAAGGCGCTATATAAATACAAATTGTCGTTGTGTATGGGGATTGGTGAAGAATAAACAAATCATGGCAGCTACCTCGATAGTCAGCATTGGTGATTTTTATCATACAAAAGCTATATATTTGTTGGATGAAAGCTTTCCCAAATGATAAAATTGAGAGTCACTGGAGACTTTCAAGGCAATTTGCATAAATGAATAAATTATGATACCCTCCTGAACAGTGCATCAGTGATCTTCTTTATGCAATGGTGTCCTGCTGTTTGACTTAAGGTCACCAAAGACGACCTGGAAAGAACTTGTCACGCAAAATGTAATTGCTGTGGTTACTTTCACAGTCACAGATAATTATGTTCTCCTTCCGGATGAGAGCTGCAAGTGTCCTGCCAACAGCTAGCAAAATTTACCAAATGCCTCTGGGAGGAACTGATGTTGTTAAGGGAGGTTAAAATTCAATAGCCCCTGAAAACAGGCGCAGGGATCACGTTGCGCAATTAACGCAAGCCCATTTCTTCCGATCCAGGTAGCACGCTAACTTCGTGCTACCTGTTACTTTGCATGATTGCTGATGCTGCCAATGGTAAATGCGCTGTTGCGTGGCTGCACGCCTCAGCAGGGGGCCCAAGTTTATGTGAGGCAAGCACCACTCGAAGCTAGACTGCACTACTTAAAGTCAGCCTGAACCTCTTAAAGGGGTGGTGCTTTCTGGCTGGAGCAAGTGCTGGAACTATTTGTGGACGAGAGTCTGAGCAGGAAGAGTGAATTATGAAGCAACAGGGGTGAAAGCATGCTGCAAGGTTCTCTGGTGCTGCACTGAAGGCCTTAGTGGAGGAGGTGGGGAGGGGGAGAGTGGTCCTCTATCCATGGGGGCGGGATGATGGGTGCAGGAGGCCCTCCAGACAAACTCTGTGAAGGAAGTCGAAGCAAATAGTTGTTGCAGTCAATACCAAGAGTCAAGCCCCTAGGACCTGGATGCACTGTAAGAAGTTCAATGATCTCAATGGTCAAAGTCAGTGAAATAATCTTAATAGCACCATACCCGCACTACTCACTTACCAATAATTATCAATCACCACTCATTCCTCATATTCATAGTTTAACTCACTCTTAACACATTTAGCCAAGCCTCACACCCACATCACACTGCACATCACCCAAACACATTGCACCACACTCACTAACACACTTCCCTCTCTTTTGCAGGACAAGTTGGCGCATAACAGGCGGCAGCAGGAGTTAGGGGACAGGCATGATTGCATATCCTTGCTCTGATGGAGGAGCCATCATTGGAGCAGCCACCGCTGAGCTCGTGGCCAGTGGCGGGACTGAAACCATCAAAGATGACAGTATCCTCATACCTAATCCTCCTTCTCGCATCCCACTTCCCCCTCTTCCCACAATCTCTTCTGATATACAAGCTGCAGATGGTGTAAGCATTCACTTCTTGCTTTTCCCTCTCCCTTCACCACAACTCTATCCTTGTGCCTTTCTCTTTTCAGATATGCAAGAACTGTCAGCTGGCACAGGCAATGGTGGAAGAGCAGGAAGACAGTGATGAAGCAGAAACACCGTCACTCGATTACACACTCGCAGCCACCAGCTCAGAGACTGACACTGTGTGTAATTTAGACAATAGCTTGGAGGCACGGGGTGAGAAGCCGGGCACAAGTGGCCCGCAGCCAGGGCAGGGGACAAGGGTAGCGCAGGTGCCAGCTTGCCAGAGGGCAAGGTCGCACAAGAGTTCTTCTGCAGAGGACTCAGATGAGCACTTTGATGGGGTGGGCTACAGAAGAAGGCTGATCGGAACGGTAACATAGTGGTTATGTTATTGGACCGGTACTTCAGAGGCCTGGACTGATCCAGGGACGTGAGTTCAAATTCCACCACGGCTGCTGGGGAATTTGAATTCACTTAATTAAATAAACCTAGAATTTTTCAAAAACTAGCAATCACAATGGTGACCATAAAGCTAACGGATTGTAATAAAAACCCATTTGGTTCACTAATGCCCTTTAGGGAAGGAAATCTGCTGTCCTTACCTGGTCTGGCCAATATGTGACTTCAGACCCGCAGCAATGTGGTTGACTCTCAACTGCCTTCTGAAATGGCCCAGCAAGCCACTCAGTTGTAACAAACCGCTTTGAAAAGCAATAATAAAACCGGCCGGACCACCCAGCATCGACCTTGACACCGGCTTCGGACACGACGACGGCACACTCTGCCGACCCTGCAAAGTCCTGCTCGCTAACATCTGGGGACTTGTGCCAGAATCATACCTTTTACCCAATGTCCCAGACTCCTCTATCACCATCCCACCGGCAGGACAGACCCACCAGAGGTGGTAGCACAGTGGTATACAGGGAGGGAGTGGCCCATGGAGTACTCAACATTGACTCCGGCCCCCATGAAGTCTCATTGCTTCAGGTCAAGCATGGGCAAGGAAACCTCCGGCTGCTTACCACCTACCGCCTCCCTCAGCTAATGAATCAGTACTCCTCCATGTTGAACACCAATTGGAAGATGCACTGAAGGCCATAGCTGCTAGACTGGGCCTGTGGAAGGTGGCAAGAGAACCAACATGAGGGAAAAACCTACTTGACTCATCCTCACCAATCTACCTATTGCAGATGCATCTGTCCATGACAGCATTGGTAGCAGTGACCACCGCACAGCCCTTGTGGAGACAAAATCCTGTCTTCACACTGAGGACACCCTCCATCGTGTTAATGGGATATATTCAAAACAGATCTACCATCTCAAAACTGGGCATCATGAGGCGCTGTGGGCCATCAGCAGCAGCAGACTTGTATTAAACAACAATTAAACAACTAACAGGAGGTGGAGGCTCCCCACTCTCAATGCTGGTGGAGCCTAACATGCAAGTGCAGAAGACATGGCTGAAGTGTTTGCAACGGTCTTCAGCCAGAAGTGCCGAGTGGATGATCCATATCGGCCTCCACCAGAGGTCCCTGTCATCATCACAGAATCCAGTCTTCAGCCAATTCGATTCACACCATGTGATATCAAGAAGTGGCTGAACGTACTAGATACAGTAAAGGCTATGGGCCCCAACAACATCCCGGCTATCATGCTGAAGACTTGTGCTCCAGAACTAGCCACGCTTCTAGCCAAGTTGTTCCAGTACAGCTACACCATTGGCATCAATGTGGAAAACTGTCCAGGAATGTCTTGTCCACAAAAAGCAGGACAAGTCCAATCCGGCCCATTATTGCCCCATCAATCTACTCTCAATCAGCAGCAAAATGATGGAAGGTGTTGTCAACAGTTCCATCAAGCGGCACTTGTGTCATGTATCTTACATTATTATATATAACTGTATCCTATCATGCTATACATGACTGTAATAAGATATGACCTGTAACCACCAGCATACCTTACCACCAGGGGTGCACTTGCAAGAGACAGGTATATAAGGACAGGTCTCAGGCCAGTGCAGCATTCCAGAGCTGTGAAATAAAGGTGCAGGTCCAGAGTGACCTTGACTTCACTACATGCCTCGTGTGAATCTGTACTGAGGGGACAGGACTTTACAACTTGCTCACCAATAACCTGTTCACTGATGCTTAGTTTGGGTTCTGGCTGGACCACTCCAGACTTCATTATAGCCTTCGTCCAAACATGGACAAAAGAGCTGAATTCCAGAGATGAGGTGAGAGTATTTCCCTTGATATCAAGGCAGCATTTGACCGAGTGTGGCATCGAGGAGCCCTCGTAAAACTGAAGTCAGTGGAAATCTGGGGAAACTCTCCACTGGCTTGGATCAGACCTAGCACAAAGAAAGATAGATGTGGTGGTTGGATGGTCAATCATCACAGCCCCGGGACATCGCTACAGGAATTCCTCAGGACAGTGTCCTAGGCCCAACCATCTTCAGCTGCTTCATCAATGACCTTCCCTCCATCGTAAGGTCAGATGTGGGGATGTTTGCTGATGATTGCACAGTGTTCAGTTCCATTCGCAACTCCTCAGATAATGGAGCAGTCCTTGCTTGCATGCAGCAAGACCTGGACAATATTCAGGCTAGGGTTGATAAGTAGCAAGTAATATTCGTGCCACACAAGTACCAGGCAATGACTATCTCCAACAAGCGAGAGTCTAACCACTGCCCCATGACATTCAATGGCATTACCATTGCTGAATTCCCCACGATCAACATCCTGGGGGTCACCATTGACCAGAAACTTAATTGGACCAGCCACATAAATACTGTGGCCACAAGAGCAGGTCAGAGGCTGGATATTCTGCTGCAAGTGTCTCACCTCCTGATTCCCCCAAGCCATTCCACCATCTACAAGGCACAAGTCAGGAGTGTGATGGAATACTTTCCACTTGCCTAGATGAGTGCAGCTCCAACAACATTCAAGAAGCTTGACACCATCCAGGACAAAGCAGCACGCTTGATTGGCACCCCATCCATCACCTTAAACATTCACTCCCTCCACCACCGGCGCACCATGGCTGCAGTGTGTACCATCTACAAGATGCACTGCAGCAACTCGTCAAGGCTTCTTTGATAGCATCTCCCAAATCTGCGACCTCTACCACCTAGAAGTACATGGACAGCAGGCGTATGAGAACACTATCGCATGCAAGTTTCCCTCCAAGTTACACACCATCTTGACTTGGAAATATATCGCTGTTCCTTCATCATTGCTGGGTCATAATTCTGGAACTCCCTCCCTAACAGCACTGTGGGAGTTCCTTCATCACACAGACAGCAGCGGTTCAAGAAGGCAGCTCACCACTGCTTTCTCAAGAGCAATTAAGGATGGACAATAAATGCTGGACTTAGCAGCGACGCACACATCTCAGAAACAAATGAAAAAAAAAGGGTATGCACAATGAGGGAAGGTAAGGTGAGGGACTATTGGTGAATGTGGAATTGCGGTTGCCTTTACTGGTTTCGCAGTCAGATGAGATGGTCACGGACAGCCCAGCCAGGAAGGGGCTGTCTGGGTTGCCTCCTCCCTTCCTATTTCTCCTGCTGCTGCTCAGCTGGTCGCCGATGGCAAGGGCTGTGCCCTCATGATGGCGAGATTATGCAGCATGCAGCAAACATGTGCTTTGCCGAGTACTGCAGGGCTCCTCCAGAGCGGTCCAGCGGAAGTGTTGCTTCAGCACGCCAATGATCTGCTCGATGATATTTTGTGTGGCAGTATGCCTTTTGGTATATGCATGTTGCCCACAAATGCGTGAGATGAGCACTGGAGTCATGAACCATGCCGTTAACGGATGGCGCTTGTCGCCCAGTAGCCACCCTCTGATTAGTCGTGATGGCTCAAATGCAGCGGACTGCCACAGAATGAAGGCAACATGACTGCTGCCAGGATTCACTGAGTATGGTCACACACTAGCTGGACATTGAGGGAGTGGAATCCCTATCGGTTGCGGTATGTCTCAGAGTTTACATGCCCACAAAGCAACGAGCGTGCAGTCAGTGGCTCGTGCACCATGGGTAAGCCTGTAAGCCCCATGAAGCCGCGTAGTCGCTTCACCTGCTGCTCTCTGGCAAGAGAGCCTCAGTGACCTCCCTTGTGCAACAGTGGACGGCTAATTGGGGGATGTTGCAAGTATCTCCTGCTCCAGCCTGCAAGGAACCCAACGCTAAATGTTCATGGCCATGGTCACCTTCATAGCCACTGGCAATGCGGTCCTCGACCTGCTCTGAGGTTGCAGTTGTGGCTGCAGCAGGTGGCAGATTTCTGTGAGGATTAGTGAAGCGCAGACGTCTGACACACTGTTCCTTGCTCAGGTTCAGGTAGATTATTGCTCTCTTGACACCCTAGGCGGTTATGGCCTCCTGCTCCCTCTTCCAGCAACTTGTCCTGCTCTTTGTCGCTTCTGCTCACTATCTCTGTCATGCTGTTGGCCAAGGGGAATGACTACTGCTGCACCTATGTCTGGAAGCAATTAGTTTGTGCAGAATCCTTGCAGTCAGGACAAAGTCCTTCACCACCTGCCACTCCACTCCCTGTAGACTTTAGCAACTTTAAAGAACTCTAGAAACTACCAAACACTTCTAAAAATGCAACAACAGCCAGTCAAAATCAGTCAGGAACTAACCTGTAAATAATTGATGATTCCTTTAAATAGCACTGGTAGGGGTCGTTCGTGCAGCTGAATGTGTGTTCTGCTGTGCGTGTTTAAGCTGGAGCTCCAAAATGGCAGCTCTGGCATCAAATCAGCATCCAAACATTTCAGCTTTTCAGGTACACACTCTAAATGGTACGGGGACATAACAACAACTTGTATTTATATAGCGCCTTTAATGTAGTGAAACGTCCTAAGGCGCTTCACAGGAGTATTATGAGATAAAGAATTTGACACCGAGCCGCATAAGGAGAAATTAGAGGTAGGTTTTAAGGAGCGTTTTGAAGGAGGAAAGAGTGGTAGAGAGGCGGAGAGGTTTAGGCAGGGATTTCCAGAGCTTAGGGCCTAGGCAACAGAAAGCACGGCCACCAATGATTGAGCGATTATAATCAGGGATGCTCAAGAGGGCAGAGTTAGAGGACCGCAGGCATCTCTGGGGGGGCTGGGGGGAAGGGGCTGGAGGAGATGACAGAGATAGGGAGAGGGGAGACCATAGAGGAATTTGAAAGCAAAGTTGAAAATTTTTTAATTGAGGCGTTGGTTCACCGGGAGCCAATGTAGGTCAGCGAGCACAGGGGTGATGGGTGAGCGGGTTTGATGCGAGTTAGGACACAGGCAGCCGAGTTTTTGATCACCTCTAGTTTATGCAGGATAGAACATCGGAGGCCAGCCAGGAGTGCATTGGAATAGTCAAGCTTAGAGGTAACAAAGGCATGTGCTTCAGCAGCAGATGAGCTGAGGCAAGGGCAGAGATGGGCGGTGTTAGAGTTTCGGTTATTATGCAGTGCAAAAAGACCATAAATCGCTGTCCTAACAAAGTTTGAGAGAGTTACAAGTACTTCAGCAACTATGGCCTCCACGACTAGCTCTGAGACATCTCTCTCTTCCTCACACCTACATAGTGGCATAGACCCCAAGTTTCGTCCCGCGGCGAAAATGGCGCACCTCCAAGCTGGGCGCCTGTTTTTCGCGCAGAAAACTGCGCCTAAAAAAAAGTCCGATATTCTGGAGCTCGATGTCTGCTTGGCGCGGCGCGCTCTTCGCAGCAGGGGGCAGAGCCTAACACTCGCGGCAATTTTCTAAGTAGCAGGGGGCGGGTACAATTTAAATTAGCCTTCGTGGTGCCGGCAACCCTGCGCATGCGCGTTGGAGCGTGCGCGCACGCGCAGTCTCACACAAACATTGGCACTCGGCCATTTTTAAAAATACTGCAGAAAAAGTGAAGATTTGTTTCTTGGACCCCTGCAAAGGCTTGTAATTTAATTTTTTTTGATATTTCTGTGTGTGAGGGAGTGCTTTTAGCAGCACTGCTGAATAAATCACCTGCTGAAATCAGTGAGTTCAGCTTTTCACTGCTAAACTTGCAGAACCGGTGCTGCATTGGTGCATGCAAATTAAGGACTGTGTGTTTGGAGAAATAAGAGTGCCAATTCAACTTTGCAATAATACGTGGTGTTGACAATGCAGCACCCATTCTGTAAATTTAAATATAAAACTGTCGATGTGGCTGCCTCTCCCTGTCCAAATGGCCTCGGTCCCCCTCACAGCTTGAAGGCTGCTGCTGTATCTTCGACTGCCGGCCAGCCACTGACACCACTGATATCCTATGCCCGAATGGCCTCACATCCGTCTGCTGCTGATTCTTTGGCTGCCGGCCAGCCACTGACGCCGCCCCTAAAGCGTGGCCGAATGGCCTCAAGAACCTTAATGAGCTGCGTGTGTCCTGCGTTGATTCTTCGGCTGCTGGCCAGCCACTGACGCCGCTGCTATCTCATGGCCGAATGGCCTCACATCGGTCTGCTGATTCTTCGGCTGCCGGCCAGCCACTGACGCCGCTGATATCTCATGGCCGAATGGCCTCGGGTCCGTCCGGTGCAGCCACGAAGAGAATGAAGGCCTGCCTCAAGCACTGCAGCTCAGCTCAAAGCTTGCTGCCGCTGCCGTCGAGACACTGACGCCACACCCCTGCCTGTCTCCAACATGAAAGGCCTGCCTGAAGCACTTTCACACAGGTAGGAACATGGTTTATTTAATCTTTTCTTTGCTTATAAATTTTTATTCAGGTTGGATTTATTTGTATAATATTTGTATAAGTATAACTAAGGATTGATTGTCGAATTTAATGATTTCCCTTCCCCCCGCTCCCCCCCCACCTTGTTCCCTACACCTAATTTTCTAAAGTGTAGACAAGGTTTTTTTCGAGCGTACAACAATCTTCACTTACTCCATTCTAAGTTAGTTTGGAGTAAGTTTTCACTCACGAAACTTTGAAATCAGGCGTAAGTGGCCGGACACGCCCCCTTTTGAAAAAAAAATTCTGTTCCAAAGTGAAACTGTTCAAACTGACTAGAACTGGAGCAAACTAAATGTCGAGAATTCCGATTTCTAAGATACTCCGTTCTACACCAGTTGCTCCTAAAAATCAGGAGCAGATCATGTGGAAACTTGGGGCCATAGTTACTGGTGGGTGGGCTAAAAGGAAAATTGTCCACTTGCTTCCATTTACATGTTGTAGGGTGGATTCGGGGTGTGTGTTACTGTTGACTTATAGGTCATCTAGAGATAAGAATGCCACCAATTTTTTGGGACAGGATTGCGGCAAAATGCTCCACTGTCCTATTTCTATTCACTTACTGCCACTATTTTTGCAAGGAAAATCCTGGCAAATCGACACTGAATTATTTAATCGTTATGTTAAGATAGGCTCTAAGATTTGCTGATGTCTGAACAGAATCGTGGGAAGTTTATACTCTATATTTCATTACTGTACTGTAACAAACTGTATCTTATGGTGTGATAGTTGAATAGTTCAGGCAAATATTTTGATGAAAATGACTAGTTGTTTACTTCATTTACAGAATATCGCAGTTAATTATAGCCAGAAATTAGAGACTAGCTGAGAGCAATTGTGTTGAATGTGGACTTTAGTTAGTAAACCATGCTATGTAAGGTTATTCTAAGTGAATGTAATTGTTTACTTGGTACTCGTGTACTTGTACTATGTCCCTACTCCAAACTATACAAAGCTTAGTGGGTCTGGAGAATGTGCAGACTAGTGGACTAGAGAGTTTGAAATCACTGGATTTGAGGTGGATGTCATAATAAGGTCACTCTGCTTTGTTATTACCAGTTTAAGTGTATCTAAGGGTTAAGACATGGCAGGAGAGCTCGGTCGGGTGTTATGCTCCTCCTGTACCATGTGGGAACTCAGGGACGCTTCCGGTGTCCCTGACGACTATGTGTGCGGGAAGTGTATCCGCCTCCAGCTCCTGACGGTCCGCGTTACGGAATTGGAGCTGAGGGTGGATTTACTCTGGAGCATCCACGATGCTGAGAATGACGTGAGTATCACGTGTAGTGAGTTGGTCTTACCGCAGGGAAAGGGTCCACAGCCAGATAGGGAATGGAAGACCAGCAGGAAGAGTAGAGCAAGGAAGGTAGTGCAGGGGTCCCCTGCGGTCATCCCCCTGCAAAACAGATACACCGCTTTGGGTACTGTTGAGGGGAATGACTCATCAGGGGAGGGCAGCAGCAGCCAAGTTCATGGCACCGTGGCTGGCTCTGCTGCACAGGAGGGCAAGAAAAAGAGTGGGAGAGCGATAGTGATAGGGGATTCAATTGTGAGGGGAATAGATAGGCGTTTCTGCGGCCGCAACCGAGACTCCAGGATGGTATGTTGCCTCCCTGGTGCAAGGGTCAAGGATGTCTCGGAGCGGGTGCAGGACATTCTGAAATGGGAGGGAGAACAGCCAGTTGTCGTGGTGCACATTGGTACCAACGACATAGGCAAAAAAAGGGATGAGGTCCTACGAAACGAATTTAAGGAGCTAGGAGCTAAATTAAAAAGTAGGACCTCAAAAGTAGTAATCTCGGGATTGCTACCAGTGCCACGTGATAGTCAGAGTAGGAATCGCAGGATAGCGCAGATGAATACGTGGCTTGAGCAGTGGTGCAGCAGGGAGGGATTCAAATTCCTGGGGCATTGGGACCGGTTCTGGGGGAGGTGGGACCAGTACAAACCGGACGGTCTGCACCTGGGCAGGACTGGAACCAATGTCCTAGGGGGAGTGTTTGCTAGTGCTGTTGGGGAGGATTTAAACTAATATGGCAGGGGGATGGGAACCAATGCAGGGAGACAGAGGGAAACAAAAAGGAGCCAAAAGCAAAAGACAGAAAGGAGATGAGGAAAAGTGGAGGGCAGAGAAACCCAAGGCAAAGAACAAAAAGGGCCACTGTACAGCAAAATTCTAAAAGGACAAAGGGTGTTAATAAAACAAGCCTGAAGGCTTTGTGTCTTAATGCAAGGAGTATCCGCAATAAGGTGGATGAATTAATTGTGCAAATAGATGTTAACAAATATGATGTGATTGGGATTACGGAGACGTGGCTCCAGGATGATCAGGGCTGGGAACTCAACATTCAGGGGTATTCAACATTCAGGAAGGATAGAATAAAAGGAAAAGGAGGTGGGGTAGCATTGCTGGTTAAAGAGGAGATTAATGCAATAGTTAGGAAAGACATTAGCTTGGATGATGTGGAATCTATATGGGTAGAGCTGCAGAACACCAAAGGGCAAAAAACGTTAGTAGGAGTTGTGTACAGACCTCCAAACAGTAATAGGGATGTTGGGGAGGGCATCAAACAGGAAATTAGGGGTGCATGCAATAAAGGTGTAGCAGTTATAATGGGTGACTTTAATATGCACATAGATTGGGCTAGCCAAACTGGAAGCAATACGGTGGAGGAGGATTTCCTGGAGTGCATAAGGGATGGTTTTCTAGACCAATATGTTGAGGAACCAACTAGGGGGGAGGCCATCTTAGACTGGGTGTTGTGTAATGAGAGAGGATTAATTAGCAATCTCATTGTGCGAGGCCCCTTGGGGAAGAGTGACCATAATATGGTGGAATTCTGCATTAGGATGGAGAATGAAACAGTAATTTCAGAGACCATGGTCCAGAACTTAAAGAAGGGTAACTTTGAAGGTATGAGGCGTGAATTGGCTAGGATAGATTGGCGAATGATACTTAGGGGGTTGACTGTGGATGGGCAATGGCAGACATTTAGAGACCGCATGGATGAAGTACAACAATTGTATATTCCTGTCTGGCGTAAAAATAAAAAGGGGAAGGTGGCTCAACCGTGGCTATCTAGGGAAATTAGGGATAGTATTAAAGCCAAGGAAGTGGCATACAAATTGGCCAGAAATAGCAGCGAACCTGGGGACTGGGAGAAATTTAGAACTCAGCAGAGGAGGACAAAGGGTTTGATTAGGGCAGGGAAAATGGAGTACGAGAAGAAGCTTGCAGGGAACATTAAGGCGGATTGCAAAAGTTTCTATAGGTATGTAAAGAGAAAAAGGTTGGTGAAGACAAACGTAGGTCCTCTGCAGTCAGAATCAGGGGAAGTCATAACGGGGAACAAAGAAATGGCGGATCAATTGAACAAGTACTTTGGTTCGGTATTCATTAAGGAGGATACAAACAACCTTCCGGATATAAAAGGGGTCAGAGGGTCTAGTAAGGAAGAGGAACTGAGGGAAATCTTTATTAGTCGGGAAATTGTGTTGGGGAAATTGATGGGATTGAAGGCCGATAAATCCCCAGGGCCTGATGGACTGCATCCTAGAGTACTTAAGGAGGTGGCCTTGGAAATAGCGGATGCATTGACAGTCATTTTCCAACATTCCATTGACTCTGGATCAGTTCCTATGGAGTGGAGGGTAGCCAATGTAACCCCACTTTTTAAAAAAGGAGGGAGAGAGAAAACAGGGAATTATAGACCGGTCAGCCTGACCTCAGTAGTGGGTAAAATGATGGAATCAATTATTAAGGATGTCATAGCAGTGCATCTGGAAAATGGTGACATGATAGGTCCAAGTCAGCATGGATTTGTGAAAGGGAAATCATGCTTGACAAATCTTCTGGAATTTTTTGAGGATGTTTCCAGTAAAGTGGACAAAGGAGAACCAGTTGATGTGGTATATTTGGACTTTCAGAAGGCTTTCGACAAGGTCCCACACAAGAGATTAATGTGCAAAGTTAAAGCACATGGGATTGGGGGTAGTGTGCTGACGTGGATTGAGAACTGGTTGTCAGACAGGAAGCAAAGAGTAGGAGTAAATGGGTACTTTTCAGAATGGCAGGCAGTGACTAGTGGAGTGCCGCAAGGTTCTGTGCTGGGGCCCCAGCTGTTTACATTGTACATTAATGATTTAGACGAGGGGATTAAATGCAGTATCTCCAAATTTGCGGATGATACTAAGTTGGGTGGCAGTGTGAGCTGCGAGGAGGATGCTATTAGGCTGCAGAGTGACTTGGATAGGTTAGGTGAGTGGGCAAATGCATGGCAGATGAAGTATAATGTGGATAAATGTGAGGTTATCCACTTTGGTGGTAAAAACAGAGAGACAGACTATTATCTGAATGGTGACAGATTAGGAAAAGGGAAGGTGCAACGAGACCTGGGTGTCATGGTACATCAGTCATTGAAGGTTGGCATGCAGGTACAGCAGGCGGTTAAGAAAGCAAATGGCATGTTGGCCTTCATAGCGAGGGGATTTGAATACAGGGGCAGGGAGGTGTTGCTACAGTTGTACAGGGCCTTGGTGAGGCCACACCTGGAGTATTGTGTACAGTTTTGGTCTCCTAACTTGAGGAAGGACATTCTTGCTATTGAGGGAGTGCAGCGAAGGTTCACCAGACTGATTCCCGGGATGGCGGGACTGACCTATCAAGAAAGATTGGATCAATTGGGCTTGTATTCACTGGAGTTCAGAAGAATGAGAGGGGACCTCATAGAAACGTTTAAAATTCTGACGGGTTTAGACAGGTTAGATGCAGAAAGAATGTTCCCAATGTTGGGGAAGTCCAGAACCAGGGGTCACAGTCTGAGGATAAGGGGTAAGCCATTTAGGACCGAGATGAGGAGAAACTTCTTCACCCAGAGAGTGGTGAACCTGTGGAATTCTCTACCACAGAAAGTAGTTGAGGCCAATTCACTAAATATATTCAAAAGGGAGTTAGATGAAGTCCTTACTACTCGGGGGATCAAGGGTTATGGCGAGAAAGCAGGAAGGGGGTACTGAAGTTTCATGTTCAGCCATGAACTCATTGAATGGCGGTGCAGGCTAGAAGGGCTGAATGACCTGCTCCTGCACCTATTTTCTATGTTTCTATCCCTGTAGTGTAGACATTATTTTCCCTTGTGGACCTCCTGAATCAAACACTTTGCTGTAAGTTATTAAACAACGACTTGCCTTTATAAAGCGTCTGTAATGTAGGACATGTTCCAAAGTGATTCACAGAAACAAAAGCAGACAAAAATTGACACCAAGCCAAGAAGGCGATATTGGAGATTAAAGCTACTTTTGCAAGATCAGAACTGTTATATTTTGGAAGTGTGCCTAGAGAATTGTTTACAGCCTAATTTGAGATGTTTCTTCCTTTCTATGAAACCGTAGTGACAGTATTTGAGGTTTTACCCAAAGAGAAGAAAAAAAAAGAAGAGAAGACTCTTGTTCTAGGCCAAGCCACAGTAGACTTGCTGCCTCTGGTTCAAGGTTGGTGTTATCGGCAGAAATGTATGTGACATCTATTCAGTGAAACCAATTGCATGAGACACACAAGAGCTGATATTAAAAATGCTCTTATCCTCAGGAGAATGTAAATTTACAAAGACCATTACAATCCACCCTGTTGGAGGAGCTCCTTTGGAGCAAACTATATCGGAAGAAACAAAGGTAATCATGAGTATAGACCTATGTTTGCGATAACATTAATATAATTCATCAGTCTTCATTCTACTCAGTGTTACATTTTCAAATTTGTCTGAGTGTAGATTCTATCCTGGATTGAACTTGCCACATGTCAGATGTGGCTGTGAAGTATTGTTGATTTTCAATTTCTTCTGTTGCTGCATTGTAATTTCCCTTGTGACTAAGTCAAAGCTAAAAGTAATTGGTTGTGACTGACAGTTGCCAGAAAACTTGAGACGCCAAACCTGTGCTTCCAGGATTATGAGGTGAATGCTCTTATCCTTGTGCTGGGGACTTGTTGGCAAATCTCAATCTTTATTTTGTTTTCCCTGACACAAACTCCTGCCTTCACACAACGGCGTAGATCTTGACTTTGTGAATGGCTGCCGACTCGCTATCACTCGTTTTACACTATTGCACAAAGTCAAGTTCTACCCCAACGTCGTCTTTTTCTTATTCATTCTTGAGATATGGGCGTCGCTGGTAAGACTGGCATATCACCCACCCCCAGTTGTCCTTGTACAATTGAGTAGCTTGGTGGGCCACTTCAGAGTAAACCATGTTGATGTGGGACTGGAGTTACATATAGGGCAGATTGGGAAAGAAAGGCAGATTTCCTTATCTAAGGACATAAGTGAACCAGTTAGGTTTGTACAACAATCCGACAGCTTCATGGTCACTTGTTACTGGTACCAGTTCTTCAAAAACTGAAATCAAATTCTCAAGCCTTCATGGTGGGATTTGAATTCACATTCTTTCGATTATTTGTCCAGCCTTCTGCGTTATTAGTCCAGTAACATAACCATGGCACTATGGGATGGGCATGTTTGGTTTGGTCAGGCTGCATATATTTTCACGGTCACTGTCAGTGCTGCTATGTGAACAGAAGGCTTGCTTATAGTTACGTCTGATGATGCTATTTCCTTTCTTTGCCCAACATCATAACAAATTTCTTTAATGGGTAAGATATGAAATTATACACTGTTGTGAGGTGCCCTACTTAGCAAGAATGCTCAGAATTAACAAAACACATCCAAGTGGTGCTTCAGTGTGCCACTGCATTATTAACATGCTGCATACAAAGTTGTAGGATGTAGGTGTTTCCCAGGATTCTGACAAAGTTCCTTGTATTAGCCCCGGGGAAGAGTTTGAGAGAGGTAATTGATCAAAGGAAAGGAGAAAAAATCTAAGGGCATGTCATACTATACAATTTCCATGCATCTGATGATGTTCTCGTGCATCGGCAAAGGATTGATAACAGATTGTCTGCCAATCTTGGTTGGAGAATTGTGCATGGGAGAATCCCAAGAGGTTAGAGAGAATAATGGAAAAAAACCTGTCCCATCTGTGAGCAATAAGCAAAGCCATCACCATCTTGCTTGGAAATCAGATAATTAGATTAAGAGAGTCTTTTGAGCTGTTTATGGTTGGGGCTGAATTTGCGGTTGGAGGCATCCTGCGAGGTGGTTGCCTCTGACCAGCAAAAAATCTACGCACTTACCTTCTGCCTCAGGATCCATGGAGACTTTCAGTCCTGTGTCTCTACGTGTAGGCTCATGTATCCCAGGGGCGCATGCGGTTCACCAGCGCCCCTGGGATCACGTGGGCCAACCCAACCAATCAAAGAAGGGAATCCCTGTTCATGCTTATGGGGATTCCGTATGTATGGAATCTCCAGAAAAATGAATGGGGATCACATTAAAAAATACAATTAACATAACCAAAAAAATAAAAACATTTACATATTTCAAATTAATTAAAATACCTTGGGCTAGAAATTTAGCAACATACTGCCCATTTTACCGGCCAATTACCGCTGGGAAACATTTTATCGCCCAAATGATGGTCAAAGTGGAAATTACCGCCCATATATCGCCGGCGGTAAATTCAACAGTCAATTACTGTCGGCGATAAACGATACTGCCCGCCCATTTAAAAAAAAATTGATTGACATCATTTCTTGTGTACCGCCCAAAAATACTGCCGGCGGTAAATTCAGCAAATCACCCATTTTTACCATTTGACTAAAATACCGCTCAGAAAACGCATCACTTACCTGATTTTAACTCAGCGTTATGGATGCCATTTTTTAAATTGGAGGAACTTGAGGAATGGCTGTTTGAAGTTGGTGGGGGCATAAAAGTCATTTGAGAGTAGTTTTTAAGGGTGCTTGAATATATTGGAGATTATCTGAGCACATTGTGGTCAATTGAAAATACATTTGTGGTTGTTTGAGGACATTTGAAGAATTCTGAGGACATTTTAGGACATTAAAAGGAATGGGGCCTGTAATTTCTGTGCCAATATTGCTAACTACTTACATGCTGCAGAATAGAGCTGGAAGAAGGTTCACTGAAGAGCATTATGTGCCCAATCAAAGAGGTTGCAGATTTCTGAGGAGGAGGCCGCCTTACCACCAATGAATTTACAGGGAGAAGTGGTCATACCTCCACCTGTCCGATACATGGTGCATTAGAAGGCTGCGCTTCCGAAAAGAAGTCATCAATGAGATATGCCAGCTCATTAAGGCAGACCTGCAGCCTACCAGCACCATCAGAACCGCACAGCCCTTCGAGGTGGTGACTGGAGCACTTTCCTTCTATGCATCGGGCTCCTTTCAGGCATCAGCTGGCGACATATGCTGCATCTCTCAGCATGCCACACATCGCTGTATTCGCCAGGTAACTGAAGCGCTTTATGCACATAGGATGGACTTTATAAACTTCCCAATGACCAGGGAGGCACAGAGTCAGAGGGCTTTGGGTTTTTCAAGAATTGCAAACTTCCCAAGGTCCAGGGTGCCATAGACTGTACGCACATCGCCCTGCGAGCACCTTTAGAGGGGCCAGAGGTGTACCGAAACCGAAAGGAATTCCATTCCCTGAACGTGCAGCTCGTTGTTGACCACACGCAACACATCATGGCAGTAAATGCCAATTTTGCAGGGAGCATTCATGATTCGTACATCTTGCGTGAGAGCATTGTTTAAAAGTCGACCACAAGGTCACTGCTAGATGCTGCGGGACAAAGGATACAGCCTCGCCCCTGGCTTATGTCCCCCCTCCGGAAGCCTCAGACAGAAGCCGAGAAAGCCATATAGCCACACTCAATATCATCGAAAAGAATTGGAGCGCTTCCGATGCCTGGACCACGCTGGAGGCAACCTGCAATACCAACCTGAGCAGTTCGCTGAGTTCACTGTGGTGTGTTACCTATTGCACACCTTAGCTATCATGAGGGGACAGGACTTGCCACATGGGACTGCTGGACAGGAGGAGGAGAAGGACATTGAGGAGCACAAGGAACCATGCCACCACCATCCCCCTGCCCCCCCCTCCCCAAACACCTCGTGGTGCTTTAGCAACTGCAAAACTGCTATGTCAGCAGCTCATGAACACTTTGCTTGAACGGTGAGAGTTACGTTTCACCCTCGCTGGGCCATTGTATGCAACCCTTACAATAATTGTTACCCTTCATTTTCTAAAAGTGAGTGAGATACTGCACAAGAATGGTTCAGTTGAATACATTTTTTTATAAAATTTGAAATTTTGAACAAGTTTGTAAGATTTAAAATAAAATAAATAATTATTTTGCAATAAAATATGAAATAATTGTTGTTTTCTTAGAACCGTAACAAACCAAACAAAAACAACAACAAACAGTAAAAATAGTAAAAATGACAACACCCACAACACCCCCCAACAAGCAACAATTTTTGAGTAACAACTATAAACACCCAGAACACCCCCTACCCGGCAAATATTCCACCTGCGGCCACCATTTCCACCGCCTTTCCCCCCCATCCCCCGGCCTGGTGTTTACCCCCAGTTTCCTCCTCCCATTACCCTTACCCCTGGCCCTGCACGGCACTGCTGCTGTAGGGAGGGTGACAATGGCAGCGCCATGTGTGGGGGTTCTGGAGAAGCTCGGGGTTCTGAAGACCCGGCTTCAGTGTCGGAAGCAATTAATTCCTCCCGCCTCTCAGGTGCTGTCGCCATCGGTGGTATGATAGGGTGTCATGCCATGTGCCAATTCCATCGATTGCCGCATGGCATCGGCGGTCAGCTCCGTCATATTCGCCGATTGACGGGCCGATTGTGTGACTATGTTCCCGGCTAAGCCACCAATGGCATGGATCAGCTCTCAACCTATGTCGACACTTACCCTAGACAGTCTCACTTTGTCCAGGTCGACGTCTGCCTGTCGTGGGGCATACCTGCCCCGCAAGATCAACCTCCACGGATTTGGCACAGGGGCTGGAGCACTCGGTGTGCGCCGCACACCACTTGGTCCTGCTACTTCCTCCAATCGGAAGCCATAAAAAATGGATTCCGAAGAGGAAGAGGTGGCCGCAGGTAGAATAGATCCTTGAGTCCCCGCCTCTCGCTCAACCATCTCCTGTACTTGTTGTGCACTTTTTTTTCCCCCACCACAACAGCTTGAGGAGGGTCATCAAGACCAACGTTCTCCTCCTCCTCAGTGGAGTCCCCTTCGGAAATAATCATCTGAAGCAATTCGGTGAATGCTCCAGAGGGCTCAACAGGTTGCTGTTCCTCCTGTGCAACTAGAAAACATAATGAGTGGTTAGCAGAAGGGGAGGGGAGGGTCAGGGTGACATGAGTACGCTCACATTGCGCAGCCTTATGTAGAGGGGCAACACTGCTGCATTATATATCCCGAGAGGCATTACATGAAATTAGCATAAACAGAATGGACAGAAACTGCATGACATTAAATTTTGTGGTCCCTGCATTACATTACATTATTTCTACATTATATTCACATAACATTAAATTACATGACCGCAGCACAGCCCGGGGATTGTGCAGGACTTACACTCCACTACCACTGGATCAGCACCACCACGGGTGACCGAGCGATTATGCGCTTCAACAAGGGCGACGGCGCGCTCCTCCAGGTCAGACAGATCGACCAGCTTTGGTGGCCCTCCATCGTGCGCCGACGCTCTGCCCGATTACTGGATTTTTTTTCTGCAAAGACGACAATAGCAATGTATAACCTAATTGCCCAGTTACTATTACGGATAGACAGATATCCCCAATTAGCCATCCCCAATCCTTTCCTCAATGTCCCATTAATGTAACATTAGGATGCAAGTTGTTATGTATTAATGCTTGGGGGTCACCAGACACCAGAGGGCGCCATGGTCGATGGTCATCGGGCTGTATGCATGTGTGTTTGTCACCTGTATATAAGCTGGGTCTCTTTGTTTCGCTGGCATTCTTGGGCTGGAATAAAGATGGATCAGGTTGCACCTGAATGAGTTTACAGTAACGAGACTTTTGAGTCATTACACAAGTGGTGCATGATGAACACATCTAAGTACAGAAAACCATCGCAATAAGATTGTTGATGGAAAATAATGCGTGACACCAAGCTTACCAACATTAAAATGTGGCAGATTTCCATTTTAAGTAATGAGTCAGTGCATGATTAAAGTTATTACTTGCGCTCGTGGACAAAGCTATGTCGTTCCATCGCTTACGGCACTGGTTTGCCCCCCCGATGGACCTGGGCGACCGAGGACACCACCTCCGAAATCTCTGACCAGCTGCGTTGGTACACCTGGGGCGGGTTTCCTATGTTCACCCGGGGTCAGTTGACTACATCTTCCCTCTACCTCGTGGACAAGAGCCTCTTGGGCTTCCCAAGAGAATCTTTTAGCTCTTTTTCTTTCCCCTACCTCTCTTTCCACCTCTCCTTCTTTCTCCATTATTTTGTGTTGTATGTGCATGCCTTTTTACTGTGTGATGTCTACAACACTTATGCAACACTAAATGTACCCTTACACTGTACACACTTTACCTGTACACCAGAGGGTGCTGCTGCTGGAGACCCAAGGGTTACCTGTACACTGCAGGTAACCCAGTATAAAAAGGAGCTCACAGCTTGGTGTCCTCACTCTAGGAGCTGCACATAAAGGACTACAGGTGCACACAGTTTCAGTATCATACCCTGCCTCGTGGAGTCATTTGCTAAAGGTATCTACATTTTGGGTTTGAAAATCTTCGAAGATTATGCAGAAGAAAAAACACACAAACACCTAGCGGCTTTGGTTCTTAGCGATATTCCGGCGGTAGTAAAAACTCGATCAGCGTATACCGCCAGAATACCGCAATAGCGGTAAATATGGAATTTCTAGCCCAATAAAACAAAAATTAAACTTACCTTATTGTACATGTGTCTTATGTTTAAAAATTCATTCATTTAAACATTGTTTTTTAAAACTCTTACCAGGTGTAAGAATTTCACGGGCATTCGCTGGGCACAAGTTGAACAAATAGCCTATTTGTTAAGATCTGTCAAGAGAATTCTTGACAGATTGCAAGTGCCAGCTTTTGGCGCATGCGCAGCGCATACCTAAATTTGGAACATGGACACCTCGTACACGCGCACAGGGGCCACAAATTACAGACCAATATTAATTTGTTAAATATGTAAAACTAAAATCAGTATGATTAGCAGTATAACTTTGTATTATCTGTGCTTTGCAAATGCTTGTGCTTTGTATGCAGCCGCTACTGGATATTGCTGTGTCTGTCCCAGAACCTTTGCTTTCTGAGGCCCAGTTAGAAGGATCTAACCTGCTGAGAATAACTGCAGAGACTGCCTATTCAGTTCCTGAGAGCTGGAACAACACTGGGCCACAATTTAACTATATAGTTGCTCTGTTTCTGCCAACATCTACTCTGGTAAGTAAAGAAACCCATTTTGCAAGAATGTACCAGCTGTATCCGCTTCCCTGACATAGAATATTACAGCATAGAAACAGGCCATTCAACCCGAACAGGTCTATGCCGATGTTTACCCTCTACACGAGCTCCCACCAACCTTACTTCATCTCACCCTATCAGCATACCCGTCTCGTCTTTTCTTCCTCATATATAGATTCTCCTTAAATGCATCTATGCTCGTCGTCCCAACCACTCTATGTGGTCGGGCATTCTACATTCTCAACACTTTGGAGTAAAGAAGTTTCTCCTGAATTAATTATTGAATTTATTAGTGACTATCTTATATTCATGGCCCCTAGTTTTGGACTTCCCCACAAGTGGAAACATCTCTTATTGAACTCCTTCATAATTTTAGAAACCTCTATCAGGTCACCTCTGAGTATTCTCTTTTCCAGACAAACAAGCCCCAGAATGTTCAGTCTTTCCTGATAGTTGTATCCTTTCGTTCTGACATCATCCTTGTAAATCCATTTTGCCCTTTTTCCAGTGTTTCGAATCTTTTTGTAATAATGAGACCAGAACTGTGCACAGTACTCTTAAATGTGATCTGACCAAGGTTCTAAATAAGTTTAACATAACTTGTGTGATTTTTGAACCCCAGTACCTCGTTTGCACTTTTTTTTAATGCCTTTGTTAATCTGCATTACTACTTTTAATGATTTGTAAATCTGTACCCTTAGATTGCTTTGCACCCATTTAGACTCCTAGGGGCCGAAATTGCCCCTTCCCTCAAGCCCTATTAACACCGGAAATTGGCAGCCACGCTGCGGAGTGCAATGGCTGCCGATTTTTCGTGTAATGGCCGCCATTATCAAAATTCCGCTCCTGTAGTATTCTGGCAGTGACCCACTCTCTCCCCCCCACCACTCTGCTGCTTCCAAGCCATCCTAAGTGCATCATCAACGTTCGCACCGCCAATGATCCCCCCCGACAGCGAAATTCCGCTGAGAAAGTCTTCCTCCCGCCAGGCGGTGCCAAAACCTACTTTTGAGACAGTGCAGTAAGGCTGTGGCTTTCTAAAATGGCGGTACAGCTCCCATAAAGGGGAGGATGTACTGCCTCTGCCACCATGTTTCTTTTTTTGTCGGCCCACTGCCATGTCGGGCCGACAATTATGCCTCCGGGTTCGGTTGGGCCGCCAACAGGCATCCTGACACTCCCTCTTGGGTGCCAGGCTGCTGACCCGGCCGAAACACTCCCTGGTGGCCCAGTAGACCTGTAAAGTCCTGTCCCTGCAGTACAGATTCACACGAGGCACATACTGAAGTCAAGGTCACTCGGGACCTGCACCTTTATTACACAGCTCTCGAATGCCAGACTTGCCTGAGACCTGTCCTTATATACGTGTCTGGGACTCATAAAATCCTGGTATTCTGCGCTGGTGAAGCACGGACCATTATCACTAACCAATATGCTAGGAATGCCGTGCGTTGCAAACATGGTTCCAAGGCTCTCCACAGTGGTGGAGGTGGTGCTTGAGTTTAAAATGGTGCATTCGATCCACTGAGAAAATGCATCTACAACTACGAGGAACATTTTGTCCATGAATGGGCCCGCATAGTCTATGTGCACCCGCGACCACGGTTTGGTGGGCCAGGGCCAGGGGCTCAGGGGGGTCTCTCTGGGAGCATTACTGAGTTGGGCACAAATGGTGCACCGTCGGACGCAGAGCTCCAAGTCCGTGTCAATGCCAGGCCACCAGACGTGGGATCTGGCTATGGCCTTCATGAGAACGATCCCCGGGTGCTCGCGGTGGAGCTCCCGGACAAATGCCTCTCTGCCTCATAGAGGCATAACTACTCGGCTGCCCCACATCAGGCAGTCTGCTTGAAGTGTCAGCTCATGCATGCGCCTATGGAAAGGTTTGATCTCCTCGGGGCATGCATCGCGAGCCTCTGCCCAGTCACAGGTTAGGACACATCTTTTTACTAGGGATAACGTCCAGGCTCTGATTTGGCGAGCCATCATGGGCGAACCTGTGGACTCAAAGGCATTGATTGCCATGACTATCTCACAGTCCTGTTCGTCAGACCCTTCCGTGGTCGCCAGGGGTAGCCTGCTAAGCGCGTTGGCACAGTTGTTTGTGCCTGGTCTGTGCCTTATGGTGTAATCGTCAGACGCCAGCATGAGTGCCCACCGTTGAATGCGCGCCGAGGCGTTGGCGTTTATTGCCTTGCTTTCGGATAGTAGGGACGTGAGGGGCTTGTGGTCAGTTTCTAACGCGAACTTGGCCCCGAAAAGGTATTGGTGCAACTTTTTGATACCGCACACGCACGCGAGTGCCTCCTTCTCCATCATTCCGTACCCGCGCTCCGCCCACAAAAGTGACCTGGAGGCATAAGCTATGAGTTGTAATTTACCCGCACTATTAACATGTTGTAAAACGCATCCGACCCCGTACGCTGACGCATCACATATAAGAACTAGCTTTTTACCTGGATCAAAGAAAGCCAAAACACTGTTGGAACACAGAACGTTACGTGCCTTATTGAAGGCGCGTTCCTGGGCGTCCCCTCAAAATCAATCGCACCCCTTTCTGAGTAGCACGTGGAGAGGCTCCAGCAGCGTGCTTAAGTTCTGCATAAAGTTCCCAAAGTAATTGAGTAGCCCGAGAAAGGCGCGCAGTTCTGAGACATTCCAGGGCCTGGGTGCCAGGCGAATTGCTTCGGTTTTGGGCAGATTCCATCAGCGGCAATCCTTCTGCCCAAATATTCGGGCACGAGAAACAGGCACTTGGATTTCTTAACTCTTTGGCCTACCCGATCCAACTGCTTTAGTACTTCATCCAAATTGCGGAGATGGGAGTCGGTGTCCCTGCCCATGATAAATATGTCGTCTTGAAATACAACCGTCCCCGGGATGGACTTGAGCAGACTCTCCATGTTGTGCTGGAATATAGCAGCTGCCGACCTGATGCCGAATGGGCATCGATTGTACATGAAAAGGCCTCAATGTGTGTTGATGGTGGTGAGTAGCTTGGACTCATTGGTCAACTCTTGCGTCATATACATAGATGTAAGATCTAGTTTCTAGAAAGGTTTTCCTCCAGCCAAAGTGGCAAATAGGTCCTCCGCTCTGGGCAGCGGGTATTGGTCCTGTAGGGAGACTCTGTTTATGGTAGATTTGTAGTCCCCACAGATTCGTACGGATCCATCAGGCTTCATGACTGGGACGATGGGACTTTCCCAGTCGCTAAATTCCACGGGTGAGATAATGCCATCCCGCAGAAGCCTGTCCAGTTCATGTTCAATCTTTTCCCTCATCACATAGGGCACAGCTCTAGCCTTGTGATGGACCGGTCTAGCATCCTGTTTGACTTTAGCCCCTTTGAAGGTGCCCACACCTGGCTGAAAGAGATGTTCAAATCGACTTAGAACTGTTGAGCAGGAGGTCCGTTCCTCTGACGACATGGCGTGAACATCATCCCATTTCCAGTTTAGTTTGGGACAATCCACAGGGGAAGTCGGTTCACTGTCCCTTTGTGTGTGACTGAGAGCATGGCGCTGCCGAGGACTGGGACGATTTCTTTGGTATAGGTCCTTAGTTTGGTGTCGACCCTTGTGTGTTTTGGTCTGTCTCTTTTGTGCAGTTCAAATTGTTGAGCGCTCATGAGAGATTGACTCGCTCCCGTATCCAGCTCCATGTTGACGGGTATCCCATTGAGTAGGACCCTCATCGTTATTGGAGGCGTCTTGTTGTAGGAGCAGTGGCCATTGATCGTGTTGACCCGCTGTACATCGATGTCCCGGGTACTGTCCCCATCGTCTTCTGGTCCGCTTTCTGACCCTTCCGATTCGTATACCAGCCGAGCTGCCGTTTTTCTGCACATGCAGGCCAGATGCTCTGTATAGTCGCAGTTTCTGCAAACAGCATGCTGAAATCGACACCCCTTTGATGAGTGCCTTCCCCCACATCTCCAGCACAGACCGCTTCCATTGTTTCCAAAGAATGAGCTGCGTCTGGCTGCTCTCTCGAGCTTTTCTCAGTTTGTAGTTGATTGCTTGCATTGTGGGTTGATGAGGTGTGAACGACGTTCATGTAGCCCTTGATGGCTTCTGGCACCACTGCCTGCTGTTGAGGGCCTGCTCTCCTGCCTTTGTCTGTGCGTGGGGGTAGCAGCTTGTTTCACGCTGTGAACCCCTTGTTCCGATGTTTCGTTAGTTGTCGTACCCGCAGTGTAGATCAACCTCGTTTCTTCTTCTCCTGCCAAGAATGTCTGTGCAACCAGTGCTACGTCCTCTAGGGTCAAGCTCTTGGTTTCTATAAGCTTTCGGAATATGCCTGCATGGCCTATTCCTTCAATAAAAAAGTCTCTCGGTACTTCTCTCCTTCGTTCATTGGAGAACTCACATAAGCAAGCCAACCTCCGAAGTTCCGCCACGAAGTCGGTTATGCTCTGGCCCACACAGCGTCTGTCGTTGTAGAACCTGTGTCTGGCCATGTGTAGGCTGCTCGCTGGCTTCAGGTGGTCTCTTACCAGTGTGCTCAACTCTTCAAACGACTTGCTTGCTGGTTTCTCGGATGCCAGCAGGTCCTTCATTAAAGCGTATGTTTTCGAGCCACAGCCGGTCAAGAGATGGGCTCTTCTCTTGTCTGCCTTATCATCGCCTAACCATTCTTTGGTTACAGAGCTTTGCTGGAGCCTTTCTATAAAGTCCTCCCAATTATCTCCAGCATTGTATTTTTCATCTGAGCCATTGTTCGCCATTCTGTGGATTCTGTAATCCCGTAACTCGTCGCCACTGAAGTCCTGTCCCTGCAGTACAGATTCACACAAGGCACATACTGAAGTCAAGGTCACTCAGGACCTGCAGCTTTATTACACAGCTCTCGAATGCAACACTTGCCTGAGATCTGTTCTTTATATACCTGTCTGGGACAGGTATCCAGTGTCTCCTGCAAGTGCACCCCTGGTGGTAAGGTAAGCTTGTGGTTACAGGTCATCTCTGGTTACAGTCATGTATAGTATGGTAAGATACAGTTATGTACAGTAGTGTGAGATACATGACAGGACCGAACTTTAAAAATCGTGCAGGCTCTCCCCTTTAAGGGAAGGGGAGAGCCGTGGTGATGAGGCGCAGTGATGACGTCATCAGCACTATGCTGATGATTGACAGCGGCGGCAACTCTGTACTCCCCTAACTTCCACCCCTCAAGTGTGTTCACCGCCGCACTACTGCCCCCATTATGAGCGTCTTCCAGTGCACCGGAAAAAAAGTCCAAGAGCGGAATTTCGCTCAAGAGGCCACCTCATCCGCCGTGGCGGTGAAAACAACAGAAACCGGATACGTGCACCGGGTTTCCAGCAGGGGGCAATTTAGGACCCTTATTTTCGAAGGAGTAGGTGGCCTCCTTATTCCTCCTACCAAAATGCACCACCTTACAGATATCCATATTGAAATTGAAATTCATTTGCCATTTACACGCCCATTCTGCAAGTTTGTTAATGTCTTCTTGTATTTTGCCGCAGTCTTCGTTGGTATCACTATATACTTGTAAGGCCCTTCTAGATAGACTCCATTTAAAACAAGTTGGAAGTCTCCATATTTGACTTCTTACCAGTCAACCAATATGAAGGTTTTAAAAATATCACTTCTAAAATAATAGGACTCTTGTGGCAGACTAATTACCGGCACTTCCTCTTGTAAAGCCTCCTGCCTGGACCACAAGAAGTAGGGAGCGCCTCAGAAAGTATGCTGTACATGGGTTTAAAAAAACAAATTAGAGACAAGGAAACAAATCATTCGATTACGTCAAGCAGCCTCCATAGAGAAAGTGATGACCACGCAAAAATATTATCAGTCTAACCCCCGTAAGGATCACACAAGGTCACAGGCTAGGTTTGAGTGAAGAAGGTTATTTGCTTTCATATTTCTGGAATAGCAAGCAACCCTGCCAGCTTCCAGTTACAGCAATTAAATAAGTCCCCATAACCACCGTTTCTAGCCACCCATTCCAGCTGAAATTCACTCTGTAAAATATGTTCCTTATGTCTGTAACAGTATATTGTGAAAATTCACAAACAACAATGGATAATATAATTTCAACTTCATTTAGACTTCTGACACAGTTATGTACAGAACAGTGTGTTTAATAATAAACAGTAACTATGATACAAGCCAGCAACACAACAACACATAGCCTTTAATTTGTCTCTCATAACTTTCTGGGTCTTGTTTTATATACCGACCTTTCCACAGGTAGCCTTTCTTCTTGTATAACCACCTTCCCTAGGAATTTCAGGATCCACAACTCTACTCCCCAGTCCCTCAGCATTGTTACAGTATCATAACAACACTTGTTGTTTTTAAAAGGCTTGCTGTTTTTAAATGGCTTTCCCTTTTTATGACCACGTTTCTGTGACTCTAATTTAATGGCAGTAATCTGGCAAGGGACTAGTTCATCTCTGCAGGCTAGAACCTGCAAGAGGCCCAGGTGGACATAATACATAGTAGAGGGAGTTCCCTAACATCAGATAACTATGATAAAAGCTAGCTATTACCTCTCCTACTACCATCCAATCCTCCCTGTTCGAGACTGCGCTGGTCAAAATCACAAACAACTTCCTTTGAAACAGTAACCTTGACTTATTGATTCTTCTGGTCCCCCTGTTCCCTTTAACACTGTTAACCACTCCAACCTCCACCATATCTGCTCTTTTGTACTGGTGGTACTGCTCTCTTTTGATTCCATTCATACCTAATGTCTCTGGTCTTAACTCCATCAGCCTTCTCACTAGACACCTCAGGCTAAATTTGGAGATAAAATTGAACCGTAATCTACTGCTTGTTTCTGATGTTAGCTTACTTTCCTGTGTTTGCTTTCCTCCCTCTGTGTAACATCACCCGTCTCCACCACTACCTGATCTCTACTTAATTTATGCCGTTTTATGGAGATTTTATTCTGTATTTGATTTGCTTCTTTTCCAGTGGTGGCTTTCAGTAAAACCTGAAATTTAGTACCCTGGTCAATGCATTCACTTTAAGCTCCTGTGTGCACTAATTTAACAAAGTAGTTAACCAGTATAAAACAGCTCAAGTCTCATTATTTAGTGAACCTTAACTGGATTGTATTTCAGAAGGAGCTTCGTGTGGTGTTTCCTAATGGGATTTTGAAGGCTGCAGGAGAAAAGGAGTCCAGTATCAGACCGAAGAGATGGCCAATAAGCAACGTCACTGCACCTGGGGCTCAGAATATTGCAGATTCCTTCATTGAGATTTGTCGTTATGAAGATGAGGATGGGGAACTAAATCGTAAAGAGGTACGGCATAAGGTGGTAACTGCTGTTCCACAAGGTGCTGGGACCACTGATGTTCACCATTAACCTAAACAATTTAGACTCGGGAATTGTGTGGTGTATGTAGCACACAAATCACTGACTCCACACGGTCTGGTGTAAATCTAACTGCTGTGACCTTCCTCCTTTATTGTTCAGCTCCAGAGTGCCTCTTAGATGTGGTGGCCAGCCTTATATAGCACCTGTTGCAGGTACTACCAGGGTTTCCCTCTGTGGTGTGGCATAGTAGTTACATTACTTTTAAGGTACTGGGACGATACACACATCATTACATAACATCACCTTCCCCCTCCCACCAGGACGCAGGACAATGATACACACATCATTACATAACATCACACTTGTCCAACGGAAGGCAGGTGGGCATAGACAGTGCGTTAGTATGGTACATATTATCTGGTACATTAACTGGTTATTGACTGGTAACGGATCCTTGATTTCCTTGTTAGTCGTTATCATTAATTGTACTTCATCCATTATTTTACATAAATACAGTGGCCATTCAGCATTAAAAAAGTAATTCTTATTATAAATTCACTATCTCACATTAACATAGCTCATTTTAGACTCGCTCTGCTTTACAGAAGTCCTTTGTGGGGACCACCTCTTGGTAAGGCCCTTTTAAGACTCCCGGGTGCATTTCCTTTTTAAGGCGCCATCTTTGATGCAGGAGGATTCCACGAGGCTTCTCCTTGGGCGCCACCATCTTTGATACTCTGCTGCTCCGACACGATGCCGCCACCATCTTCTTCTCTGCCGCTCCGGATGTCCTCCGCCGTCGCAGCCTCCGCTCCCCTCCGCTGCCACCTGACTTGCCGCCTCTCCTGCGGCCGTCGTGGCCTCTCCAGCGGCCGCACTTGCCACGTCCCCCGCGTCCTCCGTAGCCGCCGACCTCCAGCTGCTGCCGCCGCCCAACGCTAACAGCTCCTCGGCGGGGCTCTTCCGAACCGCCGGCCATCCTGGATCCCTCGCACCCCGCCGGCTCACTCCCCCCCCACTAGGCCCCTCTGTGCAGGGCTGCTTGCTTGTGGGGGCTGGGGCTGCGGGATCTCGGTGTGATGTCCAGGCCTGGGACTTGCCTGTGGGGGGATTGAGGCTGCAGCTCCAGCTCGGTCGGCGCTGCTCTCTGGGGACCCGGGGCACAGCAGCACCCCGGGGAGCAGCAGCCTGTGGAGTGATGAAGTCTTCCCAGCTCCCACGGACCGTCCCTATCCACCTCCGGCCGAGGAGTGTCGGCCCATCGCCTGCAACAACCCACAGAGGTAAAGCGTGCGTCTCGTCCCCATGGGATACCTGCACCATTGCTCTGCCAAGAACAGGTATCAGTTCCCTGGTGTAGGTACGCAGCTTCACCGTGACCGGGACCAGCTTGGGTCGTGCAGCTGGGTTAATCCACAGTTCATCAAAAGTTCTCTGACTCATCAATGACGGACCCGAGCCCGTGTCCACTTCCATACTCACTGGGACTCCGTTGATTTCTACTTCCCTTATCACTGGGGGTGAATCGTCAGTACACGTAGCAGTCCAAACACCTCATCATCTTCTACCTGCTCCTCGCTGAACAGTAGATCATCCCCCATCTCCTCAGCCACATGGTGAGTCTGATTTCTTTTACACATACGCTGAAGGTGGCCTTTCAGGTGGCAGGTATTGCACGTGTATTCCGCAAACCTGCACAGGTGATCCCCATGGTTTCCTCCACAACGCCAGCATGGTGCTGCTTGATTTGCCCCCCTCAGCGGACTCTGAGTTCCAGGATCCCGAGGTCTGTGCTCTCTGCCCCGGGCAGAGCCACGTTCTGCAGTTTTGTCCGTGGTGGGCGCTATCCTGTGGACAGTGCCTGCCGGGTTCGAGACTGTGTGGATTATTTGCTTGGTGCTGCAAGTCGAGGTCATATATGCCCGGCTGATGGTGATGGCCTTTGTCAGAGTGACTGTGGGTTCCGTGGCCAGCAGCTTGTGAAGGAGGCCCTCGTGGTCAATCCCCATGATGAAAACGTCCCGCAAAGCCTCGTCAAGGTGTGCGACAAAATCACACAGCGCCGCGAGTCTCCTGAGGTCCGCAGCATATTTGGTGATATCCTGGCCCTCGGGTCTGCAGTGATGGTAAAATTTGTATCTGGCCGTGAGGATGTTCTCCTTCGGTTTCAACTGGTCACGAGTGAGTTCAGTCAGCTCCTCATATGACTTGTCCCTGGCGCTCCCAGCTGCCAGCAAATCCCTGACGAGACAGCAAACTTCATCTCCACAACTGGAGAGCAATATCGCCTTACGCTTATCTCTCATTGCGTATGTGTCCTCCGTCAGGTCGTTTGCTGTGAAGTAGTACTCGAGCCTTTCCGTAAAGGCCTCCCAATCATTGCCCACGGTAAAATCCTTTAGCGAGCCCAGAGTAGCCATGGTTGCGTGGAGTTCGTCCGCTTCCTCGTTGCCAATGTGGTGTATGTAGCACACAAATCACTGACTCCACACGGTCTGGTGTAAATCTAACTGCTGTGACCTTCGTCCTTTATTGTTCAGCTCCAGAGTGCTTCTCAGATGTGGTGGTCAGCCTTATATAGCACCTGTTGCAGGTACTACCAGGGTTTCCCACCACAGCGCCCTCTGTGGTGTGGCATAGTGCTTACATTACATTTAAGGTACTGGGACGATGCACACATCATTACATTTTCCAAATTTGCGGACGACACCGAATTAGGGGAGCGGGCAGTGTAGTTAATACTGAGGAGGACTGTGATAAAATACAGGACGATATTAATAAACTTGCAGAATGGGAGTGTAATTGGCAAATGAACATCAATATTGAAAAGTGTGACGTGTTACATTTTAGTCGGAAGAATAATGAAGCCCCACACTCCTTGGAACTAAGTGTCCAAATGGGTTGGAGGAGTAGTGGGATCTGGAGGTACAGATACACAAATCAGTAAAAGTAGCAGCACAGGTTAATAAGATCATTTTTTTTTAAAAGCAAACTAAGCACAGGTTAATTTCTAGATCAGGAGAATTGAAAAACAGAGAAGTTATGTTAAACTTGTATAGAACCTTGGTTAGACATTTGGAGTACTATGAACATTTCCAGTCTCCATATTATAAGAAGAATATAGAGGCACTGGATAAGGTGCAAAACAGATTTACCAGACTGAGAGGTTATACCTATCAGGAAAGATGGAATAGTTGGGGCTCTTTTCTCTAGAAAAGAGAAGGCTAAAGGGTTACCTGATAGAGATCTTTAAGATTATGAAAGATTTTGATAGGTTAGACTTGGAGAAGATATTTCCATTTGCAGATCTCGGGGCCCTAACTATAAGATAGACTCTAATAAATCAATAGGGAATTCAGGAGGAACTTCTTTACCCAGGGAGTGGTTTGAATGTGAAATCATTACCACAAGGAGTAGTTGAGGTGTCAGGCATGCTCCACTCGAGCCTCCTCCTGTCTTTACTCAGCTAAATCTATCAGCATAACCCTCTATTCCCTTCTCCCTCATATGCTGATCTAGCCTCCCCTTAAATGTATTTGTACTATTGGCTTCAACTACTCCCTGTGGTAGCGAGTTCCACATTCTCACCACTCTTTGAGTAAAGTTTCCTCTGAATTCCCTATTGTATTTCTTTGTGACTATCTTATTTTTATAGTCTCTAGTTATGCTCTTCCCCAGAAGTGGAAACATTCTCTCTCTATCCACTTTGTCAAAACCTTTCATAATTTTAAAGACCTCTATTAGGTCACCCCTCGGCCTTCTTTTTTCAAGAGAAAAGAGACCCAGCCTGTTCATCCTTTCATGATGTGTATATTCTCGCATTTCTGGTATCATCCTTGTAAATCTTCTCTGAACACATTACTCTAAGTGTGATCTAACCAAGGTTCGATACAGGTTTAGCATAACTTCCCTACTTTTCAATTCTATACCTCAAGAAATAAACCCTAGTGCTTGGTTTACTTCTTTATGGCCTTGCTAACCTGTGTTGCAACCTTGAGTGATTTGTGTACTTGTACTCCGAGATCCCATTGTTCATCTACCCCACCTAGACTCGCAGTCTCTAAATAATAAGTGACCTCCCTATTTTTCTTACCAAAATGTAATACCTCACATTTATCTGTGTTGAATTTCATTTGCCAATTGTATGCCCATTCTGCAAGTTTATTAATGTCCTCCTGTAATTTGTTGCAGTGCTCCTCAGTATTAACTATGCCCCCTAATTTGGTGTCATCTGCAAATTTAGAAATTGTGGTTTTGATTCCAAGGTCGAAATCATTAATATAAGTTGTGAACAACAGTGGTCCCAACACTGATCCATGTGGAACACCACTACCCACCCTCTGCCACTCTGAACAGCTACCCTTTACCCCGATTCTCTGCTTTCTGTCTTGAAGCCAGCTAGCTATCCATTCTGCTACTTGCCCCGTCACTCCGCATTCTCTGAATTTGTTCATCAGTCTATTATGGGGTACCTTATCAAAGGCATTATTAAAATATAGATAAATTACATCTACTGCATTCCCTTTTGGAATAGTTCTGTGCATGTTCCATTGAATTGCACCTTAAGTGTAGATATCTTTCGTAATCCTGGTGCATAACTTTGCATGTTGAGAGCATATATTGGTAATTAAGGCCTTCCCTGCTCTCCTATGACTTTCGGCCCATTCATTTTATCTACCCCATTTTTTTCTAAAAAGGTATAAATACTCTCTATTTTATCATAGAAAATAGGTGCAGGAGTAGGCCATTCAGCCCCTCATGAGTTATGCATTGATTATGCACCAAGTGGACAGACGGATAAGCTGTTCCTCAATCTCCACAATTTACATTAAATGCTAGGCGGTGTTTAAGAATGCCTTGCAAACCACTCAGTAGCACAGGTGAGATTGGGAATGATGCAGGGGGATAGGGGATGAAACTCGCATCTTGCTGCTCTGTGGCACCACATGCTAGTGCATTACCGTACCGTGCCACAACATTGTCAGAAATCAACATTTATTAGATTTCTTATTAGATTTCTGCATAACAAGAACCATTCCTTTGCTGCAGAATAGGCAGATGTCCTGGTTTGGTATAGGATGGTAAGTGTCCAGCGTGTATCTGAAATCACACAATTTACATTTTAGAATAGCTCCATTAAGCAGGTCACTGATGTCCTCTGCCAAAGCTCAGCAGTTTGACCTCACCACTCAATAGGAGAGCTTGGGGATTTGCAGCAGTGGCTGGCTTCCCCTGCGTGCAGAGTGTCATCGACCACACACACGTCACCATCAGGACACCACATCACCAGGCGGTAGCACTAATGTACAGTTACTGATTGATCACAGAAACATGATCGTGCAAGTGTCTGCATGGTACCCAGGTAGTTATTACGGTGCTTTAATATTCAAACATTCAATTATCCCCCCAGTATTTGATCCTCACAGAAATATGGCAGCAGTTGGGGGAACAGGGGAAAATCCTTACAGATGTGGCACATGATCACCCCAAGCAACACAGATATAATAGAAACTGTAAGACCTCCGGTCTTATCATTGAGCACGCCATTAGGATGCTGAAGATTAGGTTCAGCTGTCTTAACTGGGGGGTTTCTATAATAGGCTCCATGAAGTGACTCTCGAATAGTTGTTGCATGCTGCATATTTCACTGCCTTGCCTTGCAGAGAGGCCTGCCATGCAGCAACAGATGTTATGGATCAGCTCGTAGTTCTGAGAATGTGAACTCAGAAGCTGTTATCAAGGCACACTGTAGACCAGAGTGCCAAATGTAATGACGATGATTAATTTAATTCCCAACATAGTAATTGCCTTAATTTAATCTCTTACGCAAGTGTTCAACCTATAGTGCTTTTCTTATTCAAAGGTATCTACTGCACCTATGAGGGGCTCCCTTAGTGGCTTCAGCATAGTGGTGAAAGGCTGCTGTTGTTCATGCTGGATCTTTGCGGTGACAACTGAGTGCTCAAGCCTGCAAAGGTCTAGCTGCAGACTCCTACAACACGGCTGCTGTCTATGCAGTCTGGCTCAGCTGACTTGCTAGTACCATTGTGAGTATTGGTTGAGGGTGTGGTGAATGAGCAGATGTGCTGACATCCTGAGAGAGGACAACACATACCTCTTCCATCGTGCCACTGCCACACCTATGGGGCTAGTGCTCATCACTTCCATCACTATGCACACTGCAGAAAATGAGTGAATATCTACTGCTGTTCACTCACACTAAGTGTTTCACCATGTGCAGAAAACTCTAGCTCACTATCTGTAACTCATGCAGAGTGCCAGTGTATGAGATGTTGGCTGGGAGGGATGGAGTGCATGGCGCATTGTCTCCTCTGCTGTAGGTTCTGCAGTAGCCTCTTGATGCCAAGACGTACCTAGAAGAAAGAAAAATGGGGCAACAGTTAGGATGACAGAGAGAAGCTAGATATTTGCAGGTCTCAGTCTTAAGAATGCAGCTTGAAGTTGTGAAGGTTTCTGCATATTTGCTGAAATGATTGAAGAGACATAAGTAATGTGCTGATACCTTGTTGAGTTAAGTTTCAGCCTCTCCTTTCCGATACTCATGGAGCACTGATCTCTAGCGTTTCTTGTACTGCTTGCGTGAGGGTGATGATATTAGTGACTCCTCCACCCGTCTTGAACCTCTCCCTGACATCATGCACTGTCTTGTCCTGCAGAAAGAGTGGGTGAGCTAGTGAGTGGCTGTTGAAAAGATCAGTGGAGATGTGTGGGATTTATGCATATAGTGCATGTGTTGAGAGGTGGAGAAGGAGGACTGAAGATGGTGAGGTAAAGAATGTGAAGCTAACTCTGTAATATGAAGTAACAAAGGAGTGCTGGGAGGAGTTGGTGATTGTGCAGGTGCTAGGATGTGAGAAGAGAATGGTGTTAGTGTGTGGTGTGAAGAGAGAAAAGGAAGATGTGAATGTGCTTAGAATGAGAAAGAGATGTTGGAGTGTGCCCTTGTGATAGTATGTTGAAGGATATGATGGATGGGAGGGAATTGTTGAGAGTGGTCGGGGAGGGGATGAAAGGAGTGTTGTCAGGTGCTATTGAGTGGTGAAGATCTGTACTCACACTTGCTGCTCTTGAGGCCATTAAACCCAATGCTTCTTCTGGCTCCACATGAATATCCAGGACCTTCCCTACCTGGGCTTGTCCCCCCTCCATTGTCAACCCACCCGCCTTCCTGACTTACCATGCCGGGGATCATTTTCCTAGATCCCTGGCAGCTGCCTGTACCCTTGATTTCTCATTCCTACCCACTGGCCTCGACATCATTCCTGCCAGCTTCAGTCAGGAGTCAGCTTTTTCACATATAATATGAGGCCTGGAATTTATTTTTGGGGTGGGGTGGGTGGGGGGAGGTGGAGGCTGGAAGGTTCATTGCACTCCTCAGTCTCCACGCCCTTGATTCTCGTCCTGAGTTAAAATCGACGGCCTAAATTTTCCTAACCTCCTGCCACAAAATTACCTAGTAGCCAGAGCCTGCAACTACATCGTAACAATTTTTGTAGGAAAATTAAATGGTAAATGTTGACACAGCAATTTACATTTGTAAATGTTGACATTAAAGTGTGACTAAAACTCATGACAACAGAAATTAAGATTTGTGGACAGGAAGTGCATGCAACAAGATTTTTAATAATAGTCCACAATACTTCTAGTGGGCAAGTTGCTGTCAACACAATTTGCACGCTGTACATGGTGGTGGTGTAAAATTTTTTTTTAAACCCAGAGGTTTATCTTCATTTTCCCCCTCTCCTCTTCCTCTCTGACTAAATGCCCCAGTGCCAGTGCTGTTACTCGCACCACAATAATGATCCAAACGGGCGATTACCAAAAATCAGCAATTTTAAGGCTGTCTATATTGATCTTTTCACAACTCACCGTCAGCTCTTCCTCAGCAACTTGGGTTGAAGTTTAAAGCCCTGGAACTGTTTAAGAGGCGGTCAGACTGTGATGCAAGCGAATGGAAGGTATTTGTAGGAGGGTGAGTTAAATGGGCCGAGTCAGCTCTTTTATCTTCATCACTTGTTTGTAAGCAGCAGTCGGAGGAGTTCTCGAGGCCACGGAGATGACTGAAAACAGCAGAGCTCCCTGAATGAACTGAATGATAGGTAATCGTACTTTAACGAGGTGCGTACAGCTCCTTGAAATGCTTAATATTGTTTAAGCGGTGCCTTAGTAATTGACACCTATGGTAATAGCAAATTGTTAGCACTGTTTGAATGATACGGGCTGCTGTCCGGAATAAGAGCCGACAGTGCGAGAGGTGGGGACTATAGATTTATTATAAGATGTATAAATTTACTCTATGCAGAACAAGGGATAAATCTGGAATTATTTCTCGCATTTATTATCCAGGACTGGGCATTTAGAACAGAGACAGAAAATGAGAAGAAGCGTGTCACATGGAACATAGAGAGACGCTGCTTTATGGAGCCTGAGGCTTTATTGAGGTAACTGTCATATCTCATAATGTTAATTTAAATACAATCAGGAATTGGGTCGAGTAGTGATTTGCATCGTTTTTTTTTGCCTCTGGACTATGGAATTGATTCCAGCCCAAACTGATGGGGTTGAAAGTTTCTGCTGTCTGTTGGTGGTAAGATTAGTCCCATTCCCCTGCTCTTTCCTCATAGCTCTGCAAATATTTTCTTTTCCATTATATATCCAATTCCCCCTTGAAAGTTACTATTGAATCTGCTTCTACCAACATTTCAGGTAATGCATTCCATTTAAGTTTTTTTTTGTCCGTTCCTGAGATGTAGGCATCGCAGGCAAGGCCAGCATTTATTACCCATCCCTAATTGCCCTTGAGAAGGTGGTGGTGAGCCACCTTCTTGAACTGCTGCAGTCTTTATGGTGAAGGTACTCCCACAGTGCCGTTAGGGAGGGAGTTCCAGGATTTTGACCCAGCGACGATGAAGCAACGGTAATATATTTCCAAGTCAAGATGGTGTGTAACATGGAGGGGAACTTGGAGGTGATGGTGTTCCCATGCGCCTGCTGCCCTTGACCTTCGAGAAGGTTGAGGTCATGGATTTGGTAGGTGTTGACGAAGAAACCTTAGCGAGTTGCTGCAGTGCATCTTGTAGATGGTACACACGACAGCCACGGTGCACCGGTGGTGGAGGGAGTAAATGTTTAAGGTGGTGTGTGGGGTGCCAATCAAGCGGGCAGCTTTGTCCTGGATTGGGTCGAGCTTCATGTGTTGTTGGAGCTGCACTCATCCAAACAAGTATTCCATCACACTTCTGACTTGTGCCTTGTAGATGATGGAGAGGCTTTGGAGAGTCAGGAGGTCAGACATCACCGCAGAATATCCAGCCACTGACCTCTTCTTGTAGCTACAGTATTTATGTGGCTGGTCCAGTTAAGTTTCCTGTCAATCGTGGCCCCCAGGATGTTGATGGTGGGGCATTTGGCAATGGTAATGCCGTTGAATGTCAAGGGTTGGTGGTTATACTCTCGCTTGTTGGAGATGGTCATTGCTTGGCACTTGTGTGGCTCAAATGTTACTTGCCACTTATCAGCCCAAGTCTGAATGTTGACCAGCTTACTGCATGAGGGCATGGACTGCTTCATTATCTGAGGAGTTGCGAATGGAACTGAACACTGCAATCATCAGCAAACATCTCCACTTCTGACATTATGATGGAGGGGTCATTGATGAAGCAACTGAAGGTGGTTGGGCCTAGGACACCGACGTGAGGAACTCCTGCAGCAATGTCCTGGGGCTGAGATGATTGACCTCCAACAACCAGAACCATTTTTCTTTGTGCTAGGTATGACTCCAGCCAGTGGAGCGTTTTCCCACTGATTTCCCATTGACTTCAATTTTATAGGGCTCCTTGATGCCACACTTAGTCAAATGCTGCCTTGATGTCAAGGGCAGTCACTCCTCACCTCTGGAATTCAGCCCTTTTGTCCACGTTTGGACCAAAGGTATAATGAGGTCTGGAGCCAAGTGGTCCGGGCAGAACCCAAACTGAGCATCGGTGAGCAGGCTACTGATGCACAGGTGCTGCTTGATAGCACTGTCAAAGACATCTTCCATCACTTTGCTGATGATTGAGAGTAGACTAATGGGGTGGTAATTGGCCGGATTGGATTTGTACTGTTTTTGGTGGACATAACAGGGCTGGGCAATTTTCCACACTGTCAGTGTTGTAGCTGTACTGGAACAGCTTGGCTAGAGGCGCGGCTAGTTCTGGAGCACAAGTCTTTATATATTTTTATCCTATCCAATTTCTCTACCCTCTCTTCTACTATGACATTGTTAGCATCCCCTTCTTTTGTGAAGTTAGATACAAATTACTCATTTAGTACTTCAACCATGCCCTTTGCTTCTATAAGATTTCATTTTCAGTCCCTAATCAACCTTCCTTTTGACTATCCCCTTTTACTCTTTATGGGCTGGATTTTTGGCAAATTTGTGCCCTATTTAGCGCCTCGGCGAGTGGAAAAAGGTGTTCCGGGCGGAAGTTTTGCCAATGATTTTGTGGCAGCGCAAAAATTTAGCGCCCAGACCTCCGTTTTGACCGTCAGGGTGACATCAGTCATCATGCAATGCTGCGCTAGCACCCCAGATGGAACTTTCAGCGAAAACACCTGATTTTAGCATTCGCCCCAGGACCCGACCAAAAGAAAAGTCGTTCCCAGGGTGCAGCGGGCGCAATTGGTGCCATATTTAAAGGGACGTTCGATAATCTCATATCGCAGTTGTCAGTGACTGCCACGGTTGCGCGCAGACGATGGATGAGCGCAAACTTTAAAGCGCCACTTTGATGTCACTTAATCTTTTTGTTTTTAAGGTCGGCAAGATAGTTCAATGGGGGCTGTGCTATTTCGGCAGCAAATTATGCTGGTTTATATTGGCAGGCGGCTTCAAGCTGGAAGAAGGCTTATTGTCCATGGTCTGCAATGGAATTGAAGAGATCGCTGATGTTTGGGAGGAGGCCTTAACCCCCCCCCACGGGTTTACAGGGAACATCCCTCATACCTCCACATCTCTGATGCGCAGTGCGTTCGAAGGCTGCACTTCATAAAATAAGTGCTGACAGAGATATGCCAGCTCCTACAGGCAGATCTGCAGCCTACCAGCGCCAACAGGACTGCACTGCCCGTCGAAGTGAAGGTGTCTGTGGCGCTGGCCTTCTATGCCTCCGGCTCCTTCCAGGCAGCAGCAGGGGACATATGCTGCATCTCACAGCACGCCACACATTGCTGCATTCGTCAGGTGCCAAGGGCACTGTACACGCAGGATGGACTTCATAAAGTTCCCAATGAGCAAGGAGAGCCAGAATGAGAGCTCTATAGGTTTTGCACAATTTGCAGGCTTCCCCAAGGTTCAGGGTGCGATTGACTGTACACAATGCAGAGATCTTCCGAAACAGAAAGGGATACCACTCCCTAAATGTTCAGCTGGTCTGTGACCACACTTAGCACATCCTCACAGTCAATGTGAAGCAGTATCTCACGTATGTTTCAGCGACAAAGACAAGGTCAGAGTAGGCTGATTGGGGACAGAGGATATGGACTGGCCACCTGGCTCATGAACCCCTTCAGGAACCCTGCCGCAGAAGCTGAGCGCCGCTATAATGACAGCCTTGCAAGCACTTGCAACTTAATTGAGCAGACAATTGGTATCCTGAAGCAGTGCTTCCGATGCCTGGACCACTCTGGAGGCAGCCTTCAATACGCCCCTCAGCAGGTCTCTGATTTCATTGTGGTGTGCTGCATGCAACACATGAGGGAACAAGCATTGCCAATGGGGATTGCAGGGCCGCCTCAGGAGGAGGACGAGGAAGAGGAGCCTGGCGAGAAACCCACCACAACCACAGGGGAGGCATCGTGGAGATGTGGCCGTTGCAAGAGCCTTACGTCAGCAGCTCATCACTGACCGCTTCGCTTGAACGGGAAACGGCAGGTTTGAGCATTGCCGCGCCACTCTATGCCACTATACTGGCTGTTCCCCCACTTGCTCGGCAAATGAGACACTAGACAGCAATGGTTAAGGTGAACAAAATATTTATCTCAACCCCCCCTCCTCCCCCGCAACAATGCCCACAATAGTTGAACGGAGACACACATATCAAATTAACATTTGCATCCTGCAATGAAGAACATAAAGAGCATATTAACATCTGCATCCTGCAGTGTATATTGCAGCAAGGGTGCTAGAGGGCTGAGACAATGGAAACGGCGTCTGAGGACGCACTGGAGCAGCACCTGGCCTGGAAGGCCCGGCTTCCGACTGGCTCACCTTTCTCGGTGTTACCCAAACCACCTTTGACTGGCATGGTTGATGCCTGGTTGGCGAGTAAGTGGGGAGGAGACGGAATGCTGTCAACCTCAGGAAGGTCAGCACCTCCGACCGCCCTGGAGCCATTCTATCGCTGACTGGCTGGGCCTTAGCATCCGGAGCACAATGTGAAGGACCATCTTGCTGGCCTGCTTTGGCACCGTCACCTCCCCGTGTGACAGTGGGGAATGCAGCGAGTATGGAGGCAGGCATGGACTGCATCACTTGGCCAAGCTGAAGCAGAGCTTGTGCTTGCGATGCGCCCAATTCTGCAACGTGCTCAAGGGCACCCGCCACATTCTGTGGAATTCCACTATCACTGATCGAGGCCACCAGCCTGTGTGTGTAGGCCACAGCACGCAGCGACCATCTGCGACCCTGCCTCCGTAACTGTCGCAATAAGCTTGTCGATGCTTGTGGAGATCCGTCCCATTGTATCAATTATCTCACGGTACATCTCTGTGCTTGCCCTGGACATTTCTACCAGGTCCAGTTCTAGGTTTTCCTGTCTGTTAGCAGACCGACTTAGCCAACTCACTCTCCGGAGAGCTGGCCTGCGGGATTCCACCCCAGCACTGCGTTGCTGCACCCAACTGGGCCCAGGAGTGTCCGAATCCTCAAACCCTGGGAACATAGCGTCCTCCCTGGATTAGCTGAGTCCCGATGGGACAGCATGTGGGCTGGGATGCTCCGCCGGAGCTGTCTCATACATCTCCTCCTCCATACGATGGCGTGATGTGGAGGGCTCCTTTGAGGGATGTGGCGCCTCTGGCTGGTGATCTGGAAGCAGAAAACAACAGATGAGTGATTAGCAGCAGGGGAGGGGGCAGGGTGAGATGAGGAAGGTGGCATACCACAGACTCGTTTGAAGAACCGTCGCTACTCCACCATATCTCTCAATGTAGTGTTTAGAGTTACGCGATCCATTTACTTACCTTTACTATCCGAAAGGGGCTCGGCACCAGCCCAGCAACTGTCCGACCTGTGGCACTGATGAGGGTTGCCACTCGCTCCTCCACATCCTGTGAGTGGCAGTGTCTTGAGGTGGACCTCCGCCTGACCGCAGTTGCTCCCTCCGATTATTGGAGTGCTTCACCTGAAAAGATGAAAAGTGGAATGATTACAAAAGGGTTCATCTGCTGTTGTGGCACAGATGACCACCAAACTAGTTCATGTCATACTGGTTGAATGTTCCAGGGGCCTCTGTTAAATGTATTTGGATCTTGGCCAAGCTTTGTCAGAAGGTTATCAAAGTCTACAGGCATCTAAGATGAATGGTTTAAGAGAGCTTTCAGAAAGCGATAGGAGCAGTTGCAGTGCACTGCCATGAACAATCTTAATTATGTGCATGGATAATTCAACTCAAATAGGATACTAATGTAAGCCTTCCTTTATGGGCTCAATTTTCCACATGGGTGATTTTTGGCGCAGTTGAAGAGGTATGTCCGATTTTTTTTTTTAGTGGCGCAAAATAAAATCCAAGTTTCATCGGAATTAACTTTGAATTTGGAGCGGCATCGATTGGCCTTAAGCTTTGTGGGTGGAACTTAAGGCCTGCGCCAAAAACTGATGTTGCTTGGGTAACGAGGGACGCTCAGAAGGGCTTAGGTTAGATACTGAAAAAGGGCTGAAGCTGGGTTGGAAACTGAAGCCGCTGCCATTCCGGGCCGAAAGGACCCTGCACCGGCGCGCACCTATCCTGGGCCGAAAGGACCCTGCACCGGCTCGCACCTATCCCGGGCCGAAAGAACCCCGTACCGGCCCGTCCGTGTATTATTTGACTTACCATGAGCAACACACAGGATTTGTAACACACAAACTTCTCTTTCTTTCCCCCTGCCCCTCCTTATTTTCCCTCCTCCTCTTCTGGAGGCTCTGGCTCACTTAGTATGAATGCACGGACACGATCCACTCTTCAGTGCCTTGATCAGGTGAGATGGTTAATCTCAGCCAAAGAGGTAATGTGAGCCGGTGCAGGGTCCTTTCGGCCTGGGATGGCAGCGGCCGGCCCGCACCTACCCAGGCCGAAATGACCCACCCGCCCACCTACCTGCCCTGTCTTCAGCTCTGCTGAACAATGGCGTCTTCTCTCCGCCGATTTTCTCTTCTCTGCGCTGATTTCCTTAAGTAGGGAAGGTTTTTCATAAAGGTGCAATGCGCCGTTTTAGAAAAAAACATACTCGGCCAAACTCGCTTAAATGGCCAGAAGTGGCGCACTCGGCAGTTTCCAGCCCCAGTGATGTAAAAAAAATTGGGAACTAAAAAAAAATCGGACGTACCTACTTTAGAACGGCGCAGAAACTTTGGCCAAACTTGCAGATTATTGCATGCTCAAAAAAAAAGCTGCATACGCTAAAAGAACTGCGCAGAATGGTGGCCAAAATTGAACCCTTTGTTTTATGCATTGTGGGAGGCAACCCACATCGTCTTGAGAGGCACTAAAAGCATGAGAGCGATCACATAGTCTGTCAGATTTATCCTTGAAGTCATGGAGGAGTGGCAACTGACGACTCCGCTGAGGTCATTAAACATTTTTCGGCACTGTGTGCCAGTCCTGGGCATAGTGTCTGAAGTTGAGATCTCCTCAGCTAGCTCTCTCCAAATCCTTTTAAATATGGCAGACAGAGGTCTAGTTCCCCCCCGAAGATGTAGTGCGGCCCACCTACTCTCCACCGAGCCCACCAACACTTCATTGGCCTCATGCGTGAAGTGTCTGGCACGCTGCCTTCCCTCCTCCTCCTCCATCTCAGCTGAAGTGGCTTGGCTTAAAAGTGCATGCGCGCAGGAAGTAGCCGCGCCCTGTGCGCATTTGCGACAGGAAACAAAACCAGGAGGTTGAAACAAAAAGTGCACATGCAAAATGTCCAACTCCTTCACCGCCGTAAGTTTCGGCTCTGGCGCACATACTCTGTCGTGTAACGCCGGACATAGCACCAACACTCCTCCGGAGCGCACTCTCAGCGAAACTTCCTCACTGTGTCACTAATGTTATCCCGGCGCTAGCTTTTGTGTTCCGCCGTGAATTGCGCCCAGAAATCCTGAAAGCTGAAAATCCAGCCCTTTATGTTTATAAAATACTTTAATGTTAGCCGCTAATGCTTTCTCATACACTCTCTTTGCCTCCTTATTTTTTTTTCAGTTCCCCTCTGCACTTTCAGCATTCTGCTTGATTCCCTACTGTATTATGAACCTGGCAATTATCGCAAGCCTCCAATTTTTATTTAATTTTAATCTCAATTTTTTTAGTCATCCATGGAGCTCTAGCTTTGGATGCCCTTCCTTTCCCTTTCCTAGGAATGTGTTTAGTCTGTACAAAACCTATCTCCTCCTTGAAGGCTTTCCATTGTGCATTTGCTGTTTAACCTGCCAATCTTTGTTTCCATTCCACCTGGATCAGATCCTTCTTCAACTAACTAAAATTAGCCATCTTCCAGTTGAGTATCTTCACCTTTGATTGTTCCTTGTCCTCTTCCATAACTACTCTAAACCTAATATTATTGTAATTATTATTCTCCTCAGTCCCTTCTGTTTTTCTCCTTACCTTCTGTTTACCTCCTTCCCTTCTCCACCCTTGTTTCTCTCTATTTCTACAGTGTGTTTCCTCCTTCCATTCTGTGTGCTCTCTTTCTCATTCGTCCCTTCTTTCTCATTCTCTCCCCTTATCTTCTCACCCGTTCTTTTTCTCTTCTCCGTTTCTGTCTCATCTTGTAGTTTTCTCTCTCTCCTTTTCTGGATCACACACTGCTTTTCCTGTTTGCACTCTCTCCTTTTCTGATTCTTTTTCTTTCATTTTTGGTAACACTCTTTTTATTTATTTTCTGATCTTTTTTACTTTCTTTCTTGCTCTTATTTGCTTTCTCTTTTCCAAATTCATTTTCTTGTTATCAACTTCAATTTTGCTCTCTCTCATGTATTTAACCCCTTGTAACCTTGTAATCTGCATCACACCTGTACACCAGAGGGCCTACCTGTTGGAGTCCCAAGGGATCCCAGCATCCCTTGGGAGCACGGTATATAAGCAGGTCACCCACGAGGTACCTGCACTCTGGAACTCGAATAAAGGAGCTAAGGTTACACTTGTTCATTACACACAGTACTCGGTCTGACCATTTATTATGAGCATAACACTCTCTTCTGGTTCATTTTCTTTTTAATTGTTAGCACTTTCTATTTTTGGTACATTTTCATATCTGGTTTACTTTCTCTCTTTTTTTCTCTCACCACATCATAGATTCACATTTTAAAGTTGCAAATTCACAAATACAGGATGCCCACCCCTTCAATTCCCTCTACCCAGACTATAAAGCTTTGAACCCCATTTTTGTTCCTTTGTTGCAGGCTTTTTTCTGGGAGAAATTTATGAACTGATGTTGGAAAGACCTGTCATTTTATTTTAAGGGAGTATTTTTTTTAATTACTAGTGCTGAGGTTGGACTTGTGAACTACAGAAATGATGGCCCAGATTTTACGGGGTCTATGACGGCGTGTGCACAGCGTACGCCGTCGTAAGTGCCCCCAAATTCCGGGTTTCCACACGCGATGCGCATGAGCGAAAACCCGGAACTTGCGATCTGTCAAGATTCGCCTTGATAGATCGTACCCATCTGCTACAAATTCACTTTTGCTGGCACAATGTTGGACTATTTGCCCAACTCCTGCCCAGCGAATACCCATAAAACCCTTACACCTGGTAAAAGCAGGCGTAAGGCCTGCTTTTACCAGCATTAGGGTTTAAATAAAGGTTAAAATATATATTTTTAAATGACTGAAATATTCACTTACATTTAAAATTAGTTTAGGTCAATTTGATCCCGATTAAAAATGTTTGTATTTATTTTTCAAAAAATTTAATTTTTATTTCAGTGGTATAACTCAATGGTATTTTAATTAATTTTGAACCTGTAATTTATTTTTATTTCAGTGTTGTGAAATTGTATTTATTAGGTGATTTCTATTATGCTTATAGGAATTCCATACATAAATGGAATCCCCATAAGCATGATAGGAATCCCTCTTTGTCATTGGTTGGCCTGGCCCACGTGATCCCAAGGACACTTGCAAACCGCATGCGTCCCTGGGATCCGTAGGCCTGTACGCAGGCGTATGCTTGCAGGACCGCAAAAGCTCCAGAGACAGCAGGTAAGTACGTACTTTTCTTGGGGTTTGGAGATGTACGTGAGCGGCAAGCCTCTGACCGCAATTTTCAGGCCCCCGTCTGTTTGCTGGAAGATCTCAATTGAAAGTCTGGCTGGTGTGTGGGAAAAATGTTTGGAGCTGTGTTGCTAAACTGGAGAAGGTGCAGTTCTGTTCACCTGCTGTAGTGCTGGCTATTCACAAGGTAAAAGGAGGAAAGAGAAAAAAGAAAGGATAATGGAATATTTAAGAGCAATCTATTTGATTTCTTTAGTTTGTATAAATGAAATATCTTTTCCAGGCTGCAGAAGCACATAGCCGAGTCCATGTACTTCGCTGTGGAGATCAAACGTGTACCATTCGCTCCTGCAGTCAAGGCAGGAGGAAAAAGCAGCAAAATAGACAAGGTCAGTTGATTATTTCTCGAGTCCTGTTTATAAAAGGGGAAGGAAAGCATTGGCAGAATCATTTTTGTTATACACACTTATAGAAGAATATAATGGCTTTCTCAGATACTTCGTTAAAAATGACCATATTCCAGCAACATCAAGAACATCCCCATGCTTAATACAGTGGCTCAGCTGTAAAAATAGGGGACTTCAAACTGGTCTGTGAACACTCCAATGCCATCTCGCCCGGGAAATTAACCTACAGGTGGCAGAATCTGCATTCCCAGTCTGTAGCAAGGTTGCCCAGAATTGGGCTGTTTTCGAGTGACACTCAGGGCAGTCTGACTCTGCACAAGGCTCAGTAAGGCCCCAAGAAAAGTTTAAATGAGTGGGTACCTCAATAATGTGACTGGAATTTCTCCAGTCACACAGTGTCAATTCCTCAGCTTGGCCTTTCCCTATACCCTGCTTGCAATCCATGCCCTCGCTGTTCCTGTGCTTGTCTACTCTCTCCTGAAAATGCTGCCATCATTCGACAGGTAGTCAAAAACCCAAACTGACTGCTGACGTCCAAAATTCCAGCCATTCACTGTGCATTATTTGATACGTACTGGCAACTCCATGGGCCCAAGTTTCGAGCCGTGCCTAGAACGGCGTAGTCCCGACCTGGACGCCCGTTTTTCGCGCCACAAAGTGCGCCTAAAAAAAACCTCCAGATTCTCCACCTCCCTGCAGGTCCTCTGGCCCTCGGCGCAGCACAGCAGGAGCTGTAGGGGGCGGAGCCAGGTCCCTGCGCCGAAAACAGTGCCGGGACCTCTGCACATGCGCACTACAGTGGGCACGCAAGTGCAGTAGCTCCAGGCGCCCGAAACTGTGTGGGAGGGGCTGAAGCACGCAGCCCCTAGCCCTGGCCGAATGGCCTCACTGGGGCCGCGTGAATAAGGCTCCTCCCACGGCCAGCTCCTGCTTCCTCCCGACCCGACTTGACTCCCGCTTCCCGCCTCCGGACCGGACCCGACACCCGCTCCCCCCAGCCCCCGGACCGGACCCGACACCCGCTCCCCCCCCCCGGACCGGACCCGACACCCGCTCCCCCCCCCGGACCGGACCCGACACCCGCTCCCCCCCCCCGGACCGGACCCGACACCCGCTCCCCCCCCCCCGGACCGGACCCGACACCCGCTCCCCCACCCCCCCCGGACCGGACCTGACACCCGCTCCCCCCCCCCACCGCCCCCCGGACTGGATCCGACCTGACCTCCCTCCCCCCGACCTGACCTCCCTCTCCCTCGACCTGACCTCCCTCTCCCTCCCTCCCTCCCCCCGACCCGAACCGACGCCACCTACCTGTAAATCCAGCCCGTTCAACCTCCCTCCCCCTTCTCCTTCCCTCCCACCCCCCCAATCTCCTTCCCACCCCCCCCCAATCTCCTTCCCCACCCCCCCCAATCTCCTTCCCCCCCCCCAATCTCCTCCCCCCCCAATCTCCTTCCCCCCCTATCTCCTTCCCCCCCATCTCCTTCCCCCCCCCAATCTCCTTCCCCCCCAATCTCCTTCCCCCCCCAATCTCCTTTCCCCCCAATCTCCTTCTCCCCCCCCAATCTCCTTCTCCCCCCCCCATCTCCTTTCTCCCCCTTCTCCCCTTTATCCGCTTCTCCCCCCCTCCCCCCTTCTCCTCCCTCCCCCCTCCCCCTTCTCCCCCATCCCTCCCCCTTCTCCCCCTTCCCTCCCCCTTCCCTCCTTCTGCTCCCCCCCTCTCTCCATCTACCCCCCTCCTCCCCCTCCCCTCGCTGTCAGAAACACAGACACTGACAGACAGAGAATGAGAGACACACAGACAGACAGAGAGATAGAGACACTGACAGAGACACACTGAGGGGGGCATCCCAGCACGCTGTTGGAGGGCTCCTGGTGCTGCAGTCGGTAAGTAGAAAATGTTTTATTTATTGATTTAAAAAAAAAATTATTTCTTATTAATTTTTTTTGATTGATTTATTGGTTGATTTATTGATGTATTTATCATTTATTATTGATGATGGCTCTTTATTTGTAAAACTAATGTTTGTAAACTTCCCTTTAAACACCCCCCCCCCCCCGGCACCATTCCCTACGCCTGATTTGTAACCTACGCCTGATTTTCTAAAGTGTCGACAAGGTTTTTTCGAGCGTACAAAAATCTTCACTTACTCCATTCTAAGTTAGTTTGGAGTAAGTTTTCATTCACGAAACTTTGAAATCAGGCGTAAGTGGCTGGACACGCCCCCTTTTGAAACGAAAATTCTGTTCTAAAGTGAAACTGTTCTACCTGACTAGAACTGGAGCAAACTAAATGACGAGAATTCCGATTTCTAAGATACTCCGTTCTACACCAGTTGCTCCTAAAAATCAGGAGCAAATCATGTGGAAACTTGGGGCCCATAATTCTATATTAATGAGCTGACCTTGTATGATGGGGCGAGTGTGGTCAGAATTCCACATGCAGTGTCCCTGGCCTTGCGCGCCCAGGATTGCATAATTGGAATTAGAAAATATTGGAAATGCACAGCAAGTCAGTCAACATCTGTGGAGAGAACTGATAGGTCTATGTTTAAGCTGCAGACCCTTATTTATGGAGTTGCCGTAGGTATGTATTTTGCATACATACCTTCTTATCTCACTGTTATGTATCTAGACTTGTATACACTCTGTACAGCCACCAGAGGACTCATTCCCCAGAGTCCCAAGAGATCTCTTAATCCCTTCGGAGCACAGGTATTTAAGAGTGCTTCACAGGTTGGAGAGCACTCTGGAGACCTGCAATAAAAGACTAAGGTCACACTTTACTTTGAGCTTACAGTGTTCAGTCTGACTCTTTCTCCATACACTACAACTGGCGACGAGATACAGATTGCAAACCCGAAGATGCAGAGAACAGTGAGCATCCTGGAGAAATTTTCGGAGGGAGATTGGGAAACTTTTGTGGAGCGACTCAACCAATACTTCGTGACCAACAAGCTGTGGGGGTGATCATCGTTTCCATTCATGCCGATTCAAAGGATACATTTGCAAGGGCTATGGAACAATGGGACACCTCCAACGAGTGTGCAGACGAGCTGCTAGGCCTGCTAAACCTGCAAACTACCACGTTGCAGAGGAGGACAGATCCACGGAGAATCGCGACGAAACAGAACCTCTGGGAGAGGAGGCAGAAGTACATGGGGTGCACAGATTCACCACGAATTGTCCCCCCGATAATACTGATTGTTGAACTAAATGGTCTCCCGGTGTCAATGGAGCTGGACACGGGCGCGAGCCAGTCCATCATGGGCAAAAAGACTTTCAAAAAGTTGTGGTGCGACAAGGCCTCTAGGTCAGTCTTAACTCCAATTCGCACGAAACTAAGAACTTACACGAAAGAACTGATTCCTGTAATCGGCAGTGCTATCATAAAGGTCTCCTACGATGGAGCGGTGCACAAGCTACCACTCTGGGTGGTACCGGGCGATGGTCCCACACTGCTCGGCAGGAGCTGGCTGGGAAAGATACGCTGGAACTGGGACGACATCAGAGTGCTATCGCCCGCTGACGACACTTCGTGTGCACAGGTCTTAAACAAATTTCCTTCGCTGTTCGAACCAGGCATCGGGAAATTTCAAGGAGCAAAAGTGCAGATCCACCTAATTCCGGGGATGCGACCCATCCATCACAAAGCGAGAGCAGTACCGTACATGATGAGATAAAGGGTAGAAATCGAGCTCGACCGGCTGCATCATTTCACCGATCGAGTTCAGCGAGTGGGCCAGTCCTATTATCCCAGTCCTCAAGGGAGACGGCACCATCAGAATCTGTGGTGATTACAAAGTAACTATTAATCGTTTCTCCCTGCAGGACCAATACCCGCTTCCAAAAGCCGACAACCTCTTTGCAACACTGGCAGGAGGAAAGACGTTCACGAAGCTGGATCTGACCTCCGACATGACGCAGGAACTGCAGGAATCATTGAAGGCCCTCACCTGTATCAACACGCACAAAGGTCTTTTTGTTTATAACAGATGCCCGTTTGGAATCCGATCAGCGGCGGCGATATTCCAGAGAAACATGGAAAGTTTACTGAAGTCGGACCCACACACCGTGGTCTTCCAGGGCAACATCTTGGTCACAGGTCGGAACACAGTCCATCATCTGCAGAACCTGGAGGAGGTTCTTAGTCGACTCAACCACGTGGGGCTCAGGTTAAAACGCTCGAAGTGCGTTTTCCTGGCACCTGAAGTGGAGTTCTTGGGAAAGAGGATTGCAGCGGACGGCATCAGGCCCACTAACGAGAAGACGGAGGCAATCGAGGACGCACCGAGGCCACAGAATGTGATGGAGCTGCGGTCGTTCCTGGGACTCTTGAACTACTTTGGTAACTTCTTACTGGGTCTCGGTACCCTGCTAGAACCACTACATGTCTTACTACGAAAAGGGGGCGAATGGGTTTGGGGCAAAAGCCAAGACAATGCCTTTGTAAAAGCGAGAAAATTGTTGTGCTCAAACAAATTGCTTGTGTTGTATGATCTATGCAAGTGTTTGGTACAACGTGATGCGTTGTCATATGGCGCGGGTGTGTGTTGCAACAAGCTAATGATTTCGGGAAACTGCAACCGGTTGCTTATGCATCCAAGAGTAAGACCGAGAGAGCCTACCGCATGATTGAAAAAAAACGTTAGTGTGCGTCTATGGGGTAAAGAAAATGCATCAATACCCCTTTGGGCTAAAATTTGAATTGGAAACTGACCATAAGCCACTTATATCCCTGTTTTCCGAGAGTAAAGGGATAAATACCAACTAATCGGCCTGCATCCAGAGATGGGCACTCACGTTGTCCGCATACAACTACGCCATCCGCCACAGGCCAGGCACAGAAAACTGCGCCGATGCTCTCAGTAAGCTGCCATTGCTCACCACAGGGTGGAAATGGCACAGCCCACAGATCTAGCCATGGTTATGGAAGCATTTGAGAGTGAGCAATTACCCGTCACTGCCCGGCAGATCAAAACCTGGACAAGCCAGGACCCTTTATTATCTCTCGTCAAAAGCTGTGTGCTTCACGGGAGCTGGTCCAGTGTCCCAGTGGAAATGCAGGAAGAGATAAAGCTATTCCAGCGGCACAAAGATGAAATGTCTATGTAGGCAGACTGCCTTAGAAACATAGAAAATAGGTGCAGGAGTAGGCCATTCAGCCCTTCGAGCCTGCACCTCCATTCAATAAGATCATGGCTGATCATTCTTTCAGTACCCCTTTCCTGCTTTCTCTCCATACCCCTTGATCCCCTTAACCGTAAGGGCCATATCTAACTCCCTCTTGAATATATCCAGTGAACTGGCATCAACAACTCTCTGCAGCAGGGAATTCTACAGGTTAACAACTTTCTGAGTGAAGAAGTTTCTCCTCATCTTAGTCCTAAACGGCCTACCCCTTATCCTAAGACTATGGGCCCAAGTTTCCACATGCGCCTAGAACGGCACAGTCCCGACCTGGACGCCCGTTTTTTGCGCCACAAAGTGCGCCTAAAAAAATCCTCCGTATTCTCCACCTACCTGCAGGTCCTCTGGCCCTCGGCGCAGCCAGCACGAGCTGTGGGGGGCGGAGCCAGGTCCCTGCGCTGAAAACAGTGCCGGGATCTCTGCACATGCGCGCTACAGTGGGCACGCAAGTGCAGTAGCTCCAGGCGCCGAACTGTGTGGGAGGGGCCCGAAGCGCGCAGCCCCTAGTCCTGGCCCAAAGGCCTCACTGGGGCTGCGTGAATAAGGCTCCTCCCATGGCCAGCTCCTGCTTCCTCCGGACCAGACCCGACACTCGCTCCCCGCTCCCCCCTGCCTCCGAACCAGACCCGACACCCGCTCCCCGCCGCCCCCCCCCGCCTCCGGACCAGACCCGACACCCGCTCCCCCCCCCCACCCCGCCTCCGGACCAGACCCGACACCCGCTCCCCCCCCCCCCTGACTGGATCCGACCCGACCCGCGCTCCTGTTCCCGCTCCCCGCCTCCCCGACTGGACCCGACCCGCGCTCCTGTTCCCGCTCCCCGCCTCCCCGACTAGACCCGACCCGCGCTCCTGTTCCCGCTCCCCGCCTCCCCGACTGGACCCGACCCGACCCGCGCTCCTGTTCCCGCTCCGCCCCCGCCCCCCCCCACCGACTGGACCCGACCCGACCCGCGCTCCCGCCTTCCGACCCGACCCAACCCCCCCACTGGACCTGACCTGACCCCGACTCCCGCTCCCGGCCTGGATCCGACCTGACCTCCCTCCCTCCCTCTCTCTCCCTCTCTCCCTCCCCCCTTCTCTCTCTCTCCCTCCCCCCCTCTCTCTCTCCCTCCCCCCATCTCTCTCTCTCTCCCTCCCCCCCTCTCTCTCTCTCTCTCCCCCCCCCCGACCCGACCCGACCCGAACCGAACCGAACCTCCCGACCCGACCCGACACGACCCAACGCCACCTACCTGTAAATCTGGTGCTGGGGACGGGCCCTGCCCGAAGTCTCGGGCCGGCCGTTCAGCCTTCGGTCCTGAAAGGCCTGCCTGAAGCACTTTCACACAGGTAGGAAGATGGTTTATTTAATCTTTTCTTTGCTTATAAATGTTTATTCAGGTTGGATTTATTTGTATAATATTTGTATAAATATAAATAAGGATTTATTATAAAATTTAATGAGTTCCCTTCCCCCCCGCCCCCCTCTCCCACCACCTCGTTCTGGACGCCTAATTTGTAACCTGCGCCTGATTTTTTAATGTGTAGAACAGGTTTTTTCAGTTCTACAAAAATCTTCACTTGCTCCATTCTACTTTAGTTTGGAGTACGTTTTCACTGTGGAAACTTTCAAATCAGGCGTCAGTGGCCGGACACTTTTGAAGAAAAAAATTCTGTTCCAAAGTAGAACTGTTCTACCTGACTAGAACTGCAGAAAAAAAAATGTGGAGAATTGCGATTTCTAAGATAGTCCGTTCTCCACCAGTTGCTCCTAAAAATCAGGCGCAAATCATGTGGAAACTTGGGCCCTATGTCCTCTGGTTCTGGACTTCCCAACGTCGGGAACATTCTTCCCGCATCTATCCTGTCCAGTCCCATCAGAATCTTATATATTTTTATGAGATCCCCTCTCATCCTTCTAAACTCCAGTGAATAAAGGCCCAGTTGATCCAGTCTCTCCTCATATGACAGCCCAGCCATCCTTGGAATCAGTCTGGTGAACCTTCGCTGCACTCCCTCAATAGCAAGAATGTCCTTCCTCAGACTAGGAGACCAATATTCCAGGTGAGGCCTCACTAAGGCCCTGTACAGCTGCATTAAGACCTCCCTGCTTCTATATTCAAACCCCCGAGCTATGAAGGTCAACATACCACTTGTCTTCTTTACCGCCTGCTGTACCTGCGTGCCCACTTTCAGTGACTGATGAACCATGACACCCAGATCTCGTTGCACCTCCCCTTTTCCTAGTCTGTCGCCAATCGTGTTTTTGCCCCCAAAATGGATAACCTCACATTTATCCACATTATACTGCATCTGCCATGTATTTGCCGATTCACCTAACCTGTCCAAGTCACCCTGCAGCCTCCTAGCGTCCTCCTCACAGCTCACACCGCCACCCAGTTTAGTGTCATCCGCAAACTTGGAGATATTACACTCTATTCCTTCATCTAAATCGTTAATGTACATTGTAAAGAGCTGGGGTCCCAGCACTGAGTCCTGCCACACTCCACTAGTCACTGCCTGCCATTCTGAAAAGGACCCGTTTATCCCGACTCTCTGCTTCCTGTCTGCCAACCATATCCACGTCAGTATATTACCCCCCACTACCATGCACTTTGATTTTGCACACCAATCTCTTGTGCGGGATCATGTCAAAAGCCTTTTGAAAGTCCAAATACACCTCATCCACTGGTTCTCCCTTGTCCACTCTGCTAGTTACATCCTCAAAAAATTCCAGAAGATTCGTCGAGCATGATTTCCCTTTCATAAATCCATGCTGACTTGGTCCGATCCTGTCACTGCTTTCCAAATGGGCTGCTATTTCATCCTTAATGATTGATCCCAACATTTTCCCCACTACTGATGTCAGGCAATCAAGTAGTGGTCCCCAAGAAGGGTAGAGACACCTTCATCAATGATCTCCACAGTCCACAGTACCCACCCAGGCATAGTAATGATGAAAGCGATAGCCAGATCCCACGTGTGGTGGTCCGGTATCAATGTGGACTTAGAGTCCTGCGTTCACACATGTAATACATGCTTGCAGTTAAGCAATGTACCCAGGAAGGCACCGCTTATGATCTTGGCCCTCCAAATCGTGGTCTAGGGTACACGTCGACTATGCAGGCCCGTTCTTGGGTAAAATGTTCCTTGTGGTTGTAGATGCGTATTCCAAGTGGATTGAATGTGATTGAATGTGAGATAATGTCGGCTAGCACGTCCGCTGCCACCACTGAAAGCCTGCGGGCCATGTTTGCCACACACGGCTTACCCAATGTCCTGGTGAGCGACAACGGGCCATGTTTTACCAGTGCTGAGTTCAAAGAATTTATGACCCGTAACGGGATCAAACATGTCACATCTGCCCCGTTTAAACCAGCGTCCAGGCAGAGAGAGCAGTGCAAACCATCAAGCAAGGCTTGAAGAGGGTAACTGAAGGCTCACTGCAGACTCGCCTGTCTTGAGACCTGCTTAGCTACTGCACAAAACTACATTCACTCACTGGGATCCCACCTGCTGAACTGCTCATGAAAAGAGCACTTAAGACAAGGCTCTCGTTAGTTCACCCTGATCTACATGAACGGGTAGAGAGCAGGCAGCTTCAACAAAGTGCATACCATGATAGCGCAAATGTGTCACGCGAGATTTAAGTCAATGATCCTGTATTTGTAATAAATTATGGGCAAGGTCCCAAGTGGCTTCCCGGCACTGTCGTGGCCAAAGAGAGGAGCAGCGTGTTTTGGGTCAAACTTTCAAATGGACTCATTCAGAGGAAACACTTGGACCAAATCAAACTCAGATTTACAGATTTCCCTGAGCAACCCACCTTGGACCCTACCTTTTTTGATCCCCCAACACACACACCAGTGGCAACTGACACCACTGTTGACCACGAAGCAGAACCCATCATCCACAGCAGCCCTGCAGGGCCCAACACACCAGGCAGCCCAGCAAGGCCAGCTGCATAGCTGCTCAGCGAGAGCCCAACAAATGGCTCAACAACACTAGCCTTCACACCGAGACAATCAACCAGGGCAAGAAGAGCCCCAGATCGACTCACATTGTCAATATTGACTTTGGGTGGGGAATGTTATGTATCTGGACTTGTATACACTCTGTACAGCCACCAGAGGGCTCATTCCCCGGAGTCCCAAGGGATCTTATAATCCCTTGGGAGCACAGGTATTTAAGGAGGCTTCACAGGTTGGAGAGCACTCTGGAGACCTGCAATAAAAGACGAAGGTCACACTTTACTTTGAGCTCACAGTGTTCAGTCTGACTTTCTCCATACACTACACTCACCATATAATATCTTGCCATCATTTTTACACCCACAAGATGTATGTAGCGGACTCCTATTGCTGACATTACCCTATACCTAATTATTAACACATGCCAGACTTTTTCATTTTTGTGTTCTCCTGAAGTATTAAATCGGTTTATTTACTTTCCCAATGAAGAAAAGATGTAGATTGGCTCACTACTGGCAATACTCCAAAAGAGTAAACCAAGTCTGGATAAATTTTCCTTCGTGTAGTTAGTGGGTGAAATTAACATGTTAAACTGCTTCTATTCACAATATCCATAACTTTTAGCATTTAACAAAATGTCGGATGACTATATTTTAGCATCCCACTTCACAGTAGTTACCTATTTCATCACCGTTGTATAGCACCTCCTCTACAACTGCCTTGTGCTGAGAATAGATGTTTATACACCAACATTAGCATCCTCGTCCAGGCCAACAATCCCAGCACTGAAGCACTAACTACACTTGATCAGCTCTGCTGGGCAGGCCACATAGTTCGCATGCTAGACAAGAGCCTCCCAAAGCAAGCGCTCTACTCGGAACTCATCCATGGCAAACGAGCCAAAGGTGGGCAGAGGAAACGTTACAAGGACACCCTCAAAGCCTCCCTGATAAAGTGCGACATCCCCACTGACACCTGGGAATCCCTGGCCAAAGAGCGCCCTAAGTGGAGAACTTACATCCGGGAGGGCGCTGAGCTCCTCGAGTATCGTCGCCGAGAGCATGCAGAAATCAAGCGCAGGCAGTGGAAGGAGCAAGCGGCAAACCAGCCACCTAAGAACTCATGCTAAGAGTGGAAGCAAGTCTTCCTCGATTCCGAGGGACTGCCTATGATGATGATGATACAATTAAACAATGTGGCTTAAATGAAGGATAACTGTTATTGGCACAGACAGTTCCATTTTTGTACTTAGGATGTTTTTAAAGAATTTAAAGAATGAGCACAAAGCATTGAACACTTTGGTTCTCTGTTACCTTTATTTCTGCATTTTTATTTCACAAAATGGAGCTCCCTACTGCTCTGCCTCTCAGTTTATTGCTGCTCACGTCAGGATACCAAACTGGATTGAAATATGCAAATAATAAGCAGATACAAAGGAATCTGCAGAATAAATATTGGTTACATTTTCCAAGTACACACTGATGACGAGCTACCTCACTGCCAGCACTGGTCAGAAAATTTAGGCTATTATCCAGAAAAAGTGATAAATACCGATTAAATCATGAAGGCGATTACATTTATCAGTGAAATAATAAAATAATTCGACATTTTTGATTTCATCAGTGATGCAGTAGTTTGATTACAAATTAATTAACCAACTTTGTGGACAAGGAAGGTTTATGTAGATTTGAGTGTGAATGTATTTTAAAATAAAATGTACCAAATATATGGTTCTATTTTAAATCACATTTTTAAATAGTGACTGTCTCCTATAGATTTAATTCCCAAGAGCAGAGATCCTTCTCATGCATGGACTGCTTTACTATCTCTCGCACACTTGACCTGTTTCTTTACTGAGAAATGTGAAGTACTCCAATTATCTCATTCACAGGCCAAAATGGACACTGAAAATGAAAAATCTTCTGTTTTCTTAGATCAGCAGTGAAAGGGTCAAGGGTAACATGCAGATGTATTCTGCTCCAATTTCTCGATGAAACCTTTGTAGTAATCTTTTAATTTATATTATCTGCAGACAGAGGAAGAGGGACCTACCTCGTTCCATGGCGTAGCATACGTAAATATGGCTCCTTTATTGTATCCAGGTGTAAAGCGGATTAGAGGAGCATATCCAATATTCCCTTTCAATGAGGCTGAAATATTTGAAAAGGTAACACTGACGTAGTAATATAATATGCATGACTTTGGAAAAGGATATCAAGATAGGCATGGGTTTACAATTCTTTATACAATAAGCTCCCAATCTCCGTTATGCCAGCTGGAAACATTGCAGAGTGAATGCCAGGTCCTTAGACAAAGATAGGAAGATCAAATGGCACACTCCTGGCTTTGAGAGTCTCCAGCCCTGCTCTGCTCCTTCACCCATCAAGGCCTGACAGAAATCCCAAATTGAACATAACCTGACTAATTCAGGTCCCAGATTATTTTTAAGCCCTTCTGTTGAACTCCGGCCGGTTACAGAAAGCCCATGAATATTCAGCCCCAAGGAACAGCATGCCCTGTGCATAGGGACTTCATTAATTTGTTAGTTTTTCTTTCTTGTGTGTTCCTGTACCATCCATTTCCTGAAATGCTGGCATCACTCCCGTGATTGACAGAAGTAATAATTTGGTTCAAATTTTAAAGTTTACATCATAAGCCAACAAAATAAAGTAGCCTAGAAATTGGTCTGTGCAGTTTTAGACGCTACTCGGATTACTAAGGTCTCAATATGGCGGGGAGGAAGCGTGTACACATTTCCGCCCATCATATTGGGTAAGAACAAACAAGAGGCGTCCTTTACCTATGGCTAAAATTGACGTTATGTCCTTTGCATATACAAATAAGGGGCCGAAGGCCTGTTTGAGGAAACCTTCTGTAAGATTGGTTTGCCCTAAGGCAGCTGACGCTATCGCTGACTGTTTTCAGGGAAACCAGCCCTCGGGATCACCTGCAACAAAAAAGGCAAGTAACTTACTTGAATGTGGAGCTGGGAAGAGCAGGAGTGTGACTCCCAGCCCGACATTAAAGGATCCAATCGAGCTCCCGACGCCTGATCCCCGACCCATACCCCGATCCCCAACCCTTGCAATCACTGCCTAACCCTTGTGATCCCTGACACCAATCTAGGCACCGACCCAGGCTCCACCCCACAATCCAGGCCCTGATCCGTGACAACACATATCTGAGAATCGCGGCGATGCAACTAGCAGCCCAAACTTAGATTCCTCTTCACTGACAGGCTCTTTACACTTTGCCATCAACATTGAAATGAAGCCTGAGGCCCAATAGCCAGAAAGCCTCAAGCCTCACCATTCAGGTATGGGAGAGGTGGGGTTGCTAACTATGCCCTCCACGCACCCAAAAATGGTCACGGGCTCCATTTTTAGGCCAGTGACTTTGTTAATGCTTACTTCATATTACGACTGTTTACATTGATAGTGTTCTGCTTGTGCGAGATTTATATAGCTTAACATGATTGATTATAGAAAAAGAAAGAACCTTCATTTAAATAATGCTTTTTACGACCTCTGAACATAGTTCCTTGAAAAAGAGGAATATTACAGGATTGTGGAAAGGAAAAAGATGGACTTGTATTGATATAGCGCCTTTCACATGCTCATAATGTCCCAAAGTGCATCACAGCCAATTAAGTATTTTTGAAATGTAGTTACTGTTATAATGTAGGGAAACATAGTTTATTTCTATTTACCCTATCAGTTCCCCTTAATATCTTGAAAACTTCGATCAAATCACCCCTTAGTCTTCTAAATTCCAGGTAATACAACCCTAGTTTGTGTAATCCCTCCCTGTAATTGAACCCCTGGAGTCTAGGTATCATTCTGGTAAATCTACACTGCAATCCCTCCGAGGCAAATATATTCTGCTTAAGGTGTGATGCCCAGAACTTAACATAGTACTCCGGGTGTGGTCTAACTAGGGCTTTGTATAGTTGTAGCAATTTTACATAAGAACATAAGTAATAGGAGCAGGAGTAGGCCATTTGGCCCCTCGAGCCTGCTCCGCCATTCAATAAGATCACGGCTGATCTGATCTTGGCCTCAACACTTTCCTGCCCGCTCCCCATAACCCTTGACTCCCAGATCGTTCAAAAATGTGCAGGTAAAGCAAGTAATTAGGAAGGCAAATGGAATGTTGGCCTTTATTGCAAGGGGGATGGAGTATAAAAGTAGGGAAGTCTTGCTACAGTGGTACAGGGCATTGGTGAGACCACACCTGGAGTACTGCGTATAGTTTTGGTCTCACTATTTAAGGAGGGATACAATCCTTGCATTGGAGGCAGTTCAGAGAAGGTTCACCAGGTTGAATCTTGAGATGAAGGGGTTGTCTTATGAAGAAAGGTTGAGCAGGTTAGGCTTATACTCATTGGAGTTTAAAAGAATGAGAGGTGATCTTATTGAAACTTTTATAAGTTTCTGAGGGAGCTGGACAGGGTAGATGAAGAGAGGTTGTTCCCCCTCGTGGGGGGAATCTAGAACTAGGGGGCATAGTTTCAGAACAAGGGGTTACACATTTAAAACTGAGGTAAGGAGGAATTTCTTCTCTGAGTGTCGTGAATCTTTGGAATTCTCGACCCCAGAGAGCTGTTGAGGCTGGGTCATTGAATATATTTAAGGTAGAGATGTTGGGCCCAAATTTCCCCATGAGTTGCACTTTTTTTTGGTGTAACTTGATTTTTCTAGTGCATCTTTTTAGTTGCGAATATGGCCATTTAATTTGCACCAGTGTAAGTGAGTTAGTTTGGTTTTTTGTTTGGTCAGTTTTTTATTCAAGCCACTTACACCATTTATGCCAATTTGGCCAGAAAAAGTTGTACTAAACTAACTTGGCGCAGCGTATGTGTCCACTTTTGTCTGCACAGAAAGACATTACTTACAGTTAAGGAATCGGCGCAAGTAACTACATTTAAAGCACCACCAAGCACCAAACAAAGCACAAAAAGTAATAAGCAATTAATTAACAAATAAAATAGAAGAAACTCTGCAGCTAAAGCATCAAGACCAAAGTTATAAGCAATCAATAAATAAAAAATAAAAAAAATAGAAGGAACCCTGCACCTAAAGCACCAAAATCAATCAGTAAATAACAAATAAAAAATAGAACTCCGACCTTTGGGAACACAGCGGGCTGCCGATGAGGGAGCCCATTCGGCCAGGGCTAGTGACAGCGTGCTTCGGCCCCTCCCACACAGCCTGCAGCGCGCGTTTGCAGAAACAGCCTGCCAGGAGCTACTGCACGTGCGAGCAGACTCTAGCACACATGTGCAGAGGTCCCGGCACTGTTTTCAGTGCCGGGACCTAGCTCCACCCCCCCCCCTCTTTCTTCTGCACTATGCCAGCTCCACAGACGGCCCGAGAATCGGCCATGATCGCATGGATTTTTTTTGCCGCTGCTTCTGATGTAAAATGTCGGCGGGGGGCTCGGAGGTGCGCTGAAAAAAATCGGAGGGCCAAATTTGGGCCCGTTGACACTCTGTTTGACAAGTTGGAAAATGTTCATTTTAACAGCACTGATGTTTTGTATCGAATTCATCATGTTTGAATCATGCCATCTGTTATCCAGCCTGAGCGTCCCATACATTGGGTAAGAATATCATGGGTGGTACAGACCATCAAAGGAGAAAAAAAGCACTGGAAAAATTAATATGGAGAGAAAATTAATAATATCACCTCCAATTTAATTGTAGTAGCAAAATTCTGCTGACACCTTTAATGAACAGAAGAAAAGAATACTTGCATTACATTGTGATTTTATACTTCTTTATGGCATGAGCTCTGTTGTTAATGTGTTATTGTGTATGATTCAGACAAAACGCAGGAAGAGTTTGCACCGGGACGCTCCTGGCCTTACGGGTGGATCGAAGGGTCTGTCTCCACATTCCAAATTCAGCATTATTAAGATTAAGGATGATAAGGCAATGAAGGATGCCTATAAGAAGGTAGGATTCCTCTTATTACCAAAACCTGCATTGCTTGCTCAAGCCAGTGCATCATTAGAGCTGTATAGCGTTATCACTGACACTATGCTATCCTCACTCAGTGTCCCATTAAAGCTGTTAATATCCTCACTGTTAGTACCCTGATAGAAGTATGTACTTAACTGTTAGTACTCTGTTACAGTTATTTATTGTCCTCACTGTAAGTACCTTGTAAAGGAGTTAGAGCTGCTATTGTTCCCATTATCCGAATCCTTTTAAAAGATTACAACTGATGTCATGTGCAAAGATGCATTATCATTTTTTTAATAACTGAAACAGTCAATTACTATCCGTATTTTTTGGATACTTCCATTCCGAAAGTATCATCAAATTAGAAGAGAATGCTACTTAAAGACTGATGTGGCTTATTTCATAAGCAGAAATGCAATTTTTGATTTCCACACTTTGTGAATTACTGAAATAATGAGCAATAAAACTGCTAACACAACCATAGAATAGAATTCCAATTAATGTTATCGTTAATCTGGGTGAGCATTTCTGTGCATAGAGCCTTGGAATTTCATGTCCTGAAGGGACTTCCCTACCTAGTGTCTTTTAGGGATAATTTTAATGGAGAGTGAGATCAGTGTGGTCAGGATCCAAGACAAACTTGAAACCATGTGAAGCCCTGGGGGATTTTAACTTCCATGCCTTCATCTGCAAGCATTCCATCAGTCTCCTGCCTAAACCCATCAGGCAGCACTAGCTGGCTGGGGAGTGGGAGGGCAATTTCAAGTGGCAGGAGGCCACCATTGAAAGAATGATCCCCTGCAACAAGGTAAGGGTTTGCCAAATTCACCCCCTTAGTTTTTAGGATGGGAAACAACAACGTGGTTACCTTGAAACCGGCAAACCAGAAAGGTTGAATGTTTGTCAGAATGCATCTCCATGGAGTGAATGTGTATCTTGCTGTCTTTAGGTTTATATGTCTATGGACAGTCTACATTACGCCAGGTTGAGTAGATTTTCCAGTTCCAGCATTGTGGCAGCAGCATCAGAGGAATGTGAGCTTATTGTTGCCCACAAATTGGGAACAACTGACCTCATCGAATGTTGTAGGGTTGACCCTCATTTATTATTCAAAATGATCCCCTGACCTGAATTTGGCTTGGTGCAGGTAGGCAGGTTTGGCAATGGGGGCACAAAATCTATTGCTCTATCAGAAGTGTTGCAGGCCATATTTAAAGGAAAGTGGCTTTTTTGTGGGTTAGGAAAATGTCCAGCCTTTCCTAAGGGTGTAAGAAATTTTGAAATAATTTACTGCATTTATGAATGCTTTAAGGATTCTTAAAATGTTGTCAGTCTTTCCAAAGAAGTTTAAAAAAAATTGTTCTTGGGATGTGGGTGTCGCTGGCAAGGCCAGCATTTATTGCCCATCCCTAATTGTCCTTGAGAAGGTGGTGGTGAGCCGCTTTCTTGAATCGTTGCAGTCCGTATGGTGAAGGTATTCCCATAGTGTTGTTAGGGACGGAGTTCCAGGGTTTTGACATAGTGACGATTAAGGAACGGCGATATATTTCGAAGTCAGGATGGTGTGTAACTTGGAGGGGAACTTGTAGGTGATGATGTTCCCGTGCACCTGCTGCCCTTGTCCTTCTGGGTGGTAGAAGTTGCGGGTTTGGGAGGTGCTGCCGAAGAAGCCTTGCCAAGTTGCTGCAGTGCATCTTGCAGATGGTACACACTGCAGCCACGGTGCGCCGGTGGTGGAGGGAGTGAATGTTTAAGGTGGTAGATGGGGTACCAATCAAGTGGGCTGTTTTATCCTGGATGGTGTTGAACTTCTTGAGTGTTGTTAGAGCTGCACTCATCCAGGCAAGTGGAGAGTATTCCATCACACTCCTGACTTGTGCCTTGTAGATGGCGGAAAGGCTCTGGGGAGTCAAGAGATGAGACACTTGCTGCAGAATGCCCAGCCTCTGACCTGCTCTTGTAGCCACAGTATTTATGTGGCTTGCCCAGTTAAATTTCTGGTCAATGGTGGCCCCCAGGATGTTGATAGTGGGGAATTCGGCAATGGTAATGCTGTTGAATGTCATGGGGCAGTAGTTAGACTCTTGCTTGATGCAGATAGTCATTGCCTGGCACTTGTGTGATGTGAATGTTACTTGCCACTTACCAGCCCAAGCCTGAATGTCATCCAGGTCTTGCTGCATTCAGGCATGGACTGCTTCATTATCTGAGGAGTCATGAATGGAACAGAACACTGTGCAATCAGCAGCGAACATTCCTACTTCTGACCTTATGATGGAGGGAAGATCATTGATGAAGCAGCTGAAGATGATTGGGCCTAGGACATCACCTTGAGGAACTCCTGTAGCGATGTCCTGGGGCTGACAACCACAACCATCTTCCTTTATGCTAGGTATGACTTCAGCCAATGGAGAGTTTCCACCTGATTCCCATTGACTTCACTTTTACTGGAGCTCCTTGATGCCACACTCTTAATGGCTGCCTTGATACCAAGGGCAGTCACTAACCTCTGGCTGGCAAAAATCAGTGGATGGCAAAACCAGACAAGTAACTCTGGACAAGTAATATAGCAGTTCAGCACTTGAAGTTCCATATGATGGCTGGGTGAATGAAGATGCTTCTGCATGAAGAGGGTGTGGCATCACAGGGCTTTCTCTTCAGGGGACATCAGGGCAACATATTTACAGGAGTTGGAAGCTAGGGGTCAATGCTGTGCACTACCTACAGAATTTAGGAATTCATGTGGGAGAAGATGGCACACCATAAAGGAGCTTGTAAGATATGAATACCCATTTACCAGGTAGATGGCCAAAGTATGCTCATGAAAAAGGTTTACATGTAACTCTGTCACATATTTGTTACTGGCTCAGACTAAGCCCTCAACCTTAGAACGCTTTCATTTCTTAACATGCATATCTATAGGCCAGCAGGCCATATTCTAGCTGAAACTTGGAACTGAGCCCTTGCAACACTGACATTTTCAAAGGACTTACATAGAAAAATAGGAATTACTGGATGTAAAAAGACCAAGGTCTATCTAGTTTGCCATTGACCATCCTAGTAGTCGCATGATACAATAATAATGGAGTTGTTGACTAATCATGGCAATCAATCTCTGACAATTAGAGCCAGACATGAGGCGAGGAAACCCCCAGTGGTGGAAAGCTTTGGGAACCATAAGTCCAAAGTAACCTGCTCCTCCCAAGTGTGCTACACTTATCACATGTCATGCTCAAATTACTCGTATACTGTATCCCAAAATATTATTTACTGAACGAAATCTATCTAATTTGCATTTGAACAACGCAATATTATCTACTTCCACCATCTCCCTAAGGAGCCTGTTCCATAGATTTACCATGCACCCACTGAAATAGTGGGGGGAATATTAACCCACAAAAATGGGTGCGTTTGGGTTCAGCAGGATGTTAAAATGTAAAAAATCTCCAACCCGGTCCTCGAAGCCGCCCATTTCCGGTAACCCTCGCTCATGATCGGACCTTCCCCCTACGATCACAGATCCTCCCCCTTAGGATCTCTGACCCCCTTCCATTACTTCCCGACCCTCCAAGCCCCGCTGTACCTACCCCCCACCCCTCATGATCGCTACCCCAGTAGCAGGAAACATACCAGCCCCTGGGCTGTGGCCTCTTCTGCAGAGTCCCTGCCCGACAGGGAGCCAAGCTTGTCAATCAGGCAGGCTTCCGGTTGGGGATCTTGTTTGAAAAAAACCCACACACACTGTGGAGTTCAAACTCCAGAGCATTCAGGGGATCAGAAATCCTCCTCCCGCTTGGAAATCCTGCCCTAGTAAAGATCGGCAGCTTGTCGTGGTCTACATTAGATAGTCCCTTTAGAATCCTAAAAGCAACAAGCATATCACATCTCAACTTTCTCTTTTCCAGTGA